>NC_072483.1:26919000-27257000 GCF_027574615.1 Eptesicus fuscus
AATAAATATTTGAAGAATAAGTAAATGCTTGAATTTTGACATTGGAAAAATATGTGTAACTAAAAGAAGATAAGATGTACCAAAAGGGAAGAAAGGAAGAGGAAAACATAAGTTTGACTAGCCTCAATTTGCAAAATATGAAGTCAGAAGATGCTATTAAAAGAGGAAAGAAATATAAGTGTGAAACAATCACTTAAATTACAACAGCAATCAATTGAAAAACTAAAAATAGTAGAGATTCAAACACTAGAAGGAGAATGGAGAGTTGTGAATATAGGATGAATACTTTTATACATCAAATCATTAGCTATTGTCTGGCCAGAGACATGGAATACTGTCAAAAAATTATAATATTTTCCAGAAGAATTAAAATTATAATGATGACATTATGCTAAATGAAAGAAGCCAAACACAAAACAGTCAAATATTGTATGTTTCCATTTATATGAAATATACAGAATAAGTAAATGTACAGAGGCAGAACACAGGGTCGAAGGGAAGGGACATTGATGGCAATTGTTTAATGGGTATGAGGTTTCCTTTTAGGGTGATGGAGTGTTTTGGAACTAGATAGAGATGGTGAATGCACAACATTGTGAATGCACTAAACACCCATGAATTGCTTACTTTAGAATGGTTAATTTTATGTTATGAATTTCATATCAATATAAACATCATAATTATTTAAAAAATCCAAGTATAGGGTTGGAATGGCAAGAAAAGAGGACAGAGACTGTTTATTTTCACCATAAACTTATTTGTACTATGAGATGTATTGTGTTATGTATATATTATTTTGACACATATTTTTTAATTATTTTAAAATAAAACAAATTCAGCCAAGATCAGAGGAAGAAAAGTTTTCTCTCTACAGAAAATAGAGGAAATGGACCAGTAAAATGTTGTCCAGTTTATTAGATTGTAAATGGATGCAAATATGCTTGAAACATAATCTTTTTTACTTTCAGATGATAGAAATGGATTTCAGCTATTTATTTCAATTACATGCTTATGGAATTAAATGAATGCATATATATTTCAGATAAGTATGATGAGCAATAAGAAATCTATAAAACGAGCATCAAATGTACTTCTTTAATTCACCATAATCCTACTGTAATCTGCACTCAAAGCTTTGTGTGTTAATTATGAAGGGATATGAATCTCTGCATTTCCTTTATCCCTGCCTTTTAGTAGTGTCTTGGTAATATCTCCTAATGGGCTTTGTTGTCTGATCAACTGAATTACTGTGCTCTCTGCAAAGGACTCTGCTAAATCATCTAAGATAGTTGAGAAATTAACCTTCATTTAAACATTAGAATTGGGGACAAATCATGAAAAGCTTACCTCTGATGGAAAAGAAAAATCATTTTTTGTTTATAGCTTTTCAAAAAGATCAAGGAGCCCTACATTTTCCCTTCATAATTTTATTTGTATTTAAAGCAAAAATAAAAAGCAATTTTCATGATAAAATATAATACTATTCCCTGCCCCTCGCTCTTTGAATATAGATTTTTCCTCTAAAATAAAATTTTGCCTTCCAAAATGTTATTATTTCAACCTCTGAAAGTTTTAGTTATCTATAGACACACCATGGAACATCACTTTTTTAAAATAAGTAAATTTTGTTCCATTTATAATGGTGAAATCTTCTAACTATGCGTATTTCAAAATTTTCAAGATTTTCAAGTGGAACTTAATGAAATGGAAATCTGGTTGGTAATTATACCCAGCTCAGCCAGAGAGTTCATGGTGCTGTCAGCCTGTTTGGTCATGGGTAGCTAAGCAACACAGTCAACTAGCACCTTGGTGGAGGATATTTTTAATTTCATTGCACATTTTTCATGTATCTATTAGAGATTGATTTATTTTGCAATTTATTTTGAGATTTCACTACCTAGAATGAAAGGTACACCATTAAACCAAAGGAAATGTACAAATGGAAATTTTTTTAAAAAGATATCCTATCTAATAAAGAGGGAATATGCAAATTGACTGTAACACCATAACAAGATGGCTGCACCCACCATAACGAGCCTTAATGAGCAATCAGAAGGGACCTGAGACTGCTGGGCTGGGGCAGGAGACCTGAGGTTGCGCCCTCCCCATTGGTGGAGCTTGACAGGGGACCTCAGGCCGTGCCCCCTGCCCTGACACCAGGCTGGGGGACCTCAGGCCCTGCCCCCTTGCCTAGCAGGGCTTGACAGGGGACCTTAAAGCATGACCCTGCCCTGGCACTGGTCCAGGGGACCTGAGATTGTGCCCCCCGCCTGGTGGGGCTCAACGGGGGACCTCAGGCCATGTACCCCACCCCAGCACCAGGCCAGGTGACCTGAAGCTGCACCCTCCGCCTGGCAGGGCTTGATGGGGGACCTCAGGCCACACCCCCTGGCCCGGGGCCAGGGGACCTCAAGGCGCGCCCCACAATCCAGGCTGGCGGCCTCAGGCCTGCTCCCACCCCAGCACTGGGCCAGGTGACCTGAGGTGGCACCCCCACCTGGCAGGGCTTGACAGTGGTGGGGCCAGCTGGGTCTGGATCTAGCCCAATGGGGGTGGGGCCAGCCAGGTCTGGGTCTCGTGCGATTTTGAGGCGCACGTGGGTGGGTGGGGACTTGACTCTAGTTCCCATGGCACACCCCAGACTCTGACAGGAGGAAGATTTTTATATATAGTTTACTAATTTTCTTTCATCTTTGCCACTTCTATAATAGAGAAAGGGCAAATAGCAATATTAAAATATTTTCTCTAATTAATTCCCTTTTAATGTGCACAAATTTTAATGTGCACAAATTTCATGCACTGGGTCACTAGTACTAGTAATTATCTCCATGATTTGATACAGACATGATATAAATATTATTGGAGAGTTAAACATTATACTTTACATTTTTCAAAAAAATGCAAATACTTTTGAAGCTTTGAAAATAATGTCTCGTCAATAAAGAAAAGAGATGGGTTCAGTGTTCATCAGTGAAGACACCGACACATCAAAAGTTAAATAATTTAATTTGTTTCTAAACTCAAATTAATAGTCTAGGGACAAGTTCATGATTGCTTGATAAGTAAAGAATGACTTAGACCCTAGGATTATGTACTTTTGGTAAACAGCATTTCAAGGATTGAGGAGAAATGTAACAAGTTGTCCGAAATCTTAAATGCCAGAGTAGCAATGGGCAAAAACTTTTGGAGTACTTACTTGATTTCCAGATCCCTGTGTCCTGTGCTGCACCTGGAAGCATGCTGATGGCCACAAGGAACATTTACTCCATCAGGTCACACTGGTCCATTTCCACTCACTAAGTGTGATCGAGTTTCTCTCTTAACATAACCTGCTATTCACTATCACAGATGGGAAACTGAATGGCTTAGAGAGAATAAACAACCAACAAATAAACAAAAGATGTCCAGAAATGACAACTGTGAAGGGTTCAATACCAACTCATCAATTAATATCCATGTTCCTAAATTAGATACTTACTTTTCCTCTCCCTTGTGTCCCCACTTATGCAATGGGATGATATTTTCTATCATTCAGAATGTTATGAAAAGTGAATGAAATACATAAAATATCTAGCACAAATTAGGTGACTTAAATATGATCCAATTATGTTCCCACCCTTTGTAACCAGACACAATGATCAAGTATGGATAGTGTTCTAGACATTTGTCATAATCGTATATGTTATCATTAATACAATCTAGGAAGCTACCAGCTCTTAAACATCTTTGCTATTTTCAAAGAGGAATAATCAATCTTTCAGTAGCAGAATAGATATTATTTCTAGAAAAAAGTGGAAATTGACCTGGGGTAACTGAATGTAAAGAAGGATTTTATAAACTTATATCTCTCATGATTAAAAACCTACTGAACATTTTAAATTTTACAACTCTTCTTAAATATATTCCCTGCTTCATTTAAATATGACGATAGCTTGACTAATAGAATAAAATCCACTTTTAAAGGAGACCATTTATAAGGATTTCCTCTGTGATTTATTTAAGAGTCTGGAATCATGGTTCTGTTTCCCAGGTGTATTCTTGGTGATATTCAGTGTATTTCTTAAGGAATATCTTAAAGGCTGAGGGATAGTTGTCTGTAGAAACTGAAGGACTGTGTGTTTCCTTCGTGAATTTATAGTGGAGACAGTGACATGTTTGAGGACGTTTCCCCTACTCTTCCATTGTTCATTTTTAGGTATTAGCTAAGTTGAATTTCAAGCATTAGCATCCAGAGTTGGTGAAAGTGATCATGTCAGGATGCTGACGTAGCCTCCTAAAGAGATGCTCGGGCCTCAATCCTAGCACAGTAAGGGGACAACATGGGAGAAGCCTGGTTGGACTCAAAGCAGTGATGTGAGGAGATGACTATTTTTAGCTTGATTTACTCTTGTTTGTGTTCCTTTCCCTGCGGGCTGAATAAGGTAGAACCTGACTCCTGCTATTGGGGACAACAAAGAGAGGAAGTCACATAATACACTCCCTTCAGTTCTGAAGTGGAGATAAGATTAAACAATACTAATGCTTCTCACTACTGACATAAAAATAAATTGAAAACATTATCAGGAATGCCACTAATTCAAAGTTCCCCAATCACACTTCCAATAGAGACACCCATTTCCTGGCACTCTGGAGACTTGCAAATAAAAGGATCAAAATGTAACTACTCCTTAAAATGAGTCACAGGTGGAGTAAAAGCCAACAGAACATCCATGCCTGAAAACTGGTAATGACATTGGGCAATTACAAAATATGAAAAAAATGCTTTTCATTTAATAGTTTTTATTAGTTAATGATAGAAACAGGCTTCCGCATGTTGGTATGCATGATATATGTTTGAGTACTATTATATGTGAACTATATTACTGAACACTATAAGAAGAAGGTCATATGCATTTGACGGTTTGCACATTAGTATATTTATAAAAGATATAAATGTTAGTATCAAATATATGTAGAGGGTGGGAACACCTTGCTATTCTGTGCACACTACTTATTTTATGACGAGAGGCCAGATGCACGAAAATTCGTGCAAGAGTAGGCCTTCCTTCTTCCCCCGGGCTGCCGGCACCGGCTCTCCTCCCGCACCTGGGACCTGGGCTTCCCTCCTCCAGCTGCCTGCAGGCACCCAGGACCCAGTCTGGCTTCCCCCGAGCCCTGGCTTCGTCAGGAAGAATGTCAGGAATGACGTCCGGAAGATGTCCGGTCTAATTATCATATTACCCTTTTGTTATTATAGATTGAGTTGCTATTTTCTAAGATAGTGTCTTTATCTGTGGTTCAGTTTTCAGAGTTTATTCAGTTTGATTTGTATTTGTTATTATTTTCCCATGGCACATTATTGGGCTTAAAGATCATCATATAATTTCAAAACTATTTATTTCATCTTCCGTTAATCTGAGTATTTGTTCTTAAAGCATCCGCTTTTAAAAAAATCACCAATTTTTAAAGTTTAAATTTTAACCCAAATAAGAAAGCACAAATAATATTCTAATCATTTTTAACACAGTAAACACAGCTGTTGTTGACCTTGAAATGATATTGATGCTTTTAAAGTTTTAGGTCATTTTCTTTCCCTTCACTTTTGAGTTGTATAAATGTTTAAATAGCTAATCTTACACAAATATGGTAAAGAAGTTATCCTGAAAGAAATCTCCTTTATTTCATTTCTCCTTTTTTTTCTTTGTATTTTACTTAGCAGGATATACCTTATTAAAATGATCATGCAGCTTTTCCCTGATATGTCTAGGTTCAGCAAATTGTTTTTTTGGTCCTCCATTTTTGGCAAATATTAATTAATTTAATATTTACAATATTATCTGTCAGTAATGCTAAACTAGGACCAATATAATTTCTAAAGAATGTATGCATTTGCTCTAACTGGTTTGGCTCAGTGGATAAAGCGTCGGCCTGCAGACTGAAGGGTCCCAGGTTCCATTCCGGTCAAGGGCATGTACCTTGGTTGTGGGCACATCCCCAGTAGCGGGTGTGCAGGAGGCAGCTGATCGATATTTCTCTCTCATCGATGTTTCTAACTCTCTATCCCTCTTCCTTCCTCTCTGTAAAAAATAAAAAAAAAAAAAAAAAAATCAATAAAATATATTTTAAAAAAAAGAATATATGCAATTCATTTTAAATATATCCTTACTGTTTTTACTTAAAGTTGACTGTATCAAACTGTTTTTAACTCCTAAATTTTGCTTCACATCCTTAAAAATATATAATTCCATGTTGTAATATAGTTAGGCATTTAATAATAGGTTTTATTATATGATAATACTTTTCCATGTTCTACTTTGTATTGATTAGAAGAAATATAGTGTATGTAGTGAGTGAGATTATGGCATTTTGTGTCAGAATAAAAAGTGTGATAAGATATTAAACACTTTTGGACCTAAGTTTTCTCATCTGAAAATGAACATAAGTATATAAACTCTTGATAATAGTAAGATATAAGTGAGCTTTTCATATGAAATACCTAAAATTCAGTTTGATATGCCACTGATATTCAGGAAATTGTAGCTATTATCATTAAGTATATGCTAAACTTGACTTTAAAGTTTTAATTAATGGAAATGTCTTCAGGAAATAAAGCAAACATTTAGATTGTGCTACCAACCAACAGCCTGGTCTTTATTTTTTTCTGGGACATTTTATAACTGAATAAAATTGTCAAGCTTAGAGTATAAAATAGATATGGATCTTTTTTCTCAAATGGATTCATTAAATTTTGCTATTTCAAACTTTGTGATTATCTTCACAAAATCTTGATTTTTGAAAAATATGCATGTGGTTTTTAAAAATTTGACTAGTTCCTTCCCTAAATGTGGGTGGCCTCAACTTAAACACTTATACAAGGAAACAGGAGACATGATCTAGAATATATTTCAAAGAATTTAAATAGGTATCCAATTAATTAACATCTGTATTCATTTATGCCTAGCTTTACATTGGATGGATTCTATAGTCTATATTCTGCCATGGTTCAGAGCACAGGACTCTTTCTAACTAGAAAAATGGATGTAAAATAATCAGTGCAAAAAGATTGTTCACTTCACCTCCAAGAAAAACTTTTGGCTTCTTTATTTTAATGTTAAACAAGAAACATTTACTCTATTGGCATTTGTGACAGCTATAAATAACTTGTGGGGCGGAGGAGGAATCCATAAATATTACAAGAAGTTCTTGGTTAGGAAAGTACCTTCGATAGTTCAGCATCCTTGTATGATATGAATGATTTTATGAATGCATTCAAAGGAAAACAATTGGAATTAATACCTTTACTATCCATTTTTCCTATTTGAGTGATGCTTCAATGTAGCCATTGAATAAAATCAGTCACATTGAGGGAAATTTGGGCTTGGGGCTATGCTTTTTTAATATATGGAAATGTTATAATTTACCAGTCTTCTAATACTAATTACCTCTTGTAATATTTTTTTCTGAAGTTTCTTTAGACAAACCTAAATTGAGCTAGATTATTTATCCTTCTCTCTTCTTATCTAAGAACCTCATTTAAATCTAAACACCAAGTATAAGGTGAGTGTACCTTGTTTTCACATTGATGCTCTATAATGAATATATTACCCCAGGAAACTTCTTGGCTTACCTTTTGCTGTTGAGTAACACCACATTTTATTAAAGATCTGTGAAGTATTCCCTGAGTTGTTATGTAGCCTATTTTCTTTAGACGGTAAGTTTTGCATAGTCTTGGCTTTGCATAGGTGATAACAGGAAACAAGAATAATGAGATAAAACCTCTTCTTTCAGGTTTTTTAATTGAGGAACAAATTATTTCATAGTTTCTCATTAGTTATTCGCATGGATTCTAATGACAAGGTGCCAACGTTCACACCTTAAACAGGTTAATTAATCAGGTAGTAATGAATTGGGTGATACCTGAGTGTTGGTGTGCCGAATAATCACAGTTCCTAATAATGTGCTTAAATGTCTGTAAACCTGAGAGACCAAGTTGAAATTCAGATTTTCTGAGTTCTGCATAAATAAGCATGTATTAGCTAATGAGAAAACTAATTTTAACTTAGTACTGTAGGTATAATTTTAATTGTGATATATATGTGCATATATAGATAATACACACACACATATATGTTTATACCCACAATTTTATGTATTTTTTATATGAGTGTCTGAGCCTGATTACATTTCAGCCTTCACATTTAGACAATTTGTGCTTTCTTTAGCCAGTCCATAAGATTTTATATTTTAAATCTCATTGTTCAATTGTGATTTCACATATGAAACTAGGTAAGAGTGAAATTTTAGTTGGAACCCCATAATATGATACAGTATGGAAGTGTATCAGTAAGTATAGGTGAGTATAAGTAAGTATGTCAAATGAGATATCATTATCAGGAAGACATTATCGAGTTGCAAATAATCTCAAGGACCCTGAGTGCCCACTGATTACAAGGGTACATTAGAGAGGTTTCAGGTTCTTGTCACCTGGATTTCCTTCTTTAAGCACCTCAGGAAAGATCAGCATACAAACAAATATACATCTGCTATGCTGAATATCACCTTGGTATAATCATAGATTTTAATAAATATTTTAAGAATAGACAAGTTATTCCTATTTTCCATAATGATTTTATAGACAAGTCTATCTCTAAGGAAACAGAAGGCTCAGGATACAAGGTGGTGTGTGTTTTCTCTCCCACAGTTTCATCCTTGTGAATCAACAAAGAATCAAAAATCTGTTTCCTAAGTGCAATATATGGGGCATTTACATTGCACTGGTGACAAAATATCCTATATAATAAAAGCCTAATATGCAAATCGACCAAACGGTGGACCGACTGGTGGAATGACTGGTCACTATGATGCGCACTGACCACCAGAGGGCAGACACTCAATGCAGAGCTGCCCCTAGCCTGCAGGCCCCAGGCCAGCAAAAGCAGTTGCCAGTGGGGCCCCCTAATCGCCCTGCCAGTCACCCCACAGAGGGAGGTGACCAGAGGTGGCAGTGGCGGGCAGGGCCAGCAAGGGGATGGCACCAAGTTGGCCAAGGCAGGTGCCAGAGGGGGGCCCCCCCATCACCCTGCTGGTCACCCCACAGATTGGCCCTGATAGCCAGCCAGGCCTAGGGACCCTACCCGTGCCTGAATTTCATGCACTGGGCCTCTAGTTGTAGGATAATAACCTAGATCACTAACTCTCAATAATTAGGATTACTGAGTAGAGGGTGGGTGTGGAAAGGAAGGGAATATTCAAATTCCAATAATTCTATAAACTTTTTTATTGTCAAAGTGAGTTAATGTGATTAGCAGCAAGGATCTTGAAATACCTGGCACTTCTAGGGTGATGCTGCCCAACAGGCATTTAGTAATAATCAGATCTTGATTGTAGCTACTACAGAATGGGAGGTATACAGCCAAGCCATGAACCTGGGTCACTAAGGACAGAAAGGAGCATGGAAGGTTGGGGTACAAGGGTCCCATTAGCATTTCCACCATATCCTTAGGAGGCTTGAGACCTGGGATCACAACTCTACCCCATGGGGACCTGTCCATCAAAACTCAATAGGCACCTCTCTTAAACTTACTGCCTTTGAGAGGGGGGCACTTGGCTTACTCCTGCTGCAACTTAAATTCAATAAGCCAGTAAGCTCCCTGCCTTTGAGTAACTTAAAATTCTCTCATTCTGCTTACTAAACTATCTACACATATTTGTGCATGTGTAATATTTATTTTTGCATGGATCAGTTGACATACAGGGTGAAAGATGTGTATACTACATGAGCATGCATGTCTGCATATTTACATATACTTAGCTAGCTATCCTGATGTATTTTATTTTTTCTTTATTCTCATTTTTGTTTGTGGATTTGTTTTGTAGAGGAAGTTGTTTCTATTTGTTCTATTTTTACTTGAGTTAAATAGGACTCAATGCCCCAACTTTCTGAATGGCAGCATCATTCAACCATTCACAGTCTCATTAGCAGAACAATCTAGGGGTCGGACTCTAGTTACCCACCTGCCTAGAGTATGACATATACTGATGGATTAACTTTTAATTTAAATAATGCATCAGGTGAAATTCAGCAAATGGGAACAATGAATGGATTTTATTAATGAAGATCAATATTAAATAATATATAATCATGGAGTCATGGATTTCAAAACACTCATTTTAGACAGGAGAGAGAATGATAGATTTTCTTATTTTGCTTGAGTCTAAACTAAAGTTTTCTAGACCCTATGTGGTCTAACAATTAAATATTACTCTGCTGGAATATAATGAATGGTGCTCTAGCTATTGAAATACCTAGATATTTTTATTCTTATTTTCACATTACAGTGTATAAGAATAAAGCCATGATCTTTATTTACATTCTATTATGAGTAACTGTCAATAATACTCATTAATGGAAGGATAAAATGAAGGAGCCAAAATAAAATATTTTATGATATTCCAAAGGCACTTAATATTATGCAGTTCACCTTTTTCTCCTAAAAACAGCGTACGAACAATCCAAAACCCCAAAATGCCCCTACAGCTTTTGTTTAAAAATGACATGGTTTTGCTAAGTTGTTGTCGAAAAAGGGAAAAAAAAATACAGAAACGTGTATATCATTAGCACAATGGCATTCCACTATTTTCTTTTGCAAAACAAATTACATAAATGGGGTTTGCATTGTTTGCTATACTTTACCCAGAGATTGGGATAATTAAGTTTCAAGAACTGAGATGCTTTAAAACACATTTAATTTAGTAAAATTGGTAAGGAAGCTACTGCAATTTTAAAATAAATAAATAAATAAGGACAAAAGTTTCCTATGTCTTACTGGGTAATTTGGAGTGAATTTAGACTATGGCATTAGAAGTACAAAAGGTAACTAAAAATGCCATTAAATGAAATGTTCCAAGTCCAAGCAATTTCCTTTTTAACAGAAAGCAAAATGCAAACAGATTACTAAAGCCCTGCTGTGTTTAATTTAAGTGTACGTAAGCCTTTTACTCACAGTCATTTTGGCTGGAGATAATCACGGCCATCCACCGTGTTCAGGGCTGTGAAGCATGGGTTGTCCAAAGTTGCTCACTCTTTGATTCCACCTTGCTTGTGTCGGCCAGGGTTCACATCACACAAGTTCAACTCATTCATCTTCTGACAGTGTGGGATTCTCCTGTTTCTGTCTCCATCAATTTGCTTTGGTTGCCTCCGGACTGCTTGCGGCAACATGAAATCCCGTGTATGACTGCATGTCCACCATTGCAAGGTGACACAACTGGCCACAAAAAGGCACACAGACCTCAGCTGTATAAATGTAAATTACTTACATCTTCTAGGTGGGTTACTTGTGTACATATACATGGTTTATTCAGCATAGAATGTCAAATGATAAACCTTGCAAATATGAAGTCATCACTTTTATACTATTCAAACTGCTAGAAGCATTTGTTACACACAGGACCCATTTTGAAAAGGAAGCAAAATCTTGGTAGTGTTTCTCAAAGGTAAAGAAGACAAGTGACTAAGCCCATCTTTTAAATAAATAGAGAATTAAAGAGGTTAGGAAAGACATAGGTGCCAGCTAATGAGACTGTTTTTTATTGGAATGATTATTTTTCTAATATTTTTAAACATATTTTACAATTTGATATAAGATTATTTGGAAGACAGAGGTTGACATTTATGGGAGAGATGCCCAATTTTATATTTAAACTTCTGTTAGCAAGGAGAAAATTTACCAGGTGTGATGATTGGGTCATTATTTTAATTTTCAAAAGAATACATTGTGTTTTTATTAAGCATCTCAGTGTTCATGACTCCCTGATGGTAGGTTATATACACAAATAAAATGTCAGTGAATAAAATAACTGTTTATGGCTTCAAGTTAGAACATGAAGAATTGTAAAAATTCCAGAAGGTGTGTCTGTGACACAGATACACTGAGTGGCCAGATGATTATGATCTCTGATTATGGCATAATAATCTGGCCACTCAGTATATATATATGTGTGTGTATGTGTATGTGTGTGTGTGTGTGTGTGTGTGTGTGTGTGTGTGTGTGTATATGTATATATATATATATATATATATATATATATATATATATATATATATATATTAGAGGCCTGGTGCATGAATTCATGCATGGGTGGGGTCCGGCCAGCTTGGCCAGGGGAAGGGGACATGGGCGGTTGGCTGGCCTGCCTGCTGGTCGAACTCCTGGTGGAGGGGACAATTTGCGTATTAGCCTTTTATTATATAAGATATACACTGAGTGGCCAGATTATTATGTGTTCAGAGATCATAATAATCTGGCCACTCAGTGTATATAAATATATTCTGCCACTTTTCAATAAACAAAGAAAAGATTCTTGGAGATCAGGACAAGCTCTTTCTTAAGCACTTGTGAAATGTTACAATGAGACTATTTTTTAGTTTGTTTGTTTTTGGTATGATTTAACTAAATAAAGTTCCCTGAACGTATTTAATATGATCCGGAGTAGCATAAAGGAATTTCAGAAATGTTATTAAATGGTGTGATCCAAAGGCATTAAAAAATAGTGGGGTATCTGAACTTTTGATGCAAAATGATCAGAGTGGCCTCTGCCATGAAACAGACAACCACAGTACCAACGGGAGTGCTGCTTAGTCTGTGAGCTCACAGGAGCACTGGATGTCATCAACAAGCTGGCGTTACAGCCAATAATGAGTATTTCAATGCGCTCTGTTGTGCTGTGTCTAGCTCAGGAAAAATTATTACTTAAAATGTGCAGTTTTACCTCATTTACTTTAGGTAGCTCTTTTAAGGAAGCTATTAGAATACAAGTGATGGCAGTCATGTATTTGAATTATTATTAGAATAATTAGAGTGGTTCCTCCTACATTTCAAATACCCCCCTGACCCCATACATAGTTAGTACAATATTATTGACTATATTCTGTGTTCTGTGATTTATATCTCTGTGACTATTCTGTAACCACCAATTTGTACTTATTTATCATTTCAACTTTTTCGAACAGCATCCCCCCAACCTCCATGCCCTCTGATAACTGTCAGTCTGTTTTATATATCTATTAGTCTGTTTCTTTCCTGTTTATTGGTTTATTTTGTTCTTTAGATTCCACATATAAGTGTAATATATGGTATTTTATTTCCCTGTCTGACTAATTTCACTTAACATAGTACCCTCTAAGTCTATCCATGTTGTCTCAAAATGTAAGATAGCATTCTTTTTTAGGGCCCGTAGTATTCTATTGTGTAAATATGCCACCACATTTTTATCCACTCTTCTAAAAACGGGCACTTTATCTTTCTTCCATATTTTGGCTATCTATATATATATAAAAAGCTAATATGCAAAGTGTCCCCTTGGGAGTTTGACTGGGAGACCAGGAGTTTGATCACTCACTATGACAGGCACTGACCACCAGGGGGCAGTGCAGAACAAAGGAAGGCCCCTGTCAGAAGCGGACAGCCTAGAAAGGGAGGCCCAAGCTGGCAGCCAGAAGGCCCTGATCAGCCCTGATTGCTGACCTGGCCTAGGGACCCTACCCGTGTACAAATTTTGTGCACCAGGTCTCTAGTCTATATTAATAAAAGGGTAATATGCAAATTGGTCATGACACCCTCACAGTAACAACCGAATAGCAGCTGCATAGGGTGACCAGGCCAGCAGGGGGGTTAGTGAGGGACAACCAAACAACTGACCAGCAGGTTGCATGGGGCAACCAGGCCAGCAAGGGGGTTAGTGAGGGACGACCAAACAACTGAACAGCAGGGGGCAGTGAGGGGCAACCAGGCTGGCAGTGGGGGGGGGGCAGTCGGGGGCAAACAGGCTGGTGGCGTGGCAGTTAGGGGTGATCAGGCTGGCAGGCAGAAGTGGTTAGGGATGATCAGGCTGGTAGACAGGTGAGCAGTTAGGAGCCAGCGGTCCCAGATTGTGAGGGGGATGTCCGACTGCCGGTTTCGGCCTGATCCCTGGGATCCGGCCGAAACCGGCAGTTGGACATCCCCCAAGGGGTCCTGGATTGGAGAGGGTGTAGGCCGGGCTGAGGGGACCCCCTTCCCCCATGCACAAATTTCATGCACCAGGCCTCTAGTTGTTAATGATGCTGCAAATAATGTGGAGGTGCATATATTTTTTTCAGATTAGTGTTTTGGGTTTATTTGGATATACACAGAGACCCCAAAAATGTGTGCACGCTTTAACAGTTGATAGCTCAATTTTGAAAATGAAATGTATTTTAATGAACACTTCTTTATAATTATTCAAAGTGTGTGTGTAATTTTTTGGGGACATCCTATTATCCCAGCAGTGAAATCCCTGGGTAATAAGGCAATTTCATTTTTAATTTTTTGAGGAAACTTTACACTGTTTTCCATAGTGGTTACTATACAACTGAAACAAACATAGAATAATATTAAATGTAAACTATAATTGAAACAATTTTAAAATAATTAAGAATAAAACATTGGGAAAAAACAGTGAATGCTAATGTCTAATCAAAGCTGGATCTGGAATAATTTTTCAGGAAGGTCCTAATAGAAAATATTCAATTTAATTGTTATGATTTAGAGCATCTACCTTCACAACTACTCACCCAAGTGAAAAATATCTGAATTTATTTATTCAATAAAAATTTATTAGTGTAAAAATACATGGTGATGAGGTGTGTCTATATGTAACTGTCCTCCACAAGTTTGTCACTATGAACATCATTAAAAGAGCTTGATATAAACAAGAATTGCTATATATATATATATATATATATATATATACTAGCATTATATATATATATATATATATATATATATATATACTAGCATTATATATATATATATATATATATATATATAATGCATTATATATACTAGCATTATATACTAATGCTAGTATATATATATATACTAGCATTCCCGTTGCAGGAAAAATCCTGCAATAGGGTTTCCTGCTGCACTCTACCCCGCCTCCGATCCTCCCTTGTTGCCCTCCCTGCCTTCTCTGCCAGCCCGCCTGCTTTTCCCTTTGCCCCCGGCCCTGACTTCGCTCCTCCCTTCTCCTCCCGGCTTGCTTGCTTCTTCGAAGCTTTACTCCCTTCTGCAGCTCTTGGCTTCTTTCAACACTGTCTTGATATGCAAATTAGCAGCCATCTTTGTTGGGGGTAATTTGCATACTCGTCCTGATTGGTTGGTGGGAGTGGCTTGGCTGGTGGGCGTGGCTTGGGTGTAGCGAAGGTGTGGTCAATTTGCATATTTGTCTATTATTAGATAGGATATATATCTATATAATAAAACCCTAATATGCAAATCTACCGAATGGTGGAATGACCAGTCGCTATGATGCACACTGACCACCAGGGGGCAGATGCTCAATGCAGGAGCTGCTCCCTGGTGGTCAGTGCACTCCCACAGGGGGAGCGCTGCTCAGCCAGAAGCTGGGCTCATGGCTGGCGAGCACAGAGCCTCTCCCGCCTCCATGGCAGCGCTAAGGACCCCTCTGGGGATTTCAGACTGCCAACAGGAGGATATACCCTGAAGAGTCTCGAACTGTGAGAGGATGCAGGCTGGGCTGAGGGACTCCCCCAGTGCACGAATGTATGTATATATAGCAGTTCTGATGAATATATATATATATATATATATATTCAACATATTTATATGTATGTGTATGTAGTTGGTAGTGTCAAGGTATGTGGCGATGTGGATTGAATATTTAATGCTCCTAACGTTACCTAAATAAAAGGATATTCAAACTCATGGAAGGGGAAAATAGAATGGTGATTGCCAGGGGCTGGTGTGGGAGGTAAATAGGAAGTTGTTGTTCAATGGGTATAAAGTTTCCTTTAAGTAAAATTAATAAATTTTACTCATCTGCTGTGAGTGTATCCCCACGTCCTGTGTGGTTCAGGGTTCAGGCTTAGGGTTTGGGTTCTGGAGGAGGCTGCACACAAATGAAAGAGACAAGACAAGAAAATAATTTGGAAATTGGGGGCCAGGCGGAAGCCCAAGAGAGGACTCTGCTTTGCTCTGGCCTTGCCATCCTTTTTTTTTTTTTAATATATTTTATTGATTTTTTACAGAGAGAAAGAGAGAGGGATAGAGAGTTAGAAACATCTATGAGAGAGAAACATCATCAGCTGCCTCCTGCACACCCCCCACCGGGGATGTGCCCACAACCAATGTACATGCCCTCGACCGGAATCGAACCCGGGACCTTCCAGTCCGCAGGCCGATGCTCTATCCACTGAGCCAAACCGGTTTCGGCCTTGAGATCCTTTTTATTCAGATCTGGGGTATACCCATAGCCCTCAGGCAGGCAATTCCAGTAATAGCTCCATGATAGCCCATCAGCAAGGATTTACATAAGACTAAAAGGTGGAAGTTGCTTCAGCTACCTTTGTCTCAACTAGACAGTGAGTGTATGGCTCTGACCCTTGCCAGAGCCTCTAGGTTGACCAGCCTTCCAGGTTCCTTGTCCACACCTCTCTGCTGGTAAAGGCAATGGGCAGCTTCCAACAACCTGCCTTATAACATAGTCAAGAGCAAGCAGTATTATATTGTGTACTTTACAAATGTAAAGAGGTAGGTCTTTCATTAAGTGTTCTTACCACAAGCAAAAAAAAAAATAACAAAAACAAAGGAGTATGAGGATATTTTTAGAGGTGGTAGATCTGTTTGTTACCTTGATTTTGGTGATGGATTCATGAGTATATGTATGTGTCCAAACTTACCAAATTCTGCATATTAAATATTTAATAATGTATATGTATACATCCACTTTCTTTTGATATATGAGAAATTTTTTTAGTGGTGCTCAGAGTTGGCTGGTACTTGTTCAAGGACTGATTTTTATATTTCCAGGAATTTTGCAATCCATCTGTTAAACCATTAGTAGTTTAAACTTAGCAATAATGGGAATATTTACACTATGAAAATTCACAAATGCTACACACGAAGGTTTTTCCTTTCCCTCCAAATCTGGTTGCTAAATATTTATTAACATAACACAGATATTAATTTTCACAATGAAGAGTAAAGAAGCAATATATATATATATTTTAAAACAGTGGTTAACAAAGTAACAATTTATTGGCCAATAATTAGGTTAAGGATGATGATAAGATTGATACCAAAGGACTGTAATTTATTAAGAGACCTTTAAAAACATTTTTTATCCCTGGGGTATTTTAATTCTATATACAAGATGTTAATATTATACATATTTGTTAAAAGAAAAACAGGGATAAAGGAGAAAATTAATTTTATCTTATATGTTATTTACAACTTCCTTTTTATCCCTCATTCCCATCACTAGAAAAGTAGTAATATGCAAATTTCAATGTTATTCATGTTATGCTATTGTTACTTGACTTGATATGCAGAATAAGTTATTCACTTTGTTTCTCATGACACCTGACTATTTAAATCTTGACTGCAGTCCTGCTAGCAATCATCTCACTAGCTGGTGCAGAATGTTCCAGTCCTTTTCTAACTCAGAATGAAACGACACCAGAGTTATCACAGCAATCTTATCCATCCATTGATTTCTCGTCAGCTGAAGGATCGACTTCAAGGCATCTTTGAGTTCTTCGGGGTTTTATTTGGATTATGAGATTGAAGGCTTTGTTTCTTTGTATTTGATGAAAGTAATTACCACCAATTCTTCATTCTAGGGATAGAGCATTACTAGAATTGTCAAAGTTCACCTGGTGATCATGTGGAATGGAAGTGCTTTTTCGTTATGGCTCCAACTTAGAAATCCATTGATCAACCTGTTTTTATTTTGCATATTACATTAAAAATTTCTTTTAAAATCATTTTCATCTTCTTTATAGTTTATTAATTATTTAGGTGCTTAGTATATTTCACTTTCCAAAATCAAAATGACTGCCTAGTATATTTGAAAATTTCTACATAAAAGTGCTCTATAAAACAAATGCTTTTGTTGCATGATCGCAATTTCCAGTCACCAATCAGGAACATGATTTTACAAGATTATTTCAGCTTCTATGGTAGGGGAAAAAATATATTTTGTTTTTAATGCAGTTCAAGGAGTGAAAACTTGAAAATATTTTATGTTTTCTAAAATATAAAGATAACAGAGTAGCTGTTTTAATCTTATATACCAGAATCATTGCAAATCTATTAAAATCAACTTTTTTATTACCACATTTAAAATGCAGTTGGAAGTAAGTTCTTGTGAGATTATCAATCGCCACATTTTTTCACATGCTGTTGTTTTTCTGGTTTGCTGAGGTTTTCTTATTTGTTTTACTGGAAGAGAAATATTTGAGTAACAGAGAATAAAGTATACTCAACCTTTGGAATTGTGTTCTGATACATGATCATATATATATATATATATATATATATATATATATATATACATATATATATATATATATATATATATATATATATATATATTCACACACACATATATATGTATATGTAACAACATGATAGGATGAACTTGATCAGCAACGATACTTAGGTATGTTGTGCTATTCAGACGTTGTTCCACATGAATTAAAGGGCCCAAATCATGCCAGGAAAACATGCCCAAAACCATAACACTGCCCCCACCAGCTTGAAGGGTTGTACTCATGCATGTGGGGTACATGCTTTCATGCTATTTCCACAAAATTCTCACTCTGCCATCTGCATGATGCAACTGGAAACATGATTCATTAGACCACATGACTTTTTTCCAGTGCTCAACTGTCCAATCCTTGTGTTCCTGTGTGAATTGGAGATGTTTTATCTTGGTAACTGCAAACAGCAAAGGTGTTTGAACAGGCCTTCTTCGTCTTCCATATCCCATACGATGCAGTGTATGGCTAATTTGCCTACAAACGTCAGGTGGTCATAATAATCTGGCCACTCAGTGTATATATGACCTATATATTCATGTAGGAGATTCTAAAACTGCCTAGATTTCTTCTGAACTTAATGTGATTTTATTCATGGAGACACTTGTTGCTGTGATACCTTGAATCCTGGAGGAAATAAAAAAACTGAAAGTGATAAAATAATGACCAATTTTAAATGTGGGATCCTTTATTCAAAATACTAGCAAATCCATCTGAGCAACACTAATATACAAATGAATGAAATTCCCTCTCAAAGCTGGTGACCAATGATTGGTATCAGTTTCACAGAGAAGAAATCTTTCTCAGGGCTAAGAGACAGCAGGAATAGTAGTAATATCAGTTGGAACCTTGATACACATCAAAGGAAATGAAGCCCTATGGCTGAAGAAATTACATGGATACCCATAGACCAGTAATTTTAAATATGAAAAGGCTTTTCTCAAGCTAAGGACAATTTGTAGTTATAAGCAGACAGCCCAAGGTTAGCAAGTACTGAGAAAAATCAGTCCCTTGAACTCAATATATTATTTTTACCTTCAAGCTTCCTAAGGATTAAGCAACTCATCTAATTCTCTCTGATTATTGTGATTTCCCCCTATCATTGTTGTGTGTGTGCATGCATGCTTTCTTATCAACTTATGTACATATTTTAAAAACACACTTTCTTTAATCCATTTTCTATATCATATATTGAAGAACCATACCAATTTTTAAATTTAAATAGAATTGTATTATCTTTTGTGGGGTCTCTGGCCTATTTTAAACTTTGTATTTAAGTTGAAATTCAAATTTGAAGTCTCATTTTCTTTCTTTTATTTTTTATTTTGAGAGTGTGTTTATTAAAGCTGGGGACAGTGAAACAAGGAAGGGCTTATGTTAGAAGAAGCAACAAAGGGGGTCTTGGAGACAGGTTCAGGGGATTAACCCTGGGACGAGCTGCCTCTGCCACTGCTCCCCTGGTTGCAAGTCTCATGGGGTCCCTTATTGTTTAGGACAGTGATGGCAAACCTATGACACGTGTGCCAGCACTGACACGCGTAGCCATTTCTGATGACACGCGGCCGCTGAGGTGGCCGCATGCCGAGGATGAAACATTTGCTGCTCCTGAGGATGAAACATTTGCGAAATAATGTTTTTTCCTCAAAGTGACACACTACCCGAGTTATGCTCAGTTTTTTGGCGAAGTTTGACACACCAAGCTCAAAAGGTTGCCCATCACTGGTTTAGGAGATGCATGCCTAGAGGAGAAAGAGGGGGGTGAGGAGGGAAAGGCACAGGCATGCTCCCAGGAGGGGGAGAGAGTCTCATTTTCTTTCTTAATAAAAGCCATCTCATTTAGCTACCATTCTATGCTGTTGTTGTGTCAACCTGACAATATAAGCAGAAAGATCAGAGGTTCTGATTTATGATGGTTCCTTTAAAATATAAGCTGCATGTTACCCTTCAGTCTAGAGTATTTGCTTGCTTGGTATCTAACAAAGGCTCATTAAAATGAGTGAAACTAATACAAAACTTACCTTGAAACAGTTCCTCTGCTAAACTATTCTGAAAGGATTTTCTAATTTGCAATTTATATTTTAGACTCTGACAAAGATATTAGAAAGAAATTACATGTATTACTGTATGAAAATACAAAATAACTATTTCAAAGTGGAAAAGAGTAAAAATACTTGGATTATGAAGACATTTGTGTTCATATTATTTATTTTTAAAAGAAGAGAATTCAACATGATTTGTCACTAATTAAATAGTATTTTGAAAGTTGTGATTCGGTAAATGTTTGCCATTTCCAAATACCAGAGCAATCCTCTCTAATAAAATGGTAATATGAAAATTAACCATCACTCCGATACATAAGCCACGCCCACCAGCCAAGCCACGCCCACCAGCCAAACAGGGCGAGTATGCAAATTAACCCCAATCCAAGATGGCTACAGCCACAGAGAGCAAGGTTTCCCAGGTAACAGAGCAAGCCAAGCTTTCTGCCAGCCGTTGCAGGCCTAAGCCTCTACTCAAGCTACAAAGTTTCAATTATAGAAGGTAAACAAATTCAAACAAATGGCGGCAGAATGGAGCTTGAGAGAGCAGGCCAGGGCTGCCGGCAGCAACAGGGGAAGCAAAGCTTTCAGCACACCCTGGCCGGGCTCACCCGCTTAAGGCAACAAAGTTTCAATTGTAGAAGGTGAATTAACTGCCACAGAAATGGCTGCCGCCCCAGAGGGAGCCCCAGGCTTGGCTCAGCTCCAGGCTACAAAGTTTCAATTGTAGAAGGAAAATAAATTCCAGATACCAGGGCCTTCGCTTGGGTTGCCAGGGGGCGTGGCCAGCCTGCAAACCACCACAGGCCCCTCGCTCAGGCCGCCCCACGCCCCAAGGGAACCCCACCCTGATCTGGGACACTCTTCAGGGCAAACCAGCTGGCCCCCACCCCTGCACCAGGCCTCTATCCTATCTAATAAAAGAGTACTATACAGATTGATTATCACTGCAAACACTCAATATAGCTGCCCCCATGTGGTCAAAGATCCTGCCCCTCATGTGGACACAAGATGGCCACCACAAGATGGCCAGCAGGAGAGGGCAGTTGGGAGGCACCTGGCCTGCAAGGGAGGGCAGTTGAGAAGGACCAGGCCTGCAAGGGAGGGCAGTTGGAGGTGATCAACCCTGCAGGAGAGGGCAGTTATGGGTGACCAGGCCGGCAGAGGAGGGAAGTTGAGGGCAAACAGGCTGGCAGGGGAGCAGTTAAGCATCAACCAGGCTGGCAGCGGAGTGGTTAGGGGGTGATCAGGCTGGCAGGCAGAAGCGGTTAGGGGCAATCAGGAAGGCAGGCAGGCAAGCAGTTGGGAGCCAGCAGTCCTGGATTGTGAGAGGGATGTCCGACTGTCCGACTCGCCCAGCCAATCAGGGCAAGTATGCAAATTAACCCCAATCCAAGATGGCTACAGCCACAGAGAGCAAGGTTTCCCAGGTAACAGAGCAAGCCAAGCTTTCTGGAAAATAAATTCCAGATACCAGGAATTGAGCAGTTGATGCTTAACTGCTCCCCTGCCAGCCTGTTTGCCCTCAACTTCCCTCCTCTGCAGGCCTGGTCACCCCTAACTGCCCTCTCTTGCAGGGTTGATCATCTCCAACTGCCCTCCCTTGCAAGCCTGGTCCCTAAACGGGCAGTCGGACATCCCTCCAGGAGTCCCATATTGGAGAGGGTACAGGCTGGGCTGAGGGACAACCCCCCACCGTGCACGAATTTCGTGCACCGGGCTTCTAGTCTTTGTATAAAAATTTGTATAAGGAGATTTAGATTTTCAAACGAGGTGATGTTTGGACATATATATAAAACTTAAGCTTTTCTTCTAATTTGATCATACTGATGTGAACAAAATAAGCTTTTTGACTATATGTTTGACTTCCATTTTCTCTCATGTTTTATTTAGAGAATAATTTTATTTAAATGTGTATTTGTGGTCTTCAGTCTGAGGTTTAATACACAAGGTAAAATCTCAATAAACAGAATTCTTAGCTTCTGGGTTGTATTCTGGTTAACAAAATTCTGATAGAATTATGATGAAACTAAGATTAACTCTTAATTGTAAATTGTAAAATATATTGTCTATTTTTCTACAATACTATATTGAGCTCAATCCAATCTTTTTTTCTGAATTCAATGTTTGTTTTTTTATTGTACCTTAGAGTCATCTTCTTGAGCATGAATTATAATTTTCCAAAGATTAGGTTAAAAAGATTAGGTTATAAAAGGAGTGACAGGACACTGAGAAGCTACCATATTCAACCACAAACAAACAAAGTAATTTCTGAATTAGGTTGTTTTCCCTGATTATTGCCTTCCTCCTATAAAAATTATAGAAAAGTTTTTCTTAGATATTGCTTATTATCTGAGGATTCTGATTGGTTGGTATTCATTTAATCAAAATTTAATTAAGAAAAATAACGAAAATGACCCAAAACAGGTATATTATGTTAACAAGAGCAATAATCTAGATCCCCAACTTAATTTGTTAAAAGTCAAGAGATATTATTGAATTCACTGTTACTTTGGACAAGAGAAAGTTTGGAGATTAGAATTTTCCAATAACTTTTTATTGGGGGACTTTACCTGATTATGTATCTGTAAATAATTTCATGCTTGAAGGAAGCCATCCAAATCTTATCTCAATAGTAAGCCTGTATACAATAAATTGTCTCCCACTTTTCCTGTTTTCTCTGGTTGATTTGGGAATACGGTGAAAACCAAATATTTAAATGTCCTGCTTCCCATATACCTAATGCTTGGAGCTGTCCTGAGTACAGTTCACTAAGGCTTTGAATACAAAGAGTCCTATGACCAGCCCATCACAGCCCTAATAGAAGTTTTTGTCCCATGGGTAGCTCAGACCACACATGTAGTATAGCAAAAGTGCCATCTGGAAGTGATTCACTGTTATTGCTTCTTATCAGGACTGCTGAGGATTTTTTTTTTTATCAAGCAGTAATGAATCATAGAACAGACTGATGTATGTTCATTAAACTATAAAAATGTATTAGGCTATCATCTTAACATGCAAAATGGAAGTCTAATAGAGGTAAGCTAGATCATGTGAGCCCATGGTATGAATGTGACATGTGATGGAAAAAATAGACTGAATTCTGTACGTGTTATACCAGGAAATTACATATTCTTCTTAAAGTAAAATAAACACTTGACAAAGCTGTTAATCATCCCTAGTGAAAGGATTTACAGATTCAATATTAAGATGATGAGCTTCCTACTGGTCTTAGAAGCACTGTAGTCAAATGAATCCATTTTCCTCTGAAATCATTTAGATAAAAATTATATTCACATTGAGGAATATGAATGGCTTGAATGCTAAAATGTCACTTTAAAAATGTATTGTCCCTTCCGTAGGCTCCTAATAATTTCCAGTTAATATTTAGTTAGAAAAGAAAGACATTCAGATTCAAACCACTTTCTTGAATGGAGAAATAACTAACCTATATTTTCTGTGAAAAAGAAGATGAGACTGGGGATGACAATCGAAGCAAGTACATACATCTCTCAAATTCACTTCACATTCATGCATGTAACTCAGCCATAAAAGAATATGCGTTTTCATCCGAATACCCCTCACATACATTTTAGAGTAAATTGAAATAATCTTTCATTGATAACATATTTGGAAATTTACCTGCAGTGATATTGTAGCTGGTAACTCCTATAAAAACAAACAAATTTTAGAAGTTATCTATTCACAATGAGATTATGGATTTTAGTGATTAAGGATGGGTGCTGTGCTGTCTAAATGCATTTGTTTCCTAGGAAACAAACCAGTACTGTGCACTGAAGAAATTTGTAAGCGTTAAAATATTCTGTAATCAGGCCTCTGGAGAACATATAAACATTTTAAAAAGGAATACATATTTGACATCATAGCCATTTTCTAAATATACTTGTAGATGAGTTCTACTTCAAAGGACTGCTTCACAAGTGATATCATACATGAGCCAAGAACATACTTTAACATGGTTAATACAAGTGGCAGGATGAAAGCAGCCTGAACAATTGCAGTTATTCAAAACTATAAAGTTAGAATGACAACTATCATAAGACAAAGGAAAACTAATTTCAGAATGAAGATTCAGAGGCAGGAATGAAAGGACATAGATTCAAAACACAGCCCTCTTTAAACCAAAAGGATGTAATTAAAGAAAAAGTTAACCTATTCTCAGGAGGCATCATTACAGGTGGCCGAACTAGGAAAGCGGTCATCTAAATAATGCAATTTGCTGAACAACTAAAGGTACTCCAGTCTAAAAATATGTTCTCTGTGTTTTTTATTTTTTTAATCTTTATTGTTAAAAGTGTTACATATGTCCCCATTTTCCCCCCATTGACCCCTTCTAACCTGCCCCCACCCCCACCCAAGGCCTTTACTACCCTATTGACTGTGTCCGTGAGTTATGCATATATGCATGCAAGTTCTTTGGTTGATCTCTTCCCACCCACTTACCCTCCCCCAACTTTCCTCTGAGGTTCCACAGTCTATTCCATACTTCCATGTCTCTGGATCCACCCTGTTCATCAGTTTATTTTGTTCATTAGATTCCAAATATCAGTGAAATCATGTGACTTACCTTTCTCTGACTGGCTTATTTTGCTTAGCATAATACTGATTTTATTATAGTGGCTAAAATATCCACTACTCAATAGCTACATTTCTGAGAGACCTTCAGTATCTTTGTGACTATGAGTGAAGAGATAAGATGTTTATGAAGCTTTTTTTAATGCTGAAATAGAGAATATAGAATGTTCAAATCTGGCCTCAATATCCTCACCTATGAAATAGAAATTATATTATATCTGCTTATCGGGTTATCAAAGGGATACATTTTATGAAAATTCTAATATGTGAAATAAAGTGTCTATTCAAGTAAGCATTCAATATGTGGTAGTAGTTTATCTTCATTATTGAAAGTAAGAGTCATACATTACTAGGAATCATGTATATTCAAGCACCTCCTATGCACATTGCCTTCATCCCAGTGAGTTTTTGCTTCCTATAAATGGTAAAACATAAACAGATGTTTATATGGTGTATAATACATCTGATTCCGATTTTTGTTCTGAAGAAAAAACAGGAGTGGTGGGGGAGTCGGAGATCCCAGTTTAGCTGTGGCAAACAGAGAAGACCTTTCTGGGCAGAGGACATTGGAGCGGAGAGCTAAAAAACGTGATGGTGAATAACCTAAAGGCTGGTGGAAGGGAAAACGAAAAAGTTGTTGTGGACAGAGTATACTTGTTTAAGCAAGAAGCAAGGCCTATGTGGCGAAAAATAAGAATGGAGATTAAAAAAAAAAAATGGAAAGAAATAAAATTAGGATGTAGTTAGAAGCCAGGAAATACTTTGGTCAGAGTCCCTGGTCAGAACTTTGGATGTTATTTTATGTGTAATGGGAAATTATTGGAAGTTTGTTCAGTGACATGAGTTGATTTGTCTTTGACTGATGGGATTAAATTCAATATTTAATGGGCGGATACGGTTGTGAACTCAAGGAAAGGGTTTTAGCACAGTATAGATACATATTGGGCAGAGATGGAATAAGTAGGTGGCTGGTGTGGTAAGCTATGTGTCTGTTGGCTGCTTGAGGATCCTGGGGACCTCTGAGTAGCAGGCATTACAGGGAGTAAAAGAGTTAAAGTGTTGACTCTTACTTTCGTGGACAATATCTATATGCTCAGGATACAGTATCCAGAGATGGCCATTCCACTTTGCACAAGAGTGGATTTATGGATCTATTTCAGGTAGAATCAGCATCACTGCTAGAAATGCCATTTGCCTTTTTCTCCACTAATCATGTGTGGCCACAAACACAGGAATCACACATGCTCCTCATTAAAGAAGAAATATTCAGAGGTCAACTTTTGTCATTATTGTCTCTGCAATGTACAGATGGAGAACAGCATGGAGTATGTGGGGAAACAAAATATTTAAAATCTGAAGTTAGTGGTGGAATTGGGGTTTATTTTCATTTGGGAAATTGTGAGATATCTGTTTTACAGTATTGTGCTGTGCAGAGGTTCTCTCAACCATGAGGGAACTTTATTGAAATTGATCTAAGCAAAAACTTTCTATTGGCGAAGCTCTAAGAATACGAAGATATAAGCACTTGCTTATCTAATAAGCAAGATATAAAAATATATGATCACGACTAGTCAGGAGAATCTACATATATAAAAGGCTAAGTGACCATCGCATCCGAAACCACCGAATGGACGACCTGTGTGGGGTGACCAGGCCAGCAGGGGGGTTAGTGAGTGGCAACCAAATGACCAAGCAGCAGGCTGCGTGGGGCTACCAGGCCTGCAGAGGGGCAGTTGGGGGTGACCAGACCGACGGGGGGGGGGGGGGGCAGTGAGCAGTGACCAGGCCGGCAGAGGAGGGCAGTGAGGGGCGACCAGGTTGGCGGGGGGGGGGGAGCAGTTGGGGGCGACCAGACCGACGGGGGGGGGGGGCGGGCAGTGAGGGGCAACCGTGCTGGCAGGGGCTGCAGTGAGGGGCACCAGGCCAGCAAGGAGGGCAGTTAGGTGCGATCAGGCAGGAAAGCAGGTGAGCAGTTAGGAGCCAGTGGTCCTGGATTGTGAGAGGGATGTCCGACTGTCGGACATCCCTCTCACAATCACATCACCGGATCGGGCCTAAACCAGCAGTCGGACATCCCCCAAGGGGTCCCGGATTGGAGAGGGTGCAGGCTGGGCTGAGGGGACCCCTCCCACACCCCGTGCATGAATTTCATGCACTGGGCCTCTAGTATATACATATGGAAGCAAGTTGAGTAGGAAAGTCTAAGAAAGGTTTTTAAATAGATTGTAGATATAAAATATATACACGTTCATGAAAAATTGCAGAGAAGTAAACTTGGCCATTACTCCATTGAATGAGGTATAAATACCTATCTTAAGCAAATTAGAACTATAAATAACATGGAGAGACATTTTGAATAACTTTTGAAAATTCCAATTTAAACTCTGGCCATTATCTCACCTACCATAGAATATCTCCTGTTCATTTCCAAAGCATCTTTATTGAACCTTTGGTTATCAGATTTGGCATCGTATCTTGCTGTTGGCAGTCTGCTTGGGAAAGAATGAGGAATGGGATTAAGGCTGGTGGCATGTTAAGCTCTAGCTCCTTTGGCAGAACTGCATGGCAAAGCTGGCATAGCACCTACCTACATTGATCCTCTGGCCCCTGGCCAGTGAGCTTTATCAAATATACACGTGAAGCCTGAAGCCCTACTGAGTAATAAAAAGAAAAAGCATGGTTTTAAATTGAAAGCAAACACTCCCGCATGCACTGAAACTGAATTGTCCAAAACAGTAGGCACTAGTCACAGGTTTATTTATTTTAGCTATAACTATTGCAACACTTGAAATGTGGCTAGTATGAGTGAAGATGCTCTGTGAGTATAAAATGTAGATGTGGTTTAGAAGAGTACACACATAAAAATAATGTAAGATATCTCATTAATAATTTTATGTTGATTACATGTGAAATAATATTATTGTGGATACTTTTATATAAATAAAATATAATTTTGAAATTACATTCAACTGTTTTTGTTTACTATTTAAATAAAATTATGAGAAAATAAGAGATTACCTATTGGTTAATACTTACGGCTTTCATCAGATTTCTATTGGGCAATGTTGTATTAGAAGTTTATTGGGTAGGACTTCAGTTTGGCCAATGTACTGTGCATTGGAACAACAACAACAAAAAAAAGCAAAGTATTGTGTCTTGGATGAGAAGATTATATTGTGGTGTCCAATCTGATTCTGAATCCAAGTTACTTAATAACTTAATAACTATGTGACCACAGGTCTTTTATTTAAATTTCTGAGCTTCAGAGATATTTTATGGTTAAATAAATAATAATGATAATAGTATTAGAGACTTAAGGTTATGAAAAGTATACTTAGCATAGGTCCTAGTTCATAGAAAGTTCTAGGTAAATTTATTTACTTTACTTTTAGCATGAGAAAAGAGAAAACTGAACTCTGCCCATCCTTCTCTAATAACAAACTTTATGTTGGCAGACGTGTCTGTTCATTTCTTTCAGCTTCAGTTAATTCAGATGTAAAACTAGTGTAAAAATGCAATTGTTTTGAATATAAGTACCTGTGCAAATTGATTTTCTGAATTATTTTCACTCCAAATATGCAAATATTAATTGTATTTCTAATGACTCAAAACATTAAAAACAGAAAAAAAAATTAACACTAGAAATCCTGGGTTCTCTTCAGGATTTAGAATAAAATAAACTGAAGTTAACTAACAAAAATGATCTCCATAGGATTAATGTATTTGATATCTTTAAAATAGTGAACAATATATTTTATCTTCAATTACTTTATATTAAAATTAAATACCTATTCTTTAATTTGAAAAGATTTTGCAAAGTGACAAGTTTTTTCCACATGTTTGAAAAATATTTTCTCCCTTAAAGCCATAGATGCACTTCTTTTGTCCTTCATAAAAGTAAAGCTACTTTCCTCACTGAATATATTTCATGCTTTCATAGCAGCACTGTGTCTACTAGGTAGGCAAAAACTTGCCTGATTTCAAGGAAACTTGCTTGGTCAGCAGTCAGCTTGTGTTAACAATCAATCTGTGCTAACTTTGTCATTTATTTATTTATTTATTTATTTATAATTTATCTTTATTGTTGAAAGTATTACAGATATTCTTTTTTTTTTACCCATTGACCCCCTGGAACCTGCTTCTGGTCCTCCCCTCCACCCCCATCCCCAGGCCTTCACCATCCTATTGTCTGTGTTCATGGGTTATGCATATATGCATATAAGTTCTTTGGTTAATCTCTTTCCACCTACCCACTTCCCTCTGAGATTCTTCAGAATGTTCCATGCTTCCATGTCTCTGCATTTATTTTGCTCATTAGATTCCACATATGAATGAGATCATGTGATACTCATCTTTCTCTGACTGGCTTATTTTGTTTAGCATAATACTCTTCAGGTCTCTTCATGCTGTCTTAAAGGATAAGAGATCCTTCTTTTTTTACAGCTGTATACAGTATTCCATTGTGTAAATGTACCACGGCTTTTTTATCTACTCGTCTACTAATAGGCATTTGGGCTGTTTCCAGATCTTAGCTATGGTAAACTGTGCTGCTAAGAACATAGGGACACATATATTGTTTCTGATTGGTGTTTCGGGCTTCTTAGGATATATTCCTAGAAGTGAGATCACTGGGTCAAATGGCAGCTCCATTTTTAATTTTTTGAGGAAACGCCATACTGTTTTCCATAGTGGCTACACCAGCGCCCTTTATTTTTTAATAGGACTATAAATATTTAGGACTGGTTGACATCTAGCCTCTTTCCTAGAATGCTGTTATACTACTTATTATAGCTCCTTTAATTGAGGTTAATTAACAGTTGGTATTCCATTGAAAGTTAGATTCCTTATAGATAGGAAATACCTTTGTTTTCTTCAACTCTCTATCCCTTTGAATTTCCCAAATATGACTACTGACTTAAGATCTAACAAGGGAACAGTGCTCTTGTTTTATACAGTCAGTGTCTTGCCCTGGGAAAATCATTATCTCTACCAAGAGGTTGTCTTTGGGTAGTTAACCTCACTAAGAAGCCTTGTATACATTTGACATTTAAAAAGATGGTGTTGGAGAAATGAATCAGGAAATTTATTTTTATTTTTTAAATTTATCTCTATTGTTACAAGTTATACAGATGTACTCTTTTTCCCACCCCCATTGATCTCTTCAAAACTGCCCCCCCCCCCCCCCGCCTTCTCCTGCCCAGGTCTTTACCACACTATTGTTTGTATCCATGGGTTATGCATATATGCATATAAGTTCTTTGGTTAAATTGTTTCTTTGAGATTGGGTAGAGTCATATATAAATATTAACTCCCATCCCCAGAAAAGACATCTGGACACAAAAACACATGCTTGCAAGGAGGTAGTAAAGAGACTCCTATATTCCAAAGGAATTTTGTAGTAGTTTATCTCAATTCCATTTTAACAGAAAACTCTCTGGAGAAATGATTTATGGTAAGTTTAAGGATAAAAAAGGGCTACCTTGTCTCAGGGGGTGTGGAATAAGAACAGCATAGGGACATACTTAAATTCAAAATGGAGAGAACTGAGCACTATAGAAAAGAGAGCATTATTTTGAGCCAAATAAATCAGAAGAAAATGGGGAAAGAGAGAAGAAAGAAAATCGTGAGAATGAACTGTTGGTTGTTTTCCAAATTTATGTAACACAAAGAAGGAGGAATTCTGGTGAGAGTGCAGCTCACATGTGTACACTTTAGTCCTTTTTTGTTGTTCAATTTGCTTTCTTTCTGCTAAATAAGATTAATTCTCTAAATCTATAAAGTACTTTCTTGTGCCTTTGGCTATTTTCCTAATTCAGAGTTATTTTAAGTAAGAGTACTGAGTTTTGAGAACAGTTATTTAAGGTAAAAGTTCAACCCAACCATCTCTAGGGAAAATTTTTAGATAGATCACTTGGTAATTCAGAGGAAAAGAGCTCTTTCCATTCTATTTTTTAAATTTTAATCCTTCTTCAGGTTTAACAATTTATTAGGATAAACAAATGCAATTAAACATTTCTCTCAAACAACAATAATAACAACAAACAACTGTTAACATGCCAAAGAATCAAGATAATAAGATACAAAAAGGCTTTTCAAATGGTAAAAGAGTCCATAAAAAAATGTATTTTTCTATAAACTTTTTAAAATACTGTGTTGTTTCTGATTTGCATACTTTTTTAAAAGTAGAAGGAAAATGTGTCAAATTCTATTTTTTTCTTCAAAATAAAAAATGAATGTATCACCTACTTGGATGCCCAATGTATGGCTGGGAATCAAATAATTGTCTTCATGAGGATTAAAAAATAACCTCTCTGCCATGCATTTAATTTCTAAATCTTTGATTTAGGACACTGACTTGTGTTTTTCAATACCCTTCATGACACATCATTTAACTTTTTAGAGATAGATTAATCTATTTGTAAAGATGAAAATAACAAAGATCTAAGAAAGTCATCAGTGTTCAAATTCAAGAATGTAGTGTATGTGTCCCAAAGTATGATTATTTCACCAGGGGATTTAAGCTAGCAATCAAGGTTGTATTATATGTAGAGAAGAAATAGCAATGTAACTATTGGGGGAAAAGTAGAAGTTGAGAAATTGCCTTCTGGGTAAAATGTAAGTGGGGAAATGGCATGATTTATTGCCATGTATGTGGTATTAGCATGCATGTCGGTAAAACAAATTAAACTTACGTTTCTGCTAATAAGTAAACCAGCAAATGACAGTATCCAGAGAACAAATCTCTAAGAAAATCTACCTGATAGTTTTGTGGTTTCTAAATTAGCCTTTTAAATTTTAATGACGGTGTCATAGAAGGAACATCATATTTCATAGCTTTGGAAATACAAGGCAACTTTAGAAATACCACAAGCTTTCTAAGAAATCCTTTGCTTTCTGTAAATAAGTATTTCAAAAGTTCTGTTAGGAAAGCATTTTTGAGATTTCTACTTGTTGGCAGAGTATATATTGTCCTTTTTCCCCAAAGGACACATCAATTTCAAAAGACACTTAATAAAAATTATTGGATTCAAATTAAAATTTGTTTCATGTTTTTGTTGTTAAATATTCCCAACCTACTTCAAATTTAATTATCTTTTCAGTTTAACATGCCACGTCTTTGGGAAAAAAAAATGTTTTCTACCTTTTAAATCAAAATCTTGGATTGCATTACAGAAAAAACAGTTCTTGTAACGGAGGAAAAGTAAGGTTGAATAGCAAATAAATTAGATTCAGGCTTGAGATAACAGAAATAGCTGTAATCAGAAGATATGTTTTATTATTACAGATGGAGATAATGGTGAGAAAAGTGTGGGAGAATGCCTAAGGCTTATTTTAAGACAAATGTAACAATATATTACCTTTGTGGCTTATTTTCACATATGTATTTTTTAAAAATGCCTTTTTCTGGAATTTATTTTTTAATAATGAAAAACAAATTTCATCACACAGAAGGAAGTTTAAAACTATGGTCAGTGCCGCGTATCCTAGGTATACAATATCTACAAGGCCATCTGCTGCATATTGAAGGTTAGCCAAACCAAATGGTTTCATTCCTGTCTTCAAGGAGTTTATCATCTCTTTTGAAAATATTATGCACTCCAGAAAAAAGTTGAGATATATTTAGTATCAAATGATTCAGTAAATACGTATTTTTAAATTTTATCTGTTTATTTATTTGTTCCACAGAATGGCAGTTTCGTACCTTATTTTATACATTACAATAAAGGGAGGAGGTTTAAAGGGGTTACTTGAAATCCATCAGTAATGTATTAAGGAGGCAAAGTGAAGGCTAGGGGAGGGGGGATCTCTGGGATTGGGTAAAAAGTAAAAGGAATAGACACATACTCTTTTACATAGGTGGGTATGGGATAGTTAACAGTTAATAATTAACAAGATAACAATAACAATGAGGGATTTTTTGGTCTCTGATCTGGTGAGAGATTGTGCCCCGAGGGGTTTGGAAAAAAAGAAATTACCCTGAAATTCCAAAGGTATGTTATCATAGATGCAAAAGATTTTTAAATTCAAGAAAGACAATTATCAAACAAATAATAAACATATGTGTTCATTGGACTCTGAGGAATCAGGTATGTGAAATATTTCAGAAAGAATACTGATTTTTAGTAGAAAAAAAGCTTGGGATAAGTTATAAAATAGAGGAAAGAAGGGAAAAAAGGCCACATGATTTTTTTTGTTTGTTCTGGGTTAGGGTATTTAAATTTGAAAAAAAAAAAAAAGAAAAAATCTGAATTAATGACCTAATTTGGAAAAAAAATTTTTTTTACACACTCTTTTCCTCATATTTCCAGTATTATTGAAAAACTAGAGGCCTGGCACATGGACACATGCACTAGTGGGGTCCCTCAGCCTGGCCTGAAGGGATCAGGCCGAAACCAGATCTCTGACATCCCCCAAGGGGTCCCAGATTGTGCGAGGGTGGTTCTCAGGTGACACACCCCAGAACTGCAGCTGCCAATCACCATAGCTCGGCAGCTCCTGCATTGAGCATCTTCCCCCTGGTGGTCATTGTGCATCATAGTTACCAGTCAGATGGACAAACAGTCAGACGGTTGCTTAGGCTTTTCTATATAGACTAGTAGTCCATCGTGTGGTATCCATGGGAGCAGTGCAGCTTCTACTACGGGAGCCGGGAGCAGTGCAGCTTCTGTGGGAGGCGGAAGTGAGCATGTGTGCCGGGAAGGAGCCATGCTGCTTCTGTGGGAGGCGGGCCCGCCATCTCCTCTCCGGGCTTGTGCTCAGCCACGGAGGCTGCAGGCCGGCCCCCTGTCCTCCAGAGGCCCTCCACGGCCGGGGCGTCATTGCAGCAATGAAGCAAGCATCCTGCCCCGGCTATTCCATGTCCGCTGCCCAGAGGCCCTTCGTCGCCACAGCGACGAAGCAAGCATTCCACCAGGCCGCTCACGCTGCCCACTCTCAGCAGCAGCCTCTCCAGGACTAGGGGTCTCCGGCTCGGCTGAGTGGACTGGGTGCCGCCATCTTGTGGTTATGGGTGCTGCCATCTTTGTGATGGAGTGACAGTTAATTTGAATATTACCTTTTATTAGCTAGGGTAATTGGTATATCACTGTATAATTTTAATGTGCAGTGGTTTGACTTACATGTACTATGAAATGATTACCACAACAGATTCAGCAAACTTCTATCTTCTCATATAGGTACAACAAAAAGAAATGAAAGAAGAAAAAAAGAGGAAAAATGTTTCTCTTTGTAATGAGAACTCTTACGATTTGCTCTCTTAACAATTTCTCTATATATCAAACAGCAGTTTTAGCTATAGTCATTATACTGTACATTACATCCCTAGTAATCCTTTATGTTATAACTGGAAGATTATACTTTTTTGACAACCTTCCTCCAATTCTATTTCATCACACCACCCACCTCTGGTGTGATCACAAGTCTGATCTCTTTTTATATTTTTCTAGAAGCCCGGTGCACGAAATTTGTGCACTGGAGCGGGGTGTTCCTCAGCCCGGCCTGCACCCTCTTGCAATCCAGGACCCCTCAGGGGATGTCAGACTGTCTACTTAGGCCTAATCCCTGAACAATCCAGTACTGATGGCTCCTTAACTCTTGCCTGCCTGCCTGCCTGCCTGATTGCCCCTAACTGCCTCTGCAAGCCTGCCTGATCACCCCTAACTGTTCACCTGCCTGTCTGATTACCCATAACCATCTCTGCCTACCTGCCTGATCACCCCTAACCACTCGCCTGCCTGCCTCATTGTCCCTAACCCCTCTACCTGCCTGCCTGATCACCCCTAACTGCTTGCCTGCCTGTCTGATCACCCATAACCACTCTGCCTGCCTGCCTGATCACCCCTAACCACTCGCTTGCCTGTTTGATTGCCCTTAACTGCTTGCCTGCCTGCCTGATCATTCTATCCGCCTCTGACTCTGACCCTCCCCCCTGCTGCTGTAGCACTGTGGCTTCATCTGGAAGGTCATCTGGAAGGACCTCCAGAAGGTCGTTCGGCTGTCCGGTCTAATCAGCATATTACCCTTTTATTATTATAGATTTTGTGTTGGGCGCAGTTACAGTGTTTGGACAGGTTCAAGCCTTGGACTGATGAGAGGGTACAGTCCTCTAGTGGCCACATCCAAGTTCCAGTCTGGAGGGCAGAGCCCTCCCAGCACAATTATAGCCAACAGCTATAGTTGTAAGCTTGAACCTATGGTCCAAACACGTGGCCCCACATTCCTATGTGATATAGGCTGCAAGTAAACAAAGCTTGATCAGGTGTATGTAATTGAGTAAGATCGAAACACATGAGAATGTTGTAAACATCTTGATCATGCCCTTACTTTGCCTCGTGGCATCTGGCTATAAAATAAAGACATGGCTTGTAGTCCGTGGCGCTGTCTCCCCATCAGGGAAGCACATCCCACCAAGACCCAGCTTTCATTCTCTTATCTCTCTTTTCTCAATCCTTCATCGCCCCCACTTGGGTTCACCATTGGTCGTGCTGGAGCTGCACAATTTTGTTTGTGTGTTTCTTTTTTGTTTTAGATTCTACGTACTAGTATATGTGAGATCATGCATCATTTATCTTTATTTGATTTATTTCATTAGCATTTGTCTACCAATGGACACTTAGGTAAGTCCCATGTCTTGACTATAATAAATGATGCTATGAACATGGGATGCAGATATCTTTTTGAGTTAGTGTTTTTGTTCCCTTTTGATATATTCCCAAAAGTGGAATTGTTGGATGACATGGTAGTTCTATTTTTAATGTTTTGAAAATCCTCCATACTGTTTTTTTTTTTTAATATATATATAATGGCTATACCAAGTCTCCTCATATATTAAATGTAACAGTTGGATTAGACAATTTTAATATATTCTTCAGTATTGGAATTTCAATAGCTCAAAGTGACAAAGATTAGCTGTTGTAAGTAATTAAATAAATGCTAGTATAAGAATTTATATTATTGATAACCAAATGCAATTGTTATTATATTCCTTAGGTGTAGGCCATTTTAAAGAAGCCTATAGCAAATTAACTAATTTGTCAAAAATGATATTATATGTAATTACAAGGTTTATATTGGAATAAAGGTAAGATATATATATATATATATATATTACCAGTAAATATATATACTAGTGGCCCACTGCACAAAATTTGTGCATGGATAGGGTCCCTACTAGCTGCCAGCTGCCTGCTGCCAGGCAGAGCCTCCCTTCCCCCAGAGGCTGCTTGCTGCCCTCCGGGGCCTCCCTTCCCGCAGTTGGCCAGCCTGTCTCCTGATCAAACTCCTGGTTGAGGGGACAATTTGCATATTAGGCTTTTTTTATATAGCACTTGAGGCCCGGTGCACCAAATTCATGTACGGGGGGATCCCCTCAGCCCAGCCTGCACCCTCTCCAATCTGGGACCCCTCAGAGGATGTCCAACTGCCAGTTTAGGCCCAGTCTCGGGGACATCCCTCTCACAATCCGGAACCACTGGCTTCTAACTGCTCACCTGCCTGCCTGCCTGATCACCCCTAACTGCCCCCCCCCCGCCAGCCTGGTTGCCCCCAACTGCCCCCTCCCCACTTGCTTGTTTGCCCCCAAATGCCCCCAGCTGGCCTGATTGCTCCCAACTGCCCCCCTCTGCCAGCCTGGACACCCCAAACTGCCCTCCACACACACAGCCTGCCGTTCAGTCTTTTGGTCATCCCTCACTAACCCCCAGCCGGCCTGGTTGCCCCACACAGCCTGTGTTCAGTCGTCCATCCGGTTGTTTTGGTGGTGACGGCCCATGGCTTTTTATATTTATTATTATTATCATTATTATTATTATTATTATTATTATTATTATTAGTGTTCTCCAGAGAAAAAGAAACAATAGATAGTGTATACATGTGGATATTTATTATGAGGAATTGATTCATAATTAAGGAGGCTGAAAAATAACATGATCCATCATTTGCAAGGTAGAGATTCAGGAAAGCTGGTGTTATAATCTACCTCAGTGTCTAAAGGCTTGAGAACCAAGGGAACAGATTGTGTAAATCCCAGACCATGGGTTAGAGAAGATGAAATGTTCCAGCTCAATGAATGAGGCAGGAAGAAAAGGGATGAATTTCTCCTAAATCTCTCTCACCCTGTATTCTATTCAGGCCCACAACAGTTTAAATCAACCATATTGGGGAGGATAATATACTTTAATGAGTCCACCACTTCAAATAATAATCATATCTAGAAACATCCTCACGGACACACTCAGAAACAATGCTAATATGGGCGCCCATAACCCACTCAAATTGACACATAAAATTTGCCACTGGATTTTGGAGTCTCAGATAAAAGAGGAGTTTTGTTTGTTTATCTGGCAATCCTAACTTGACATAATTTTTTTCATGACTCCACTGGAGTACATGAAAGAACAATGCTTGAAACCTTACCAATCGCTTTAAAATTGTGTTCACAACTCATAATTTTACTTAAAAAAAAAGTTTTTAAAGTGAAATATGTTATATTCTCCCACCAAATGATTTGAATGAGTTATTGACAGCAGGAGCAGAGTGAAGGAATTCAGTTGAAAGGTATGTAGAACAGATGGTAAGGTTTATGCATCTCTAATCAAATGATATTAGTTTTATGGCTCTTTCAATTAGTGCAGATGAGAACGTCAACATTCAGAATCATAGAATTTTATGATTGACCATGCATGCTTAAGTATATGTGTGGATCTCTACATAATGGTGGAGTTCTCAATGTTATTACTATAGAATATGTTTGTGACTTAATAGCTGTTTAATCACATAGAGCTAAAACTCATGGTGTAATATGCAAGGAACACGTTTATTTTGCTTTTTAAATAGTGTCTCATTTTGGTACTAGAATTTTTCCTTTGAGAATTGATCATAGCCTCTTCAATTATGTACTATATCTTTTATTAATATACATAAAATTGATGTTTTATTGGTATATAGTTTTATAAATTTTAATGAGTGTATAGATTTATATAACCATCAACATAATCAAGAGACAACAGTTCTATCAATCTTCCAAATTCCCTCATTCTTTATTTAATAGTCAAACTTTCCCTCCACCCCCACCCTGGTAACCACTGATCTGTCCTCTGTATCATTATAGTTTGGTCTTTTCATAAATGGAGTCATACATTGATTTTTTTTAAACAGCAATTTTTTATTAGTTGGGGGATACCTAAGGTTGACTCAAAAGAAAGTGGTGAGAATTGGCCTGGCTGGTGTTGCTCAGTGGTCAGCATTTACCTATGAACCAGAAGGTCATGGTTCTATTACTGGTCAGGGCACATGCCCAGTTGTGGGCTATGACCCCAGTGGGGGCATGCAGGAGGCAACTGATCAATGATTCTCTCTCATCATTGATGTTTCTATCTCTTTCTCCCTCTCCCTTCCTCTCTGAAATCAATAAAAATACTTTAAAGAAAAAAAGAAAGTGGTGACAATTGGCAAGCACTCCTCCACAGAGAAGAAGAGGCGTTCTTGGTTGAGGGGAGTGGTACTTACGTCTAATGGTCAGGGTCTCCTGCTCAACTTGGACCACTCAGGAAGCTCTTCCCCTTGGCATTCAGTATCAGTGTTGGCATGGAAGAGTCTGCAATGAGTTAGTTCAAATTACTTAACAGTTTTCCCAGTTCTGGCCAAGCTTTGAACTTCCCCTTGAACTCTTCTTCAGTGTGCTCCTTCACTAACAATTTGATTCCTTCAGGAAGATTGCTTGGCATTATCCTATATAACAAAAGGGCAATATGCAAGTTGAACCTAACGGTGGAACGACCAGAATGACTCCTTGACCAAGTACTATGAGGCATACTGACCACCTCTTGGTCCCTTTCCCCATCAGGCAGGCTCCCAGCACTTGATGGCGAATGGGGAACTGGGGGTGGGTGGCGGGGGATGCAGGCGGCGCCAGGCCAAGGCCCCTGCCCTGCCAGTCGCCCCACACACAGAGGGTGACCTGCAGCGGGGGAGGGGCTGGTGAGGGGGCAGGAATGGCCAACCTTGGGGTCCCTCCCCCCCTGCTGGCAGTCTCTGATTGCCTGATGGCAAATGGGGATCTGGGGGTGGGTGGCAGTGGGGGGGCGGGGCCAGCTGTGGGCAGCTAGGGAAGATGGCCCTGATCACAGGCCATGCCAAGGGACCGTACTCGCATACGAATTTCGTAAGCCGGGCCTCTAGTTTTAAATAAAATCTCTTCTAATGTAACAGTTAAACTGCTGATCTGAACCACTGGCTCCTAGGGGATAAAAACTGAGTCCAAGAACATTTTGCTGCCTTGGTCCTGCAGCCGCAACACCTCCGTGGTTTTGTTGGGCATTGCATAACTTTCCACCTTAATGGAGAGGTGGTTGCAGAGGTTGTGAACATATTGTTCATAACTCTCTGCTGGGGCCATGTCGTATGCAATTTGGTGAATGTTTAAAACCCCATATTCATAATCTGTTCCCAGATTAATGGGTCTCGTTTTCATTTTTCTTGGGCTCCTGTGCTTTAATTAGCTGCTTGTAACTTCCAATGCCCTGGGCTTAATCTTGTATTGCCTTCTGGTCCTCAGCAGGGTGCCACCTGCAGAACAGCAGTCCCCGGAAGGCTAAACCCTGGATGGCTGAAAACACTGCATTTGACTTTTTTTCTTTTAAAGTACAACTAATTTTATAAATAGTGTACACAGAAAAAGGGGACACGTTCAATGCTAATCATAATTATTTCTGAGAGGTCAGATTGTGGGAGATTTTATTTCTTTCTGTGTAACTTTCTGTATTCTTTATTATTTTAAAAAATCTTTATTGTTGAAAGTATTACCTATGTCCCCTTTTTCCCCCCATTGACCTCTTCTAGCCAGCCTTCAACCCCCGCCCCCTCCTGCCCCAGGCCTTCACCCCCCTCCCCTTGTCTGTGTAAATGGGTTATGTATATATGCATACAAGTTCTTTGGTTGATCTCTTCCTACCCACCCACCCTCCCCCTCCTTCCCTCTGATATTCTGCAGGCTGTTCCATGCTTCTATGTCTCTGCAGTTGACTCTTGAGCAACACTGGGGTAAGAGGCACAAATCCCCATGCAGTAGAAGATCCACGTATGACTTTTGACTTCATAGTCCACCCTTTGCATCCCTGGATTCAACTAAACTGCAAGTTGAAATGAGTATTTTCCATCTGCAGTTGGGAATCCATGGTTGGGAATGTGAAAATACAGTTTTTGATCAGCGGTTGGTTGAATCTATGGTTATGAAACTGAAAATAGGAAGGGGCAACTGTGTTTATTGAATAAAAAGTCCCCATATAAGTGGACCAATGCAGTTCAAACCCGTTTTGTTCAAGGGGCAACTGTATGATTCTAAAAAGGTATGTGACTTTTTAAGATTGGCTTCCTTGTGAAACAGAATTTTTGGAGTGGAACATGCGGTGTTCCCCTGGGAAGACTGGTTCCCAAGTTCTTTGTCCATGGGAATCAAAAAATGAATCTGTTATGTTGTAAATCAGAAGACGCCTTAATCAATAAGCCAAATTTATTTGGAGTCCTGTTCAGTTCGCTAGCGGGCCCAGAGGAAATCTTGCTTCTCAAATTCTGAGGCCCAATATGGTGGAATTCTCCCTTATTTATATATTTTTCAGCTCTTTGTTTTCCAAATTTAGAATGAGACTTCCGGGCCTTCTGAGAAAAAGTCCTGTGTGCTGGGACAGGCCGTGAGACCATATCTCAAGACCTGGCCTGGTGCCAGCACTGACAACTCTGTCTGGGGCATAGTTTATGGCCTCTCTGGAATGGAGAGTAGTCTTATATTTTTCCCTATTATTTAAGCAAGCAAACGTTTACAGAAGCCAGAAGAGCAGGGTTAAATTTTAAACAGCAGTTTTTACCCAAGATGGAGGTTACTATGCTTCAAATCCATGGATGGAAGGTGCTATAGCAAAGGTGGAAATTTTTTGAAGAACAAGTACAAACTCCCACATGGGGAGGAAGAAGAGTCCCACTGAGTCCCTGTTTCCATGGCTTATAAAGGCTGTTGATCTTTGCGCCTTGATATCCCCTCTGATTGGTCACTATTTCCTTGGACTGGTTACCATAGTAACTCCTGAGCTCAAAGGTCGAACCTCACAAGGGTCAAGTGAGGTTCTCCCCCGTTCCTTCCTTATTGTTTTCCTATTCCCTTTGGGCTTTCTTCTTCTCCTTCTGGATGAAGGGCTTCCTTCCCTTTATTTTGTAAATATAGACCTTTTGCTGTTCCCAGCTCCCTCATTCTATGGAAATATACCTTCTGCTGCTCTGCAGCCCTGTGCTTCCTCCATGGTCCTCTTAATTTCTAAAATTTCCTAAACCTGTCTTTTTCACCCCTAAAAATTCCTGTTTCACTTGGTTCAGACTTCTGCCTTTTAGAGTCATCCCAGTTATGGTATTGTATGTTCCTTTTTATTGCTTGTGCTTGTGTCATAGTTTATTAATTCACCTATTGAAAGACATTTGTGTTATTTCAGTGAATATGAATAGAGTCACTAGCCATACTGTGCACGGTTTTTGTGGGTGCATACATTTTTATTTCTCCAGGAGGGAGATTGGCAGGTCATCTGGAGCATGTCTGGGAGGGCATTTTGTTTTCCAACTAGCAATGTATAAGTTCCAGTTGCTCTACATCCTTATAAGTACTTTGTGTATTATTTTAAAAATATATTTTTTATTGATTTCAGAGAGGAAGGGAGAGGAAGAGAGAGAGACAGAAACATCAATGATGAGAGGGAATCATTGATTGGCTGCCTCCTGCATGCCCCCCACTGGGGACCGATCTGGCATCCCTGGAATGTGCCCTTCACTAGAATCAAACCTGGGACCCTGAGTCTGCAGACTGATGCTCCATCCACTGAGCCAAACTGGCTAGGGTGCACTTTGTGTATTTTTAAATTTAGCCATTTTAATAGGTGTGGAGCTGTATCTCACTGTGGTCTTACTTTATAATTTCCTAATAACTAATAATATTGCACATCGTTATATGCATTTATTGGTTATATGCATGTCTCTGTGCTAAAGTACCTCTTCAATATCTTGTCCAGTTTTTAATTGGATTGTTCGTTTTTCCTCTGTTAAGTTTTACTCTTATGGATAATAGTCTGGTAGATATGTGATTTATAAATATTTTCCCAAGTCTGTTCTTTATCTTATCATTCAATTAGCAATGTCTTTCATAGGGAAAACATTTTTTTTTTTTAATTTTGATAGAGATATTTATCAAGACAGTGCTTTTGGAGTTAACACCGGAAAATAGAGATTTCTCTTTTTTTTTTTTCTAAAAACCATACTATTTGTTGAAAATACATTCCTAGCTTCATTACATTGCTTTTGCACTTTTGACAGTTAACCATATTGGTATAGGTCTGTTTCTGGACTAAATACAATTTAATTGATAGTTATGGAAATATTGTTTCTTATTTTATATTGTGGGAGTTTTTGGTAAATTGAGTTTCTTGAGGAATACATCTCATCTAAGTTGAGGAATTTATATTTTTAGAGTTGTTCACAGTAGTTACTTTCTTTTTATGTCTGTGGAAATGGCAATAATACTGTATCTTTCATTTCTGTCCCAGTCAGTGTAGGCTATGCTGACTCATTTACGGTAACTAAATCATCAGGATAAATGTTATTATTAACATGTACAGGAGTGAGTCCATTGTGGGACTTACAGTAGTCTTGCACCGTCGAGGCTACTCCAGAGTGCACTAAGGCTCGAGGGTTTATTAATTACTTTCCACTTAACATTACAAGAACCACCGGAGGAAATATACTACAGAGACATCAATGCAGTTTCGAATCACACGGTTTATTATACTTACACAGGGAACTTACAAATCTCCTGGTGCCCTGGGCGCTGGCTTAGAGGACCCGGATGCTGATGCTGTGGGGCGGGCATCTCTGGATGTGGCTGGAACAGCTCCGGTTCTGGAACAGGCTAGGCTGTGCCTGGAGCTCAGCGATGCCTTCGGGAGTCCTCGGCTTGCAGTGGCTCAACCTGCAGCAACAGGCCTCTGACTCCAGAGACCTCCGCGAGGAGCGAACTCGATCCAGTGTTCTTGTAGGCATCTCAGGTCCGCCTTTTATAGCCAGTTTGTTTACACTGCCCGGGGCAGCCCAGGCCTTACCTGGGGTGGGGAGGGGGAGGGAACAGACTGTGAGTGGCTTCCAGGGGCTACCCCCTGTGAAGTGTGTGGCCAGCATGCTAATTGAGTCACATCAATCTTAAAGCGCTTCTCAATTTTTAGGTTTACATTCTATTACAGTTCACACTTTGAATTCATACAATATATCACTCTATAATCAGATAAATTATCACTGTCACAATTTCTGTTATAGGTAATTGTATTTTCTTTCTTTTTTATGGTCAGTTTTGCTAGATACTTATTTATTTTTTATTTAAAGATCCAGATTTTATCTTAATTATTATTTTTCCTCTGCTTGATATAGGTTTGTTTTGCTTCTATTTTTTTTTGTGTGTGTGTTTGGTTTTTTTTACACGGAAGCTTAGATTATTGACACGAGATCAGTGCTCTTTTTATTTATTTATTTTAAATATATTTTTATTTATTTCAGACAGGAAGGGAGAGGGGGAGAGAGAAACATCAATGATGAGAGAGAATCATTGATTGGCTGCCTCCTGCACGCCTCCTACTGGGGACCTAGCCCACAGCCGGGGCATGTGCCCTTGACTGGGATTGAACCTGGGACCCTTTAGTCTGCAAGCCAATGCTCTATCCACTGAGCCAAACCAGTTATGTCAATGCTCTTTTTAAAGAAAAATATTCACTACTATAAATTTTCCTCTAAACACTGTTTTATCAGCATCATGATTTTTTTCTCTGTTGTATTTTCAAGCCTTTCTGTTAGAAAATAGTTTTAATTTTCCTTGGGTTTTCTCTTTAATCCATGGATTATTTAAAAGTTTTTTCCTAATGATCCAAGATAAAGTCTATCTTTGTTAATTCTCCATATATATTTTTCTGTTGTTGGAAAGACTAATCTATGAATATTAATTAGGCCAAGTTGGTGGATGTTTAATTCAATTTTTATATATTCTTTGCTGAGTTTTTATTTATTATTTCTATTTATTACTGAGAGAGAAATTGTATGGGTTTGATTGTGTCCCACCAAAATGATAAATGGAAATCTTAACCCCAGTGCCACAGAATGTGATGTTATTCAGAGATAGGGCCATTACAGATGTACTTAGTTAGGCTGAGGTTATTGAATAGTGTGGACTCCTAATCCAATGTGACAAGTATCTTATAAAAAAGGAACATTTGGACAGAGACACACACAAGGAGAATCTCATATAAAGAGACTGGAAGCCAAGGAACGACAGAGACTGCCAGCAAACCCCCAGGAATTAGGAGTAAAGCTTGAAACAGGTTTCCTTTTATAGCCAACGGGAGGGACCAACCCTGCCAATACCTTAATTTCAGACTTCTAGGCTCCATAACTGTGAGATGATAAATTTCTATTGCTTCAGTCACCCATTTTGTGTTATTTTGTTGTGGTAGTCCTAGGAAAACATTACAGAAATGTTGATATCTGTAACTACAATTAGAGATATTTATATATCTTCTTTCAGTTATATAAGCCATTGTTTTATGTGTCTTGAAGGTCTGTTATTACACACTAGTGTCCCGGTGCATGAATTCATGCACATTGAAAGGAAATTAATTAGAAGAAACATTTTAATATCACTATTCATCCTTTCTCTATAATAGAAGTGTCAGAGATGAAAGAAAATTAGTAAAATGTACATGAAAATAATATATAAATTGGTTAATAAATAAACAATAACAACATGATATAACAATGAATATTTTCCATGAAAATTTTACTGTCAGAATCTTCGTTTATCATTAATTTTTAAAAATATGTTGGGTATTCTGGAAAATTTATATCATTTGGACAAACTTTGCCTTTGCTACAACATCGAGTAAATTTTCCATCAGATGATTTTTCATCAGAGAAATTTAGGGATAGTCAAAATTGACATGTAACAGTCATTCCACCACAACTGTGTTAGATAATTGCATCCTGATTTACCTCATTTTTGCTATGAAGGCATTTCCTACCAGTGTTGGTAGTACTTGTTGATGACTGTTCTTCAGACATATTCTGTTGACAATTTTGGCTTCAGAATGTCAACAAGAATGTGACGTCATTACTGGGCGCCAACAACCACCTTTTCTGGGCTAGGCTGGGCTGTGGGCTGCATTTTGCGCCATGGCAGCGTAGGCTGTGATTTGGTGGGCTGTTGCTCCAGGTGGTGGCGGGGCCTCTGTCCCACTTGGGGGAAGCCGAGTGTTGCTTTGCCGGCGCCAGGTCTGCGCTGCCGTTTCTCTGTGCATGTCACGGCAGCTCCTGCATTGAGCATCTGCCCCCTGATGATCAGTGCATGTCATAGCAACCAGTTGGACAGTGGGAAGGACACTTAGCATATTAGCCTTTTATATATATATATAGATATATATATATATAGATAGATAGATAGATAGATAGATAGATAGATAAGCACATTTAGAATTGTTATATCTTCTTACTGAATTAACCCTGGTTGCATGTAAGTGTTGAACTTCTTCTCTCACTCATTGGCCAGTCTGGGGCCTGGGCTATGATGTAACTGGTACTTGACTGCTCACATATTTTGTTATGCTGACTAGGATCAGATCCATTTGTTCCTAGTGTGGAGGTGAGCTCAGGAGTTTCTAAAATAAACTTTATAGGATTGCTTTTCTGAGCTTCTCCCAATGATCTCCAGAGTACTCTCTGGGTCTCTGGGATTCCCTCTTTGATCCTCTGACAAATAATCTGGGGATTTGATTTCCCTGCTCTGCTGTGCCCACCTCTAGGCCCAGAGAGACAATGGAAGAGATTGATAAACATCAGAGGTTTGCTACTTCCTGGGGATCACAGCTCCCTTAATCACAGAGGAAGATTCCTCTCCTTAGTCATGGTCCCCCTGGGCCTCCATTGCTGCTGCAGTTACTGCCATTACAAGATTGATCAGAGGACATTGCATGATAGAATGATGACTTTCCTTTTAAATGGAAGAAAGAAAAGACAAAACAAAACAAAAATAAGGGAAATCTACATGAATCTAGGCATTTCCTTTCCTACTCTTCAAACCAGAACTAGGAGCCTTCTCCTGGAGTCCCCTCTGTCTAGAGTCTAGTACCCAATCTGGCCTTGGGTTAAATTAAGATTGAAGATAACAATTTTTTCCAAGTGGTTAGAGTGTCATATTTGATACAGATTAAGGGCATGTACCTCAGTTGCAGGCTCCATCTGTGATCCATGTGGGAGGCAACCAATCAATGAGTCTCTCTCACATTGATGTTTCTGTCTCTCTCTTTCTCCCTCTCCCTTCCACTCTTTCTAAAAATCAATGGAGAAAATATTTTTTTAAATGATTGGGTTGGAAAATACCAGAGGAAACTAAAATGGTAAACTCACTGTCAGATAATTAATAACTTTTTAGAGTTATCAAATAGCAGCTCTATACATGTATGCAGGTTTTATAGTTGTAAGTCATGGGCATATGCTTACACCACATTACCTGGAAAAAGAACCCCAGTAGACTCTTCTTTAATCCAAGTGTGTCACTGTATATTCTTTAAATATTTCCTGAGAGGTAGTAGAGTTATTTTAATTTACATTAGTTTCTAACCCAGACTGACTCAGCTCAAATGTTAACTCTACTACTTACTACCTATAGACCATGTACAGATGATTTGAACTCTTTCTGATTGTCTTATCATCTTTTTAAAAGTTACAATGATAATAATAGTATCTTCCTTTCAGTAAGTTACTTATAGTTTATACATGAAAGTGCTTAGAATAGTTCTTGGCACAGAGGGAGCATCAGATAAGCTCTATATAAATGTAGTCTGAATAAAAATGTAGTTTCTAACTCACTGTCTTTATTGTATAACCTGAAGAATATCTACTAAGCAATAGTAGAAATATTAGGATATATATGAAATCACTGTGTTCATTTCAGACTTTGTAAAAATGCAGATTATCTCTTTCTAGCCTGAATTACCAGTTTTCTCTGTCCTTCAGTGCATGGTATCAGATTGTCCTGTGAAGAAGCGGTACCCATGACCTGGTCTGACCACTGTAGCAATTAAATCACATAATCAGAAAGCTAATTCCATAGCACTTTGAGAAGGTTATTAATTGTTGATGTATATATTTCTGAGAAAGTCAAATATTGGGCAAAGGGCATAGGCTGATAGTCGTTCATCAGCCAGGATTCAAAGGGAAACTTAAAACCAAGCTTCCTCAGGATGAAGATAACAATCAGAAGACTGATGTTATGATGTGGGGGTTGGGGAAGAACAGACCATCTCTCACTTTTCCTCCTTTACTCAGGATAGGTCATTAAGAGGTTGCAGAGAATTATTACATATTTTCCCCCAATAATATCCACAAAATTTAAACCAACAATAAAAATGGAACATACTTTTATACCTGATGCCCAGACAGAACAAGAACATAACATAATTCTTTTTGGAAGATACTGTTAATGGTGTCTAGCCTAGAGGAAAGATTATAGTGGTTTTAGAAAAGTTTATGGACTCTGATCAAAAGTCAGAGCCATGTATTGTGTGTGTGTGTGTGTGTGTGTGTGTGTGACATTATTAGGTCAATGTGTGAGATCTTATTTGTTTCAGAGCAATTTGTTGTTCAATGAGATAAGTGGGTAAAGTAACTAGTTATTTACTTACTTTTTTGAAGACTAAAGGAACCTTGATATGTAAAAACCATGTTTCAGGTAATAGCTGAGTAAGACATTTCTATGGAAAGGCATCACTGTGTGTTCTATACCTGGAATACCAGTTTTTCAGTAACTGCTATATGTAAACACTCTAAAATGATGTGATAAGAATTTAGCAATCATTAAAATGTATAGTATATTTATAAACTTAATACCTGAAAATTTTTATTTAAAATAGGAAACAAAAGAAACTTTGGCTTAAAAACAAGACCCCAACTAGCTTAAACAGAAAATAAATTAAATTTTTGTTCTCAGGCAACAGAACATCCAGAGGCAAGGCTAGTTTTTGGCATGACCAGACTCAGAGCTCTGTGATATCATCATGAACAGGATTCATTTACTCTCTGAAAGTCTCAGGCTCTGTGTGGCAGTGGGTACGAAGAATGTGTGTGTGTTGGGGGTGGGAGGGCAAGTGGAGCAGTCTACCCTCAATGGGAGACTCTTCTATCATTAACATTGTTTAGAATTGCCAGTGAATTGTGATTATAAAAGTCACTTTTAAAGTAAGTATTAGTATTATTTTAAGTCTCTGCATACAATGCTTGTACCCAGGGTGACAACCCCTGGCTCTCACAATTTCCACATTATATGGAAGAAAGATAGTGGCAGCAATTCCATCTCCTGTATTCTTTTTTATTTTTTAAGTGAAAATTAAACATAATGTAATCTTTTAATTAGAAAGCACATTTTACACTGAGCAGATTATGGCTGGTTATCACACAGTGGAGGGGAAGAACCTGCTACAGGGGAACTAGTGGAGGAGATGTGGGGCCGGGACAGCAGTGTCCAATGTCTTTAGGATGCTGCCTTAGAGGGCTTGGGCGCTCTGCTACTCCAGTGGTGGATGGTCAAGGCAAATGGAAGGTGAGAGAATTCTGCCCTAGTGATGGTGCTGGGGTGACTTGAGGACATCTAAGGCTGTATTTGTTCTGTGAAGTTCAGGTTTTATAGTCATATGCTTAGAGCTGACATATAGCTGTTAAATAGATGTTGTTTGTCAGTGTTGCTTCCTCCCAGAAGTCCTGAGAAAAAGCAGAAATAGTCCTGGAGTTAGTTTACAGAAGAGGAAACTGAGGCACAGGGAGCCTAAATGGCAAGCTCTGGATCGCACAGGCCCTATAGACCCAATGAGCTCCTTTCTGCTTCGGCATCCAGTGCGCCCCTCTGTACAGTTCCCTGAGGGGAGGGTAAGCAGCTTTCGTGACCACCAAGGGTTTGCATAAGCCAGCTAAGTCTACACACTGACACCCTACACTTTGCTTCAATTTCCCTCAAAAACATAAGTGAGCCATCACTTCTATAATTATTGTCTTCAGTTCTTTCTTCACTAAGGGACTTGAAGAAGTGAGGTGAAGGCAGGTCAGGGTGTGGGTACAATGACATCCAGTGACACTTAAAATTCACCCTGGTTTCTAATAGTGCCCCCTGACCCATCAGAATAAACAGCTCCTATATTCTTAAGGAAGAAAGACACCTGCTTCCCTCCTAGGCATCTCAGGGAACTTTCCACTGTGTCTTGATCTCTCTGACTGGAACCTACACATAGTTGAACCAATGCCAGTGGTTAGAGAAATGCTCTGTTGACTAATGAGTTTGCCGACCACTGACCTAGACTCTCGATTCCAATAATTACAGGCTGTTGTTGTTCCTTGTGATTAAGCCCCTATCCCAGTGGTCGGCAAACTCATTAGTCAACAGAGCAGCAAACTGCGGCTCGCCAGCCGCATGTGGCTCATGAACCGCAGTTTGCCGACCACTGGATCGGGGTTCATGCTAACTTCATCAATTCCTTAGGAGTAAGAGTGGCCAAGGGGCAGATTCCCAAAGGAAGATTCCTGAGGCCTTCTTCCAAAAGAAGGATGGAACACTGCTGGCCAGTTCAGTGATTTCCTTGGAATTCTTTGTGGATTTCATCTCAGTGCTTTGGTATAAAGAAGGAAGAGCTGATTATTACATGTGGCTTCCAGTTGCAAGGTGGAATTTTTGACCCTCTTTCCTTTTATTCCTCTTCCATACCATGATATACACAGAGAAACAGAGACAAAACAAGTCAGTCCTGAGAACATGCTTCAGTTATTACATCTCATCTATCTATGCTAACTCTGTGACCAACAACTTGCATGGGATTTTAAGTGAGTTATATGTTTGCATCTGTATTTGGTTAAATATATGAACTGTTCATTATTGATTTGTCTTTCCAGGTTGAATCAGCAACCATAAAACACACTTAAATGCATCCTTGAGGAGTAATAATATAAATAACTTTAGACCTTTTATATTTATCCTGTCAAGGCATCCATCTTTTTCCATGTGGACTTTTGCAGGAAAAAAAAAAAAAAAAAAAAACAACACACCAAGTTATGGAATTCTACAGTATTTACCATTTTATTGCTTGGTTAATTCTTGCATGCCTGATTTGACAGGTATGGACTGTGTTAGAAATTGATCAACTATGGTTCATGGGTGAAATCTGTTTATTTTATAAATATGGTCTTATTGGAACATAGCTCACTCATTTACACATTTTCTATGACTGCTTTCATCCTGCAATGGCTCAAAAGGTCTAAAATATTTACAATCTTGCCTTTTACAGAAGAAGTTTTCTAATACCTGAGCTATACTAATGGCTTACATTTATTGAGCACCTGTTTTTGCCAGGCACTAAGTTAAATTATCTAAATGCCTGATATGGTTAGATTCTTCTAACGAACTTATGAAGGCTAATTATAAACATTCTAGAGATGAACAAAACAGAAATAGAGACATAAATAAGTAGCCCAATGTTACCTAATCAGCACGCACAGAGAGCCCGACTGGAAATTAGATTAAAAAAATATTAAAGCCAATTCATTTGTCCACTGCTTCCTCACATCCCTAATGTTTCTAATTCATACTAGGTGCAAAAATAAGATACTTAAATCAGGAAGTATGGAGTAATGTAAAGAATTTTGAATTGGGAAGCAGAAACCACGGCTCTAGGTATGTCTTGTCATTAATTAGCTGTAAGGATAAAAAAAATCACTTCAGCCCTGGCTGGTGGCTCAGTGGTTAGAGTGTTGGCCCATGCACTGAAAGGTTTAGGTTAATTCCTGGTCCAAGGCATGAACCTGGGTTGCAGGTTTCACCCCCGGGCCTAGTCTGGGCTGGTGTGGGAGTATCTAGTCTCTCTCACATTGATGTTTCTCTCTCTCTCTCTCTCTCCTCTTCCCTCCCTCCTTCCCTTCCACTCTCTCTAAAATGGAAAAAAATATCCTCAGGTGAGGATTAACAAACAAACAAAAAAGGAAATCACTTCCAATTTTCTAGCATCAGCTTTTCCATGGATGAAAGAAGGCAATACTATGAGGTGACCACTGAAGCTTCTTTCAGTTTTAAATACCTACTAGTAAGATGCTGAACTATCTAAAAAATAAAAACCTCCTATTTATGAGGAATAAAATAGACTTGATATAATATTAACAAAATTTGTTCAAGTAAATTTATATAAAGTATGTAATTATATAACAAGGAAAAATATTGACTATAAGTGAACTGGTTATGGATGGTGGCTATTTGGTACATTGACAGGTCTGAACAATTGACTTTGGGGCAAATCTAGAGTCAATGTCAAAATATATTGGAAATATATAATAAGAATCATGTGCTATTTCTTCTTGTACTCCTCTACCTTCACTGTATTTTATATACAATCATAGATACTTGGTTAAAATTTAAAATTATATAACATGAAAATCCAGTTAATTACCCAAAGGATTAAATTACAGAATGATGTTCCTTCTTAAAACATGCTGTGCAATTCCTGCAGATGTCATTCAAAATGCAAAATTCTCTTATTTAGGTCCCTAAATATCCCTAAATTTCAGGGAATTCTTTGCAACTACAGAGGAGCATGTTCTTCATATTTCTTAGCTGGTCTTTCCGTTTGAAGAGCATGAAGATGTTTGTCCTCAAGACATTTCCTCTCAATCTTATCAAACTGTATAGTTAATTTCAATGAATTTTAACTAGAATTCTCATCTTAAAGAGCAGCTAACAAATGCTGAGGCCACAGACAAACGGGAGCAATTTGACATATGTATCTGTCAAAGGCAATGCATTCATATGAGAGAAACCATAGAGATATATAGAAACATGAGTCTCTTTGAGATATAAGGAAAGCTATCAGCTAATCAGACGGGATGAAACATCCCTGTGCCATGTTCATGTAATGCAGGGGTATCAAATGACAACTTTAAAGACAGTAACAGGACTAGGGAACCAGCCCTCCCGCTGCTTCCACATCAAATTAGCACTGTGAAATTGACAGAGCTCCTTCAGGGGTGTTTTGGTGGAGGTTCATATGGGCAGGAAGGTGGCACAGTTGGTTTCTAAGACGTGGACCCTTATGTATGAGTGTATGTCTATGTATAGGGGAATGGGCCATCCCTTCTTGTAACATATAAGATTGGAGAGACACATGTTTTAGAAATCCAGAAAAACAAAGTTGAAAAATATCTGCATAAGTTAGCCATTCTCCTGAATCCTGCTTAATTTCATCACACAGAAAGCATCATAGAAACTCCTAGTGAGAAAAGATCCTCAGGCCGTAGTCTTGGGCAAAAGCTGGCTCCTAGTCTCTAATCAGCCTTACAAAAACAGATATTTGATTTATTCAAATGCTAGACTTGTGTTCATTATGGTGGTGGTTGTATGTATTTGTGTGGTATGGGTGTGTGAGTGGAAGTGTGTGTGTTTCTGTGTATATTTCCAAGGGACACGTGGAACCATGGTGCAATGGATGAGTTCAGATGAACCTGTTCAGTGCTGACTGAATGACATGACAGGAAATAAGTAAAAATATCTGAAATAATTAATGTGCTATTCTCTGATCCAATGCGTATGTATAAGTGTGTGTATCAATATTTTACATTATATTATTTTTTCAATCTACCAATAATTCTCTATTAATAATACTGTCTCATGAGTACTAATCTTCAAAAGAAGTAGTATTTTCTAAGACTTCTAATGAACAGTATTTTTAGAAAGGACTTTATGTCAAATTTATGAAACATTTATATAAGAAATCATCAAAAGATGTAAAATTACATCATGCAGTTATATTTATGTTCATGAATATAATAATGTGACTTTTTTCACTTCACATAGGTCTTTATGACTGTCAACCTCAACCTTTCCAAGCGACATTTTCATTTAGAGTCTTATCATTTTGTAATTATTACTTTTCAGAACTCCCTGGGAGCTAACAAAAGCTTCATCTTTGTATTTCCATTGTTATGTTTCTTTGAAGAACAAATTAAATTTCAACCCTAGCCAAAATAAACCTTTAAATGGCAAAATAAATCTAGAATTATATGAAAAAAAAAGGCATCTAGGGAAAGCTTGACTCTGGATATCATAAGTTCAGGTGTATTTAAGATAATTTACTGCCATGTTTTCTTTTCTTTGTGCAAGGCTGTGGCGCCATATGCTCCCTTTGTAGTAGAAAAGGGAGGAAAGAGCTAAGGTCTGAAAAACATTACTACAGAATGAGCTGAGGAAACTAGTTAGTATATCATTCTATCCTGTCCTGAGAACAAAGACACAAAGCTGAATTTTCCTTCCCAGCTTAACTCCCATCTATCTCTTTTACGTACCCTTTTCCTATTAATGTCAATGATATGAGGGTATATAGGAGGAGTCGATAGTCTGAATCTACATAGTTAAATGCAGTGGCTCAGTGTACCAATAAAAGAAAATTAACAACCCCTTCGGTCTATGAGGCCATTTACCTAAGCTTCTCCCAAGTATTTTGACCCTATGGAAACAAAATAGACAATTTTATTTACCACACAGAGCTGATATGTCAAGTGGACTTAAGTACTTTAAATTTATTAAAGTTATGGTTTAACTTTCACATAAAATGACTCAGTAAACTCACTTGGATCGGTCTCTGTAAGTTGCTGTATTAGAGAGCCCACAGTTCACCGTATTGCTAAATAAACTGACCTCCCTCTTCCTTTGTTTTGGCTTCCCCTGTGTTTTCCTTTTATTTTTCTGTTTATTTCTCTTATCCTCCTTCTTTGTTCTGGATTCTTACCTTTTCTCCTTCGGAGTGTAAACACACCTTAAGGCTGTATTGCTGCTCAATTTAAAAAGAAGTAAAAGCAGGACTACTTGGTAAGAACATTATTGAACTTTTATTATAAAAATAATGGAAATGCAGTATCATGACTATATACTTTTACATGTGCTTAAAAATATCAGAACCAATTAGTAAATTCACTGTAAAATATTTTTTGAAAAGATCACTTGGCAAATTTTCTCTTAGAGGAACCTGTTTATTTTCTATTTTGGTATAATTTCTGAATTCTACCACTGTGTTGACATAGTACTGTTTTTGTCATTCTTTTCTCATTGGCTCTTTGTTTTACTAAACACTAACATTTTTATCAGTTTTATAAAATGTATTGCTTTTTCAAGGTGTGGTGTGTGTTGTTTTTTTTTTTGCATTTTAATTGCTGGTTACCTATTTCCATTTACCCTATTTTTCCTTTCCTTATTTTCCTTTCATAACTTTTCTGATCTTTAGTTTTAACATGTTAAATGGATATGCACATACACACATATATATAAGCTAAGCTAATGAGTTAAAAAAAAGTGTGGTGTTATTCCAAAGCAGCTATTCTGGTAACATGTTCTGGGGTCTTTGTGTTACTATCTGTAAGTGAAAACGGATTGTGCTGGGATTGGTTGCTGTATCTGAGGTCTCCTGATACAAGAGTTATTTTAATTTCACTATTCCAGGACATTTTGGGGTCAGTGGAAGAAAAAGCCCAGGATATGAATTCTCATCTGGAAAATAACAAAATAAAAATGATGCTTTAATCTTTTGCTCTTAAGGCGTTCAATGATTAAATAACCCCCCCCCACACACACACACACACATTATGAAGGATAATCTTATTTATTTAAAGCCAAGTGATTATAAATATTAATCACATCTACAAAATACCTTCACAGCAACGTGTTAGAGTAGTGATTAAACCAACAACTGTGTACCGAACTGTGGCCAACTTGACACAAAAAACTAACCATTACATGTTTTGGTGTAGACCACTAGTTAATGCGTATGGAAACTGAAGCACTTTGGAGGGGTAGAAACTATGAATAATCCTCTCTAGGTAAGTCCAGGGGGTCTTGATCAGTTGTCCTTAGACTCTTATGTAGATTGTCATAGCGATCAAGGCCTCTGCTTTTCAACTGCTCTGCTCTGCCACTTATATCCTGTGAGCTTTGTAATTTGCTAATTCCTATGTGGCTCATGCTGCTTACCAAAGAGGGTGTTAATGATACTTTCCTCATGGTGGGAAGGGGTTTGCTAGGAGAAAATAAAGTAATACATTAAATCCCAAGGCCAATGTCCTGTATATTCTGCTAGTCCTTACACATTCGTTATTTTATTATTTCATCTGATCTTCAATATCCATGTGATTGGCTTATTACTAGGATAATAAGAGAATTCTGTCAAAACAGGGTTGTTTGAGAATGAAAAAGGTTTATGGAATTTTATTCTTATAAAATGAGCATGGACCAGTGACCAGGGGAAACCAGACCATATGGTTAATCTAGCTGTACTGAAATTTGCTGTGGATTTCCTTTCAGAGTTGAAAATGCTTAGTACATTAAGTTTCTTAATTCTTTGATTTTATTTTTTCTTCACAACTAGTTAGTCATCACATGCAGTTTGATTCTGGCAGCTAAAATGGACATAACTGCCTGAGGCAGACTCTATTCATTTCTTGTGGGTAGGTGGTGTTAGAGAAAATTTAATTTTTCCTGAGGGTCCCTGCAGATGGAATTTAGCTGGTTTTATGACATCAAATTTAATTTCTTGCTGCTATTATTCAATATGTAGGTATACCCACATGGAGGCTGGGTCTGCAGCCAGATTCAAATCACTAAATAAATGACATTTATAGTTATCTCTATTTTTTTATATGCAAGAAAATTTCAGCCTTAGGAATTCCATAGTCTTTCCATGAAAAAACTATGGCATTCTTAAATCTTATGACATGTTCAATAGATATAGCCTGGGAGAAGTAAAGCCCACTTGATAAATGCCATATATTGTATTTAATTGTTCATATATTTCATGCCTTTTGTTACAATAAAATCTTTTTATTTTTCTTACTCCAATTTTATGGAAATGCTAAATTTCTCTTACTTTTACCTTTTCTGTCAGGACAGGGATATCATTGATGACATCTGTAGCACTAAATCCAAATTTGCTAAGAGCAGTCCAGAAGGAATGAATGGCATACTGGCCAGGGTTCAATCAGAGGAGCAGATCCACTAGGATTGATATAGAATACAGTATTTAGTAAAGTGATTGAACTTGACATAATTTGCGTAAGCAGGCTATATAAGCCTGCCACACCTGCATCTGGTGATGAGTCTAATGTAGTCAGCAAAGACATCAGCTGGGGAGAGCAGACACACGTAAAGTCAGGGGACCAACAAATAACAGGAACCTTTGAGGGCCAATTGGAACCCCACCTGTCTTTCACTGACTCCAGTATCAATGACGCAACTAATCCTCAGGGTAAGCTTGTACCCCTTCTGCACACATGTGACTAGCCCATGCTTCTGGGGAGTTAAAGGAAGAGATCCCATAAGCCTGCTTGCTATCTACATGACAAGATGAGAAAGAAAATCAGCAACCACATAAGTGAGTGTTAACAACACTTTCCCTAAAAAGAGACCCTAAAAAAATGCCTGATCCTTCACTTCTGCCTTGCAAATCTCATATAAATTTCTCTTGTGGCCAACTCTGATCCAGGCACCTGTAGGAAAAGGAATTCTGGGAAATGAAGTTGTAGCTAAGCTAAGTAGTTACTGGATAAAGACACTAGAAATGGTTTCAATAAGTTTCTTATGGCTACATGTAAACTGGGAAGTGCTTAGTCAGGTTTGCATTTCAGAACTGTTATTCCCCTGACTTTGGAGGCTCTGCTGTGATGGAGTCTTTTGTGGCTAATCTTGGTGTCCCATTCACAGTTTAAAACCAGCTTCCAGAATGTAGTAGTGTCAGGACAAGATCACCATCTGATTTCAAGATCTAATTTCATCCAATTTTAATACCCCATCCTCCCCTACATAAGTAGTAACATATAAACCAAAATCACGAAGAAATTATTAAGATCACTATAATATATGTTCAAAAAGCAGAATGGTTTAGTGGTTAAGAATAATGCTCTGAGATTACCCTAGGTTTAAACTAAGGCCCTTCTTCTTACCAGTTATACTCTGTGGGAGAAGTTAAACAGCCTCTCTGTTTCAGCTTTCTCATCTGTGAAATGGGGATAATAATAAACACTGCCTCATTAAGCTGTGGACATTAAGTATTTCAGACATATAAAGTGTTTAGGTCAAAGTCATGCTTAATAATTCTTGATTAATATAATTATACCACAAAATTGATATAATTTTGGTATAATTACTTGAATAATAATTAGTTGTATAATATTTCATCAAAGTCCTCATGATTAGGAAAATTAAACTGTGTTACCTTTTTAAAGATAGTCTGATCTTCAAAAGAAAAATGCTATATGAATATCTATTTTGATACCACACCTTATCATTTCTTTTCATATGAGAATTTTTACGTGAACCAGTTTTATTAAAGAACCTGGTCTTGCCCAGCTGCTTTAACCTACATGCCCATCACCAAAGTTAAAGGTGTTCATAATCCTCTTCTCTTTCTTTATCTAGTGAATTTGGACAAGTGAATTTGGCCCTGAGAATTATGAGAGGAGTCGATGCATATATAACCAGCTGCTTAAAGCTTTTAAAGACTATATTTTCTTTTCTTTTCTTTTTTCAGTGATGTTAAATTCAAGCATATTCACATATAAAATATTTCCATTGAATCTGGGAACCACCAATGGCCTCTAAGTGTTGATTTCTGGACGTGTGAGTAAATCCTGCTTGTCCCAGAAAATCCCATTCTGGGGCGTAGTGCTCTAGCCCACACTTTATTGATACGTGTTAACCTGAGGTGGCTAGAATACTAGGCAGCTGTCTTTCTGAGCTTTCAAAGGAGCGGATTGAAACTTGGAGCCAAGTTTGTTCATATTTGACCATTTTCACCTTGTGAAGTTGTGATGGAATTTACCACTATGTGTTAGGTGGAAAATGTGAGTAATTGCATTCACTTCAGTGAGTAAAATATATATTTTATTATCATTCTTAAAGTCGAGGAAATTATGTTTTCTAGCTTTGTTGTACATAGATCAAAGAAGAGACTCTCATTTATGCCAGATTTCACTGTATATTAAACGAGCTATTTTTGGTGACATTATGAGGTAACAAAAAACTCTTTTTAGTTTAATTTTACCTTTAACTGAATTCAGATTGCTTTAACTGAAGAGTCAAAGGGCCTGACCCCTAATTCATTAACATAATCAGAAGCACATGTAAGCTACTGGCTGCCAATCTGTTTGCTCGTCAGTGACTATAGGATACACACGACAGCCTTAGAGGTTTCACTCAGTGGTACTCTGGGGGTATTCTTAGGTACATGGCAGAAAAGAAGAAAAAAAAAATACAGAGAAAGAAACAAAGAGAGAAAGAAATTCCATATAGTTTGCATACAAATTGGAGCCCAACTTTTCATACAATTTAGTCAATTTCATAAAGGAAGTCAATTTTTAGGTGGATAAATCATGGAAATAAATCTTCCTTGCTTTTACAAATATCCACCCCTAGGTTTTATTTATTCTGTAACTCTTGAAAATTCCAGTGGCAGGTGATTGTAATAGCTCCCCATGAGACAAGCTCTCATGTGGAGTATTAGTTCTCCAAGCAAATTAACTTTTGGTAAGAATTTCAGTAGGAGAGGAGGGGAATACAGGGCTACAAATTTGCCTCCCGACTCACATATAGAGGGTAGGAGAGCAGAAGGAAAATCCTTTGATGAACTAAAACAAGAGCACATAAAAGTGGGTGACGGCTGAGCGCTGTCTATTCCTTAGGGACCCTACCCTAGGAGGGTTTTGCAAATGCCTCCTTTTCCAGCTTACATTTTTACTTTGTAAAACAAGCCTCATTCTTGTAAAAGAAAACTTTAGGGAAATAAATTAGATAGAGTATGATTCAGGATTTTCTTTTCTTTTTCTGTCATCTGGCAAAAGGAACCAAAATATATGGGATATCGTGACTGTGGCAAACACAGAAATGCAGAAACTAGCTCAGGAAGTAGACACCACTGACCCCACGAGGTGGTGGCTGCAAGCAGTACCCTGCGGTAACAGTCCTTACTCAGCAATGTTATTCCACCCTTACCGAAATGCCATAATGAGGAGTAGTTTGCCTGATTGTTTGGTTTTGGTGTCATGCCCTTCCCTCACCTTTATACAGTGAAATTATCATAGCTGATTAACTCTGATTACTTAGCAACTTATTGCCTTATTCATGAAACTTTTTTCTCTGAGTTTCTAACTAGGCAGAAAGGGATTTGTCCCTGAAGACAAATTTCATGTAGGATATCTTTGGTCACTCTCAAATTTACATTGGTGTTTTTTTCTGCAATTTAATTCTCTGAATCATATTTCTGCATTGTACATAAAATTTATGCCTGTGTCTCACAAGTCAGGGCAAGAAAAATATTGATATGTTTGTGATCCAGAACCACTCTTCATGAGTAAACTGATCTGAAAGAATGATCCAATTACTTTATCTTTAAAGCCTTCTTGTTGAAGCCATTTAAATAACACCATGAATTTCTTTGCCAACCTTTTTTTTTTTTTTTTTTTTTTGTACAAATGTATTTTGATGAACCATATAAAGTTTCATTAACTCAGTCCCTGATATAGTAACTGGAAGATAGTAATTACTCAACAATTTGGAAGGACTGATCTGATATTTTATATAATGCAGCTGAGATTAAATGGGAACACACCTAATGGCCCAGATCTGAAAAGCCAGTGCTAAACCTTGTATCATTAATTCTCAGTAGCCGGGCCCTGGCTGCCAGGGTATGCTATCCGTTTTTGCAGAGCACTTTCCATTCTTCTCCCCCCATCTCCCGCTACTCGTCACTTATTCCATGTTCACCTTCATTTCCTACTGTACTTCTGAAGTGGGCTTTTTGTAACATTTCTCAAAACTCTTCCATTTCTTGATTTCTCAGTTTTTTGTTTTGTTTTTTTTTTAGAGCACTGTTTCTGTCAGCTGCTTCTTTAACTCCTACATTCTTGTCCTTTTGTCGTTCCTATTTTGAGAGTCAGAACTGTGCTAGACACAGAGGCAGGTTTTAAAGTCAGAACTGGATTCAAATCTCTGCCAACTATTACTTGCATTTAAGTAAACAAGCTGATGAGTCCTATGGGGACTGACCGATTCATCGGTAAAATGGAGGCCATGGCTGCCTCAGAGAATTTTTATTTGTAGAATAGTAGATTTTCAATAAATATTCCTTCTTTATACTTGCCTTAATTTCTTTGGCCTCCCTCTTTCCTGGTTTTATTTGTTTGCTTGAGTCCTTTATTTATTTGCTAATGAAAACTATGCTTCCTTCTGTTTAACCTCATTGTTTCTGCCCAGATGTGGAAAGCATTCCTCTCCCAGGGGCGTTTCCCCCCCCCTCCCCCCCATGGAGCACCACCTATCATTATCTCGTGGACTAGAATTTGGAAAGATAAAAAGTAATTTTTCACATTTGGGTCCTATTTGGATTAATGTTTCTGACTATTTCAGATGAGTTGGCACTGAATGTACCAAAATATAGATCTTTAATCTTTAGTTTTCTACTTTAAATAGAACAAACTGATTCTATAATATTGTTTTATTTTATTTTATATACTAGAGGCCCAGTGCACAAATTTGTGAATGGGTGGGTACCTAGGCCTGGCCGGCGATCAGGGCCAATCGGGTCCGTCTCACCCAGTCCTGATTGGGGCCGGGCTGATTGGGGCCAGGCCAATGGGGGCCTGCCGGCCGGGGGCAAGAGTGGGGGGAAGGACTGCGGGAGGTTGGCTGGCTGTGAGGAGGGACCAGGGTAGGTTGGCCGGCCATGGGAGGTTGGCTGTGGGAGCACACTGAACACCAGGGGGCAGCTTCTGCATTGAGCGTCTGCCCCCTGGTGGTCAGTGTGCATCATAGCAACTGGTTGACCAATTATTCCAGTTGCTTGGTTGTAATGGTTGCTTAGGCTTTTATATATATATATATATATATATATATATATATATATATATATATATACCGTATTTTCCAGCGTATAAGATGACTTTTTAACCCAGGAAAATCTTCTCAAAAGTCGGGGGTCTTATACGCCGGAAAATACGGTAATCCACCCATCATTGGGCAATAACTCACTTTAATTCTAAATTGTAAATACCGTATTTTCTGGCGTATAAGACCCCCGACTTTTGAGAAGATTTTCCTAGGTTAAAAAGTCTTCTTATATGCCAGAAAATACGGTATATATATATATATATATATATATATATATATATATATATATATATAAACATACACACTAGAGGCCCAGTACATAAAAATTCATGCACTGGAGGTGGAGTGCCTCAGCCAGGCCTGCCCCCTATCACAGTCTGGGAGCCCTCAGGGGTAGGAGGTGACACAGTGATCAGGGGAAGGTGATGCCCCCATCACACCTCTGCTGCTGCCACTGCCGGCAGCACAAGCCTCGTCCAGCCCTGGTTACCTGAGCCTCGGGTGGTCCTGGGCGGCTGGGAAACTGACATCTGAGGCTTGCCTGCACCTCGGGCCGGCCCTAGACAGTTGGGCAGCCACCATCCGAGGCTTGCCTGCACCTTGGGACAGCCCTGGATGACTGGGGGTTGAGGGGACTGGGGGACTCCAGAGGCAGGCGCGAAGCGGCCAGACCTGCCTGGGGTTGGGCACAGCCATGCCGCATGCCTACTGCCCTGGCGGGGCTGAGGGCACTGGGCACTGCCATCTTGTGGCTGTGGGCACCGCCATATTTGAGGGTGTGGCAGTCAATTAGCATATTCCCTCCTTATTGGCTGTGGGCGCCACCATCTTTGTGAGGGTGTGATGGTCAATTAGCATATTCCCTCTTTATTAGATAGGACTAGTGACCCATTGCACGAAATGGCGCGAGACCCGGGACCCCTCTCCCCCCCAATTCCATGAGACTGCCCCGAGTCCTGGAGTCCTGCCCTGCATGGCCAGTGCACCATGGGACGGCCCCGAGTCCTGGAGTGCTGCCCCAATGTCCCGCCTCTGGACTGTGCGCAGCAGCTGCTGAGCCCCACCCCCGCGGGGTGCACGTGGGGCCACAGAAACCCCGGCAAAAATCAAGCAAAGCGGCCACCAGGACCCTCGCGCCCCCACGGGGTCGCAGAAACCCTGGCAGAAGCCACACAGAGTGGCCACCGGCCCTGCCCCTGCTGCCCTGCCCCCACTGTGCGTGCTGCCATCTTGTGACAGTATTACGGCCCGAGGGTCAATTTGCATATTACCTCTTTATTATATAGGATTTTTTATTGTTGATAGTATTACAGATATCTCCCATTCCCCTCCCCCTTTACCCTCCCTTTTCCCAGCCCTTCCCCCCAAGGTCTTCACTACCCTTTGGCCCATGTCCATGGGCTATGCACATAAGTAAATAGGTTTTTTGGTTTATTTCTTCTCGTCTCCCTACCCCCACATTGAGATATGTCAGTCTGTTCCATGCCTCCATACTTTCGGTCTTATTTTCTTTGTCAATTCATTTTGTTTATTAGATTCCACAAATAAGTGAGATCATGTGGTATTTGTCTTTCTCAGATTGGCTTATTTCACTTAGCATAATAGTCTCAAGGTCCATCATTATTCTGTCTAATGACTGGGCAACAAATGTGTGTCTCTATTCTCATATAGTGGGAAAAAAAACAATTACCCTGTAAAGAAAAATAAAACTTTCCCCCCTTTCAAGACTGGTATTCTTTAGTGCCCTTCTATCTAAGCTGTGGTCCTTGGATTGCTATCATGAGGATTCACAAGGGAGCTTGTTAGAAATGCAGATGCTCAGGCGCTGTCTAGACCCGGTGAATCTGCATTTCCACAAGATCCCCAGGTCACTTCTGTGCACAGGAGACCTTGGGAAGTGATTTAAAGAATATTAATTGAAAGGCATTTTTAAGCTGGAGAAAAGAACAGAAAATTGAAGCAATCTTTAAACATCATTTATACACTTGTAAATGGGGGGCTCAGAAGAGGTCTTACTTTTGAAACGTGCCATAATATAGTTAATAAACTAATGCTAATAGAAGTAACAATCTACAACGTCTGCCATGACACAGCAGAGGGTAGGGTAGATTTTTCTGCTTCATCCTGAATGAAGCCATGGAAAATATAGTTCGTAACCACCCTGATGTTATAAAGAAAAAATTACCAAGTGACATATTTCTAGATTAAAAGGAAATATTAAAACTGGCTTTCAATATTTAAAGCTTATTTCACTAGCAACACTTTGCCTGACACTGACTCATGTCATTTTACTTCACTCTTCTTTTGATCCATGCAAATAGTTACATGGCTTAAAATATATTATCATATCACCTTTTTGAACAGATTAGATGAAAGAATTTTTTAATACTGGGTGATGAACCCTATGGCCAAGCCTTGATGAGACAATGTTTGCAATAAAGCAGTGAATCTAGGCAAGAAGAAAGCCATATTTTCCTTTTCAAAAGTAATGAAAATGCATTATTTATACCTGCTCTTTCAATATTGTGCACACTGGTAATTAATGAGAAGTTTTGTGACCATTTATTTGAGGTGTTTCCATGCGTGTAGGAATTGTCAATCGCAGTTTTACTCCTGGGATCAAAAAAGTAGGAAGCCATTGGGATTGTTTCACCTCGGATTTGTAAAGATGCAAAGGGTATCATAAGAAGTATTAACATAAAATAAAATTAGCTCTGCTCTGCTATATTTTAAATCTACTCAGGTTATTTATTTATTTTTTTTCTTTGCTGCACATTTGAAGAACTAGGTTCCTTTCCCATACTTGGTATGTAGTACATCTTTTTTCTCTGAGTTAATTCTCCAAGTCTGGTCTGTCAGCCAGTATAAACAACACTTGATGAATGAGACTCAAGGTGTTTAGTCACCTGAAGCAGCTGTTTGAAGTAACTCTACACACAGCCTGAGGCCGGTGTTTTCACAGCTGTGAGAACTCTTCAAAAGCTTTCCCTCTTGGCCTAGCTCTTTGCTGTGGCTTTAAACTCTTAGCGCAAAATCTGGACTATTTCAAAAGAGCAGAATGAAACTAGAGACAGTAATTTTGCATGATTTTGAGCCAAAAATGGCCTAAAATAAATAAATGAAGTACATTTGAAAGTGCTTTACCTAGGTGGGCTATATATCTGAGAATTGTTCTCCCTCTCTGTGTCCCCATATACTCTCTTAAAAGGGAGATGTGTGGCTGAAACACTACGCTTTGTTTATATGGCAGTATTTTCATTTTCTGTTCTGATTCTATGACACCAAGACTAAAATCTTATGAACTTGGAACTATTTGTACCTGAAATAGGCTCAGGGAATTGCTAGATGTTTGAGAGAGTTCCAGGCTCATAAATCGACCTAAGGTGATTAAAAATGGCATTCTTTGCCAGCCTGATTAGGTGATTCAGGCTTTTGAAGTTCTTCTGATGTCTTCTATTGACCTGGCACACTAAACTAACGGAGCACACTTAAATGTGACCACTACATTTGTTGCAAGGCTTAAGACTTCCTTGAACCTATTTCAACAACAGCTGTTTCTCTTCCTCTTGTATATAACAAAAAGGACATAGTTGCTTCTCACAAATAATATTATTTCTTCTCTACCAGAAAGGTGTAAGGATCATTTGTTCTGAATATATATATATATATAATAACAAGGGATTTATCTCTGAATTTAGAAAACAGCTATTTTTTTTTTCTTGGAGTTACTTGGTATCATGCCAAGTAAAGTACACTTGACTTGTATAAAATTTTCATGTGTTTTCCTAATTTATATTTTTCCAATTATTCCTCTTTAATTAATTAAAGAGAATAATACGTATGGTTCATCCATTTATTTTAAAATATGTATTTAGTGTCTAAAAGTGCCAAGAACTAGATTAATTGTTGAGAATATAGAAGTAGAATAGAGACAGTCCTGCCACCACATAGCTTAAAATCTAATTGGGAAAGCATGCATTAAATAAGTAACAAATAATTAGTGTTTTACAATTGACTTAAGTGCTAGAAAGGAAGGTCCAGGATTGCATGAGAGCAAGTAATACTTAACTGTATCTCTTACTTTCTCTAAAGCCTTTGATTTTAAGATGTGAAAATCAACACTGATAATGAATTTTTATGATAGTAGTATCTTAGTGCATTAGTTATTAAAAGAAAGCCTAATTTTTATCAGTATGGTTTTTATACTTTTGCCCTTAATATTACTTAATCTGTTTTTTCATAAATGTGTTGAAATTTAAATACATTTTTATTATCCTCAAATATTTATGTAAAATATTCAGAGTACTCCTTGACACAGCATTGATAAACTATGGAACGTGTGCCATTTTGTTTAATTTTCTTTATTATTATTATTATTTTTTAGAGAGAGAGGTAAGGAAAGGGAGAGAGAGAAACATCAATGTAAGAGTGAAACATTGATTGGCTACCTCCTGCATGCCCCCCACTGGGGATCGAGCCCACAGCCCGGGCATGTGCCCTGATTGGGAATCAAAGCAGCAACCTTTGGTGCACAGGACAGAGCCCAACCAACTGAGCCACACTGGTCAGGGTTTAGCCATGTCTTCTGCTTTTTAAAAAATATTTATTCTTGAAAGTATTGCATATGCTCCCCTTTTTCCCTCATTGATTCTCTCCAGCTCTTCTGCTTTGAATGATTTCCTAAGACGAAGGTAGAGTTGGGTTAATTTTATCCATTTATTTATTTTATTTTTTAAATTTTTTTGTTAAATCTTTATTGTTGAGAGTATTACAGATCCTTCTCTTTTCTCCCTCATTGTCCCCCTCCACCCAGTTCCCACATTTATTTATTCACTGGAGGCCCGATGCATGAAATTCGTGCAAGAGTTGGCCTTGGCAGCTGCCTCCATCCTCCCTCGCAGCCGGGGACGGCTGCCTGGATCCCACCCTCGCAGCCCCGGTGACTGCCTCCGTCCGCGGCTGCAGCCCTGGCTTCTTCCTGGAAGGACATCCAGTCTAATTAGCATATTACACTTTTATTATTATAGATTCATTGCACAATTTATTGACTGTTTATGATGTGCCATATTTGTCCCTGGGAATACAAAAATGAATAAATTACAGCTCTCATATTTTAAGTGAACACTTATTTCTCTAACTAATAAACTGAAATTTCAATGACCTAACAAGAGTGAGCACATAGTAGCCCTACCTGTATTTTATACTTCTTGATCTAAACTGGTTGTTTCCTTTTAAATGATTTTTTTTTTAATTTAAAACAAGAGTTGCATGAAATTAAATGTTTTTCTTTTTTAAATTTAAAACAAGTTATTTCATGCTATGTGAAAATTACATGAAATTTAACTTTTAGTGCCATACATGAAGTTTTCATGAAACATAGCCACATCTACTCATATATGTATTTTCTTGTTGTTTTTGCTCTTCAATCAAAGTTGAATAGTTGCAATGAAGAGTACAGGGTCCACTAAGCTGAAAACATTTACTATCTGGCCTTTACAGAAAAAAAAAAATTTTGCTAATCTCTGGCCTAATGTAATATGAGTTTATTTTTAATATTTATAAAATAGTTGCCCTTGATCCATTATTGTCCCTCCTCAAAGTAGTGATTCAGGAACCCAGAGTCCCTCCATTTCCTATCTCAGAAGTCATCTTTAATATGGTGTATAGACCATCTTTTGACCCAGGCCTAGGTATATGATACACAATGATTCAGTTCACAATTAGCAGGAATATAATCCTTTAGCCATACTTAACTGTAGATGATGCTGGGCAATACAGTCTAGCTTTATGACAAGGAATATAAGGAAAGGGCTTAGCCATCAGTCACCAGCCTCTGCTATAAGCCCCCCACTCCAAATTTCTTAACAATTTGGGGCAAACAGGTAAAAAATAATTTTAGTATTCTATAATTATTTAATTAATAATTATATAAAACATACACTGAAAGCAGAAAGAAATTGGTTCAAGTTTTCTAAAAATGGTAAACCCAAGAAACTTGCTACAAAGGAAAGATAGAATGGCATGCAAAATTTATAATGTTATAAGTTTCATGATAGAAATTATATAGAGTGTTAATGAAACTCCCAGAGGCTAATGGGAGTGTGGATAAATCAGAGAAGTATTTACAAAGAGGCTATCATTTTTATGATTAAAATAAAAAGAGCTACTGTTTATTGGGCATATATTATGCTTAAAATACAATAGGAAATCTTCATGTATTAAATAAATACTTTATCAGTTACCACAATCCTATTAGGTAGTTTTTAATCACCATTTTATAAATGAAAATACTAAAATTAAGATCAATTTTTTTTCAAGGTCACATTTTTGCACATTGAGATTTTTAGCCACATCTTTAATCCAAGCTTGTTCCTTTGACTCTCGGACACATTGTGCAAACAGGATACCAGATGGACAACAGGAGAGCATCACTCCTTGTAGAGAATAAAATATATAGAAAAAATGAGTCAGGATAAAAAGAACACCTGAAGAACAATAAATAATTCTTTGTGACTGAAAGAGTGGGAAACATGGAGGAGAAGTCAATGATGAGGATAAAAATGCAGGTTGGACGTCAGCGTAGAGTTGTAGGAATCAGGAAATATTTTTAGTATGTGAGAGAGCACCATACTGAAAATATGATTTTCAGAGAAATAATTTGGATGTCTGGTGAAGGACATATCTGAATGGAGAGATGACAAATGTTTTGAAGGGAAAGATAAACAAATTTCTAGGTGGAAAGTTTTCTTAGAATGTACCATTCATGAAACAGAAATTTGGTTGCAATTTCCCAAATCAACTAAATTTTTAAGGTAGTTTATTTCAGTGAATAAATAATAAGATAGTATGAGTTTTGGGAAGTAACTTCATGGTTTTTTTTTTTAGTATGTGATGGACTTATATTTCCAAAGTGTGATGGACAAACTTGTGAAGTAGCCTTGACTCACAAAACATTTAAGGAAGACTAGGATCAATTATTTTTTTAGGTGGAACTTTTATAGAGTTGAAAACAGCAAAACCGAAACCCCTCATGGACACTAATGTAAACATTACCTGGCATTTGTACAAAAATTTTATGAGTTCTTTCTCACCATAAAGGGCAGTGCTTTTTTATTACTCAATTTAATTAAAACTTGTTGTAGAGACCACCTATGCAACACAACCAATCTCACTTTCAGAATTCCAGCAGAGGACTTATCAGCTATTTATCTGGGGGCTCTTCAGCCTTTTCCTTCATTCACTCTCCTTTCTAGGCTTACAGAATGTATTATTGGTCTTCTTGAGAATATGTAACTTTACATCAAAACCTTTTACCTAATCAATTAATATTTTGGCTTTACACTTCATGTTTCTAAGTCTTGATATTTCTTTGTGCAATTGATTAGCTTACAACTAATGATTGTATATAGTGCTTGAATTTTGTATTTGCTATATTTTTCAAGAATAAACATATTTTTGATACTAAATCAATAATATCAAATTTGAATTTTTCACTCTACAGCTATTCTATTGCAATAGGACCCTAGGGTATGTGTATATTTTTCTGAGTTACAGACAGCTATATCTTTTTTAAAATATATTTTTATTGATTTTAGAGAGGAAGGGAGAGGGAAAGAGAGATAGAAACATCAATGATAAGAGAGAATCATTGATTGGCTGCCTCCTGCACACCCCCACTGGGGATTGAGCCCACAACCCAGGCATGTGCCCTTGGCTGGAATTGAACCTGGGACCCTTCAGTCTGCAGGCCGATGCTCTATCTGCTGAGCCAAACCAGCTAGGGCAACATATAGCTATATTTTGCAATGTCAGAACCATGTTTTCTTTAAAAATGGTCTCTTTTAAGCAGGGATTTACCTAAATTCCAACCCTTTTTACTGCCATTGTCACTGATCAATAGACTCCTAGGTGTATAATAATCAAATAGTAAATATTAGCTAATTTTATGCAAAGTAATGATCATGCCATACTTTTTGAAATAAGAATCATTATGACTATAACAGGAGGATTTGGATGGGAATGATTTTTGGTAAAGATGACTATCAGTTCTTTTCGAGTATTACTGTAAAAATCAGTGCTAATATTGGCAAATTTATGTCCAAAGTTTATATACATATACTAGAGGCCCGATGCACAAAATTTGTGTAAGGGGCTCAGCCCTCGCAGCCTTGGCAGCTTACCTCAGCCCTGGCTTCATCCCGAAGGTCATCAGGAAGGACATCCAGAAGGTCATCCAGCTGTCTGGTCTAATTAGCATATTACACTTTTATTATTATAGACTAGAGGCCCTGTGCATGAAATTTGTGCAACGGGGGTGGGGGTGTGGGTGTGTCCTTCAGCCCAGCCTGCACCCTCTCCAATCTGGGACCCCTCGAGGGATGTCCGACTGCCCGTTTAGGCCTGATCCTGGTGGGATCAGGCCTAAACGGGCAGTCGGACATCCCTCTCACAATCCAGGATGGCTGGCTCCCAACTGCTCACCTGCCTACCTGCCTGATTGCCCCTAACTGCTTCTTCCTGCCAGCATGATCACCCCCTAACCACTACCCTGCCAGCCTTATCAAAGCCTAACTGCTCCCCTGCTGGCCCGATTGCTCCTAACTGCCCTCCCATGCTGGCCTGGTCACCCCTAACTGCCCTTCCTTGCCACCTTGGTTGCCCCTAACTGCTCTCCTCTGCCAGCCTGGTTACCCCCAACTTCCCTCCCCTTCTGGCCTGATCGCCCACGACTGCCCTCCCCTGCTGGCCATCTTGTGGCAGCCATCTTGTGTCCACATGGGGGTGGCCATCTTTGACCACATGGGGGCGGCCGTCTTCTGTGTTGGAGTGATGGTCAATTTTCATATTACCTCTTTATTATATAGGATAGGTATATGTCTATGAATATATAAATGCACATATATGTACATTAGGATACATGTAGTAAAATTTTCTAGTAAGCATTAATATTAGTATCTACAACAAGAATTGATACCCACTTGCCACCATCTTTGCTAGGTCAGGTTCTCAAGGAAACAGACTTTGAGGCAGAAATTGCCTTACAAGAAGGTGCTGTAGATAAGCACTTGTAAGGAAATGAAGAAAGCAGGAGATGCTAAATTATGATGCTGTCACAACAGAGGCCTCAGCCTATCCCATTGGGATCTCAGAGTCTTAGTGGCCTTGGCAAGTTATCCCAAGTTGAGACAAAGGGACTCAATTTTTATACCCTACTAGAGGCCCAGTGCACGAAAATTCATGCCCTCCGGGCAGGGGGTCCCTCAGCCTGGCCTGCACCCTCTCATAGTCTGGGAGCCCTCAGGGGATATCCAACTGATGACTTAGGCCCACTCCCTGGGAGGCAACCCTGGTGGGCTGATCTTGGGATGGCGAGCAGCTGGCTCCACCCCGAATCGCCTCACCGCTGCCACCACCCATGGCCTCCCTCTGCAGGAGATGACCAGGCAGGTGATCAGGGAATGGCACCGGCCCCCATCGCCCTGCCACTGGTTGCCGCCACCTCCCCCCAACCCATTGCCATCCCCTCCCAATGCCCGCTGGCATCCACTTTAGCAGGCCTGGTACCACCTGCTCTCCGGCCCTGCCCCCCTGCCAACTGGTTGTTCCTCCATTAGGTCGGTTTGCATATTACACTTTTATCATATAGGATAAGATTATTCCTCAGTCATTAAATGTGCCCTATTTCCAAGGAGGGGCATTGGCCTTGGGTGGGGCAGTTCTCATCAACCTGGGGTAATCCTCAGAAAGGGACCCTGCTTTGGGCCACCACATCCTTTTAGATTATTATCTTAAACATCTTCAGCTGTACCTTCTGAAGGGTTTTTCACAGACAGCTTCTGGGTTGTACAGTAGATGACTGGATTAGGAAATCCCATGATCATGAGCTAACTGTTGTACCTTTTTTGAAGTAAAGTGGTTTCCTTGGTCTGATGTAATGTGGTGCCGGGTCCTTTGTATGTAAATCTCCCAGCCTGAAAGCCCTCAGTAGTGGTGCTGGCCAAGGCTCTGCAGATAGGAAGGGAAAACTATACCCAGAATAGGTATTGATTCTAATCTGTATGAATTACTGTCCCACTAAGAAAACAATGGGAGGGTTCTGTCAACTACAATTATGTCCATTTCAATTATTCTCAGAGTCTGAATATATGATGACTAGGTATATCTATTCACTCAAAGACGTTACTCTCACTTCTATGGCAGTGTAGCACCATCTCCAGGGAAACTACTCAAAGGGTCCACAGGGAGCTGGATGTAGACAAGGACTCCATTTATTATCTGCCTTATATACGTCTTCGCTTAAACAGGCCTCTGGGTTCCATAGCAACTCAGATCCTTTGTCAAGAAATCTTGGAAAGTTTGGGTGGTCTCCTTTTACCAGTATACAGCTTTTAAAAGAAATAATCAAGTTTTTTAACAAAATATTGGAGGAATAACTATCATATATAATTGTGCTATTGTAGGGTTCTTTCTGGAAACCCATCTTTTGGGTGGTTGAAGGTTTCCATGTCTGTAAACTGGCTCAAGTTTGGAATCCAGGTACAAAATTATAACATTTTATTGGGATGGTTATCTTGCATCTTCCATCTTTGATGACAGTGGACAGTTAATTGAATAAAATAAGCAAAAACCATGTTGACTGCCCATCTATCTTTTGTCTCAGGGTACCATGTACTATTAAACATGTCCATAGCTCCTTTTATGTGGGAACCTCTAATTATTATTCTGACATTATTTATTGCTCATTATGAAAATTGCACACACTTTGATTCTGACAATTATTACCCCATTGCCTCTACCCCATTATTTCAGACCACTATCATCCCAATTGCTATAAGGAAGCATAGTACTATAAATGCATCTTCTATTACTATCCCTGGTTTAGAGAAGACATCCACCACTGAGCTCCTTAGACATTCAGGTACCTCTTTTAACAGTGCATTCTGTTTGCTTTTGAAAATGGAGCATCCCCAGTATCTTCCATGCAACATAGTTCAATGGTATGTTTTTCCAGCCTGACACAGTATATCCACTCAATTGTGCTTACTTCTCTGAGCTTTTTAATTCCTTCTTGTACTATGTTCTGCAGCTGTTCTGACATATTTTACTATACTTACGGTGGGCTCTCACTTCTCCAAGTTACTAAGGTTCACTATGGCAGTGTATCACCCTCTCCAGGGAAACGAGTCAAGGTATAGACTCTGTATTATGATCACAGAAGTGCTACTTTACTGACCAACTCTTCCTGATCCAACTATGTTCTATTCTCCTTGACTCAGTGTCCTCAGGATCCACTCTCATGCATACTCTCCTGGCTCTTGCTTGCTTGTGTTGAATATGCCCTGCAACTCCTTCAGAGTTTCATTCAATCTTAACAACCTAGCATATCCATGCTAACCCTAGCCATCAGTCTTATTATCGGGTATATGGAGATATATCCTAAGTGGTCATATATTGCCTTGCAGGACAGAAACATCTATATCATCTTCAAGTAAAGGCTTTAGCACTAATGTTTAGCAGGGATGAGGTATCTACTTGTGCTCATCCAAAGGGAATCTAAGGATTCAAGATTATTGAGTGTTTCCATCCAGATGTCCCAATATCAAGTCTCAGGGTCCCCCTCTTACCCAATCAGAGCTCTGACTTTGATGTGTCAAACTTGTCAAGTTTGATACATCTGCTGTTCTGATAATCAAGTCCTGCATATGATCTTCAGCTTTATCTTTGTCCTGACTTCAGGAGATCAGAATATTTTTATACTCAATTAAAGGCCTTCTGGTTTTCATAATTACTTTTAAATTTGTGATAAGTAAACTCACTCCTTTATTTTTCTCTCTCCAATGCATTGATATTCCCCAGCAATAATTTTATTATTCTAGTTTTTATAATTACTACATCCTTTGAACTTTACAATTACCTAAAACATTGAACCCACCAAAACATTTTTTGCACTGATATTCCATATCAGTATAGCCCTGGTGAAAGTTTTAACATTTCACCATACCCAAGCTAAGGACTCTCGTTATTATATCTACTATCATACATACCAGTTTGATACCAGTCTCTATGGCGGACTGGCAGCTGGAATTCCAGATCCAAATCCCTCTTTAGATTCTGGATTCTTGGTCTACTTCTGCCACCAACTGTCTTAGGTGAGGTTCCCAGGAAACAGACTGAATAGGAGATTTGTGTGCAGGAAGTTTATTGACAAGTGTCTTCAGAATCAATACAACATGGGGTTATAGAAAAAAGCATTGAACAGAGAGAAAAGTTGAACTGTGGTCCACTTGCAATAAAAACCTGTCTTTCTCAGGAGAAATCCTGGAGCTAGGATATTGCTTCAGATTTGTCCCAAATAGAGGGGAAAGTTGTGAACCTTTGTAGCTTCCCCATTGCTCAGTCATTGAATGTAACCTGCTCTTGGGACGAGACATGAATGTGGTTAGGCAGCCTTCTTATCTAAGGGAAATTCCCAGGAAGGGACTCAATTTTGAGTCATCATCAGCCAACATTCCTGGCAGCTCAGGAAATGAATGCTCAGTCTTGAAGTGAGGAGAGAGATATTGGCAGTGAACCTCAAAATTCACTAGCCTAGCCCTGACTGGTTTGGCTTGGTGGATAGAGCATCGGCCTGTGAACTGAAGAGTCCCGGGTTTGATTCTGGTCAAGGGCATGTACCTTGGTTGCAGGCACATCCCAATGGGGGGGGGGGGGAGGTGCAGGAGGCAGCTGATTGATGTTTCTCTCTCATCGATGTTTCTAGCTCTCTATCCCTCTCCCTTCCTCTCTGTAAAAAATCAATAAAATTAAAAAAATTCACTAACCTAAGACATTGATTGTATCTACTCAAAATAGCCCACACAAATTAATTTTTGAATTGCATTAAACCATTATAAAATAGTTTGGATAATTTTTCTTACCTTAAGAAATGTTGGCTATGAGATGGATGAAGATTTATGGTAATAACCAACATGCTTAATCCACCAAAAGAAATAATCAAGAAAGCCGAAACCGGTTTGGCTCAGTGGATAGAGCGTCGGCCTGCAGACTCAAGGGTCCCAGGTTCGATTCCGGTCAAGGGCATGTACCTTGGTTGCGGGCACATCCCCAGTGTGGGGTGTGCAAGAGACAGCTGATCGATGTTTTTCTCTCATCGATGTTTCTAACTCTCTATCCCTCTCTCTTCCTCTCTGTAAAAAATCAATAAAATATATTTAAAAAAAAGAAATAATCAAGAAAGCATATACACATAGATAGAAAGAAATAAACATGAGCTAGAAAAAAGGATTTACCCTCATCCATCTTCATCAAATTCCTAGGAGACTACATATAGATGCAAGGTTACATGTTGCATGTACTTGAGGACCTAGTGGTCCTCCTTTCTCTTATTCATTTTATTAAATAGTGCTTGTAAAACTCAAAGGAATAGTGTTTACTGTTTTAACTATGGAAAAATCACATGATAACATACCTTGAATCTTTTCTAACCAAATTCTGTAGGTCTTTGTCAACCATGTAGCATAAGTTATATCCAAATAAAGAGAAACAGAGTGAATAAAATAAATGAATATAAAACATGATTGCATTGTGACTGCATAGTGATGATGATGAGTTCTACAATAAGAAAATTGAATAGAGAAAAATACATAGGGATTGCTAGCATGGTGGAATTTTAGACAGTGAGAATGGTTACCCAAAGAATGCACTACGTTGATACATACATAAAGAAAGTAAGAGTAGTCTTTGCAGATATCAAGAGGAAGAATTCCTCAGGAAGAGAGAATAACAAGTGAAAAACACCTTTGTTAGGGGTACATGCCTGTGTGTTCAAGAAATAGTAAAGAGTGGAGGGAGGAGAGATGGTGTGAGTATGGCAAATTGTTTTGTCATTGTAAGAATTTTGTTTTTTTCTCTTAGTGAAATGAGTAACAAGATCTGGTTTTGTTTGAAAAGATCACATTTGTTGCTCTGCTAAGAACAGATTTGGGAAGGCAAGGACCGAAGTGGGAAATCAGTTTGAAGGCTAGTGTAATAATTCAGACAAGAGATTATGGGAAGGATACGATAGTACCTATGGGATTTCTGAAAAGTAGTCAGACTGGATGCATTCTGAACGTAGAGAATATAGTGTGAGTGCAAAAGAGTTAGAGATGACTTCCTTTTTTTTTTTTTTCCATTGAGTAATTCGAAGGGTGCTGCTGTCATTTCTGGCAATGGGAAGACCATAAAAGGGGAAAGCATAGTGTTGAGAAAAGGCAAGGCATTCAGTTTGGGCAGGTTAAACTTGAGATTGCTCTTAGAAGGTGAAGGTGACACATCAGCAGCTGAATACAGAAACCTGGAGTTCAGGGGACAGCTCCAAACTGAACATATGCATTTGGGACATCACTACATCAAAGAGCTCTAGGGGTGCAGGTGAACAAGAAACAACTAAAATAGACAGCTAAGAGGTAGGAGAAATCTCAGGAAAAGGTTATGTCTTTGGAGAAAGAAATGTTTGGAAGAGAAGAAAAACAATGTTTACACTGTAACACAGAATGTTCTTTAAACTATAAATATAGGCAACCGATTTTCAAGAGGTATTTGGCTATAAAGCAGTAATTCAATAAGCCAATAAATAGTTTCTTAGTATACTAGTATTAAGTACAGATAATTCAATGCTTCCCACTTGTTAGCTGCCAAATTTGAGACTGTCCTATGTATTCAGGCTTATTGAAATGTCAGTTTTCTGAAAGTGTGTGACTATATCATTTTATCAATAATATTCATTTGGAAGACAATCTGTGTGTTCACTGTTTTTTTTCAATTTCTGTAGACAGTGTTCATGTTGATAATGCTCTTAATACTGAAGCAATAATGCATGAAAGTAGAAAAATCACATGTCGGGTCATCATTGTACAAAAGTTTAGAAATACTCAAATTTTTAATATCTAGAATACAGACTAGATTATATAAGCACATATAGTACCTCATTTAGTATTAAACAATTTAGTGTCTGCTTAGCCCCTTGATTAATTTGGGCACCATCTTACAGATCTCATTCCTCTCATTTTTGGCTTTCATGTTCTTAAACTATAATGCCGTTAACATCTATTTCAAGTAATCTCCCCTCCCTGGTGATTGATGTTAGATACAACAATTACGGTGCCAATGCTGGGGATAATTCTTCACAGATGTTGTCAAATTACAGGTTAAATGGGGAAAGAGTTGCTTTCTTCCGGCCACCCACTCTTCATTCCCTTGAAATAGGTGCGTAGCGCTGTGTATCCTGTGCTGTAGGTATGCCAGTTCCCCAGACTGTCGCTCATCTGGTTTAAATGACTTCCATTTGCGTTGGTGGTATAGTGGTGAGCATAGCTGCCTTCCATTTGCTTTTTCAAAGGATGACAGAATGTTATGTTCAGAGTGTTTTGCAGATACCAAAAATACAGTAATTCATCCTTGAATTTTAACTGGCAAAGGGAAGTCCATTGGGTCTGGCACACTAATGCTGATTTTCTCCTTATTATAAATAACATTTGCCAATACTAATAAAAAAATAAAATGATATGATGACTGTGTTTTGCTTCAAACTGTTACGGGGAAAAAAAATAGTCTTGAGTTGATAATTGTTAAGGCTGGGTGATAGATACGTTGTGACTACTATGTCTGCTTAACTTTACATTTAAAAAGCATTAAAAATAAAAGCAGAGTTTATGTTATTTTAACCCTTCATAAACCTTTATGTTCTCATAGGGAGGAAATACAAAAACTCCACAGGTAATTCTCCTCTCGGTTAACATCTATTTAAAATAATGAAGTCATGTTTTCTTGGTCATTCGGTTTGGGCCAGTGGATTATGGTATGGAATTCCTTTAGTTTTGCATTTATTTTTGTAACAGAGTTCATTACAATTCTCAGCAGAGAAGAGAGAAGGGTATGAGATGAGGGACAGAGCAAAGAAAAGGAAATTTGGGTTGCCAAGTAAACGAGTAAGGTTAGAAAAAAGGTTTGGGGATTTAAGTTTTAGCCTCACCTAAGAGCTGACATATTGTAAGTCAAGAAAGTTTGATCGACTTTTAGCTAAAATTCCTCCACCTGGATAAACTGGGGTGAATATTTTGAGAAAATTTCATAGAGGTGTCAAGAGGCTCTATGAATAAATGTCAGTCCAGAATGGGAACTTAATGACACTTCATATCTCTCGTTGGATCAGGAATAATGACAGGTATTTTTTGTTTTATGGAATAGTTTATTTTAAATACAGTCTTCCTTCTCAAGGTGGAAATACTGTAAGTGGCATTTTTTTTTACACTTACAGGTAATCAAAGGTTCACCTGATATAGCCCAATATATCTTGGCAATATGTCACTCATTTCTTTTTTTTATTGTTGTTGTTTTTCTAGTCAATTCATCTAATTGCTTCCACTGCTCGTAAGTCAGATTTTTACCTGCTGTTATGAAATGAGAAATTAAAAATGTGTGTTTTAGAGAGTTATCTTTTGGAATCCTACCTTTAGTGAGTTTGTCTTCAGGGAGTTTATGTGGCAGATTCAAATCTTATATAATAACTAGACAATTGAATAATACAAGTTAAAGTAGGAAAAAAGGTTCAAATACAAATACAAGTGTAACACAATGAAGTTTGGACCCTTTCAGATAAGATTTTTAGGAAAGATCTCTCTGAGGTTAATATTTGAGCAAGAATTTCAATTATGTAAAGAGACTAGCAGTGGGGAAAGGTAAATTAGGCATAGAAAATCTGTGTAAAGTTATCAGCTCAATGCTGAGTACTCTAAGTATTCCAGCAATGTCTCAACCTATTCATTGTGTTTTCGAATTGCCATGTCAAAAATAGTTACCACCTGTGCTTAAAATCAAAATTAATATATACTTAAACACCTACTATCATGCTATACATCTTCAAAAATATCACATTTTCAAATATATTAATTAAACATGATTAAATAGATTTTATCATTCATTGATAAAACAGATTCAGATCTATCCTTAAGTTATCTCAGGTTAGGAAGCCTGTTTAGCTGTTAGTGTATAAATTCAACCAAATGAAATTTAGGATGATAAAGATAAGGACACAAGAACCAAATTCAAAATTTGGCTGGAGTTGGAGAAAGACACAAGAAAATAAAAAAATAGAGTATATATGAGTGGTCTCTTAAGAGGGATTCATGGTTCTCTTGGAACCAAGAAGGACATTGCAAACAAAATTAAGGTCAGTAATGGCTTCCTGTCCAATGTGAAGGCTGAGCTGACAAGATGAAATCTTTGTTTTCTAATAAAAATGAAATTCATGTAACATTAACTATTTAAAGTGTACAATTTGGTGGCAGTTAGTACATTCACAATGTAGTGCAACAGTCTCAGATAGCTAGTTTCTAAATAATTTCACCATCCCAAAAAGAAACCTGGTACCCATTAAGTAGATTCTCCCCACCCCTTCTACATCCCTAGCTCCTGGTAACCACTAATCTGCTGTCCATCTTTATGGAATTACATATTCTGGATAATTTATATAAATTGAGTAATATAATATGTTACCTTTTATGTCAGGTTATATTTACTTATTTTTGAGATTCATCTATGTGGTAGGAAGCATGAGCATTTTTTTTTTTTTTTATAGCTGAGTAATGTTCCATTGTATAGATATACTGCAGTTTGTTTACCCCTTCAGCCATTGATGGACATTTGGTTTGTTTCTGTTTTGGCTCTTGTGAATAGCACTGCTCTGAATTTCCACATACCAGTATTTGTTTGAATACCTTGTTTTCAATTCTTTGGAGGATATACTTAAGAGTAGGATTGTTGGCTCATATGGTAATTCCACATTTTAGATGAATTCTTGCTGTAGGTGTTCATAAGATACAGAAAAGGCATAAATGAATATGAGACGGCATTACAAAATGCCACTCTTGGGGATATGCATTATCTCTTACAGTAGCATCAAAGGTTAAGTATATGGGAGAGGTGGGGGAGAATACTAGAGAATTATACCAAACTTGTTTATGAAGGACCCTATGGACTAAAGAGCTTGGACTTTATCCTATGGCAACCTTTCATGATAAAAATTCCAACTTTAAGTCTCAGACCCACCTAGTCTATGAGTGGATAAAGCAGGCAGCGTGTATCAACACATGGTGTCTAGGTTTATTGAGGTATCTAAACCTGTCAAAAAACAGTCAATGATAACCCATGGTGGTGATCAAGTGACAACCGGTGCAGTGAAAGATGAGTTTTGTAGATTAACAAAGTCACTATGGGAACAATATAGGTGATGGGCTATAAAACAGCAATGGGCACAAGGTAGGTTGCATCTGAAGGAAACAAGAGGGTAAGCTGGTCAAAATATTACAAATTAATAGCTTTCCCCCCATAACCCTCCTCCTAGTTGATAACTTGGAATACTCCTTTCCAAATTGCTAGAGATGCTTTGGAAAATGCCTACATTATTTCCACTTGAAATGCTACAAGTGAGTTGTTACCAATGTGAACATGTAAGTGTGATGCTAAATGTGATAATTATGATTCTTTGGTGTCATTCTGTGATATCAAAATCTTAAGGTTTTAAGTTTATTGCTTATATAAATAAAAGAAGGTAAGGCAAACATTAGGGCCGAGAGAAATAATGAAGAGATTAAAAAGGAATGTCTTTAAAATTAAGTTTGAGTCCATGGTTTAATGAGGGTTTCTCAACTTTGACACTCAATTTTGTAACAGATAATTATTTATTGTGAGGGACTTACCTGCTGTGCATTATAGGATGTTTAGAAGTATCCCTGCCCTCTTCCCACTAAAAGCCTCTGCAAGCTGTGATATTGAAAAATGTCATTCATATTTTTCAAATGATATTGTCATTTGTCCCATGGGGTGTAAAGTCATCTTTGGTTGAGAATTTCTAATCAATATGAATTGTTAAAATATAAGGTATTTAAGCAAAATTTTCTCCTTTTGATATACAATATTAATCCATTAATGTGTAAGATTTGTCCTGCTAATTTTTTCCCTGATTGAATGCATCAAATTCATGAGCTAATCTTATAACAATAGTCCAAATAAATTGTGGCAATGTCTAGAATCAAGATACATGATATAGTCATTCAAAACAATCATTCACAAGTTACTATTACTGATTGATTGCTCACTACTTACATTGCATTGCATTAAGTTCTTTGGAGGAGACAAAATAAATTCCATTCTTTCAAATAGCTAATAATGTCTTTGAGATGGGCAGTAATGGCTTCAAAATGTCTGTATAGGAATTACTCAGATTGTGATTTGCTGGTAGGTGGGAGTTAGAGTTATGATAAAGTTACTGACATAGCAAGTAAAAGATGTTTTGTTTTTCTCTTAAGGAAGTCTAATTAACTCATCTTTATTTGTACACTTTTGTGGTAAAGATGATGGTATCCATTAGGGAGAGGGTTGAAGTCCTCCCTCATTCATGCCACTTCTCTGTGACTTTGAGTGGGGATACTATAGGTTAAACACTAAAGCATAATTTTAATTAATATAAAAATAAGAACAAAAAGCAAGGACAGATTTAATTAGAAAATATCCCTTAGAAATGTTAAATCTATAAAAATATCATGGCTATTAGTTGGAGAAAAAGTTTATGGCAGGAAGTCCTGGTGATGGTATATGATTGAAATTAATAGGGAATAGCTGTAAAATAACTCGAGATTAGCTTGAGTAGGCTTGTAGAACTTTATTGGCATGGTACCATTTAACCAAACAGCTTAAATTCTAAACTATGCAGTTTATATTTAAATTTCCACATGAAATATGTTTAAATTTACATGAAAGCCTCCCTCCTTGTACTTTTTAAAACTACCATTCATTCATCTAATAATTCAAAGTAATTTAGCCATTTTAAGATAAAGATTGGATTCTATTCATCTTTTAGCTGACAGTATTTCTGATAACATGCTAGATACTTCAGATCAAAGAAAAACATCACATAATTCATAAGATGGAGAATTCTGGAGAAAAGATAGAAGGATAAACTAATAGTCACAGGTATGTGTAAGTATATTTTCCTCCCTTTCTGGGCATAAAACTAAAGTAAATTTTGCATCTTCCCTTCCAGTTTGTGGTGGCCATGTGACTGTGTTCTAGCCAATGGGATGTGAGGAACCTTGATGCAAGTCACTTTCTGACCAGATTCACATGATCTCCATGTTGTTTTCCTCCACAGAAAAGACAGAGGCTATCATGGTAACAGTGGAAGCCACCTATTTTAGGTTTTGTTTTTAAAGTATTTGTGATTTAGTGATATATTTTTTATTTTTGTTTTATATGTTTTTATTGTTTTTAGATAGGGAGGAAAAGAGAGGGAGAGAGATAGTAACATCAATGAGAGAGACACATCGATTGGCTGCCTCCTGCTTGCCCCCTACTGGGGATCGAGCTAACAACCTGGGCATGTGCCCTGACCAGGAATGGAACCCAGGACCTGTTGGTCCATGGGACGACACTCAATCCACTGAGCCACATCAGCCAGGCAAAACTACCTATTAAAGTTGAACAAGAATATGAGATGGATGGTGATTATGTCTCTCAAGTACTATGTGGAAAAGAACTGCCCCAAATCAGGTACATTTAATACTTGCTTTACATCAGCAAAACATAAATTTTGGGTTTGTTTGTTTGGGCAGCTAATAATACCTTAACTAATATAAGGCTTTATCTGAAGAAAGTTCACCATGACCTTAGAGTTTTTTTGTTTTGTTTTAATCCTCACTTGAGGATATTTTTTTTCCCCATTTATTTTGAAAGAGGGTGGGAGGGAGGGGAGGAAGGGAAGAGAGAGAGAGAAACATAGATGTGAAGGAGACACATGGATTGGTTGCCACCCCTGGGGAACCTGCAACCCAGGTACATGCCCTTGACCAGGAATTGAACCCATGGCCCTTTGGTCTGCAGGCCTATGCTCTAACCACTGAGTCAAAATGTCCAGGGCAACCTTAGAGGTTTGTGTGTGTGTGTGTGTGTGTGTGTGTGTGTGTGTGTGTGTGTGTGTGTGTTTTCCCTTTCATACTTATAGTATTTCTATAGTTATAGGCACCTGTACCTACATTATATAAATATATTGTATAGCATATACATTTATATTATAGTTAACCCATTTTTGTTAAAGAGCATCCAATATTGAATTTTTGCATGGCCATCCCTTAGAAGCCATGACAAAAACAATGTCAAGCTCACTGGTGTATAATATAATAAGGACACTAGGCCTCTGTAACAGTAGAGTGATGTTCCAAATCTTTGTTTAGATAAAGTTATTTACTTATTTGAATTTATGGCAGGTTTTATATTGCTATCTACAAATAGATATCAATGGTTAAAGAGATTTTATAGCTTTTTGACACTCAATATATTATGCAGGTTTAAAAGGCTCTGGAAAATGGATGAACTATCTAAGCTGAATAACTTTCCACTTGTAAAAACGTTTCGTAAAGTACAGAGCCCTCAGATTTAATACTTAGTCTTGCTTGTTTAAGCACATGGTAAAATGTAGACAGGTTTTTCATTTGACAGAACAATCCTGACAGAACAATGCAGCCTCCGCAGGGCTAAAGCCAAAGTGAAATATGACAGACACATCTTATTAGAGGAGATAATTTAAGGAATGCTTAGTTTTAGTGCTTCTCTTAAGCAATACCATTTTCTTTTTCTTTAGACATGAAGCTCTCTTTTTTACCCATGGTGAGTTTAATTTTTACATCATCTGGGTATATTTTTATCCCTGAAATTAAGATCCTTTTGAGCCAGTCCAAGCACCTGAGATATTGCAGGAGCTCTCTTGTATTACTTTGCATATACAATAGCTTCTTTTATTCTGCAACAGGGTCTTACAAGAGTAATTTCAGTTTACCAGTTAATGGTTTAGAAGAAAGGCTAAAATCCTGTGTCCAATCAGGCCTTCAAAGCAGGTATTAGCCAATTGATAAAGCCATTGAAAACAGAGGATGTACATCTTTGATTAATACAAATAATAGAAAATTTCCTAAATAACATTTGGTCCTGGGCTGTTTCCAAAGTAGTAATTCACAAAATATGACTTTTTTCATTGGAAAAGTTATAAAAATTTGTTTGTTGGAGGTAGGAAAGGAAATGTAATTAAAGGCTAAATTCAGACTCACATTTCATTTTAACCAAAAGAATATGTGTGATTTGGACACCAGTCACCTAGGCACTTCCTATTTTAAGGCAGTGCACATTGTCAGCAAATCAAATTATCCAATAGTAAAACTACATCTGGCAGAGCTAACTATGCCAGGTAACCTTAAATAGAAGCTGGGGGGTAGTTAACTGTGTTGCAACATTGGGCTTTGCTGGTAAGAGTTATCTAAAGTTCCCCTTTGTAGCATTGCTATTAAAAGAATAAAACAGGAAGAGGTGAAATGAAAACATTAAACTTGTGAGTACATGTGTGTTTTAATGTCCCCTTTGCATTTGAAAGTGCTAACAACAGCACATTTAAAATAAAGCAACTCTGGGGTTTCATATATACATATATTTGCTTTTGCATATGGTCCTTATAAAATGAAGTTTTAGATCATAGATGCTTTGAGGAAGTACTGTTACACATCATTTACATTTGGAAAATCAAGGAACTTTGAATATCAGTTGACTCAGGTATCAACTTAATCTAAAAATGCCCAATGACATTATTTCTATTGTTTTTAACAATCTGTAGGAAAGCTTTAATGTATAATCTTGTCAGAGTACTGTGTAGAGGACTGGTTATAATAAAATAAAAAATGTGTTATACTTTTGGAAGGCTGTTTCAAACTCACATGTAGAGTAAACAACACACACACACACTCCTAAGTCTGTTCATTTCAGATCTAATAAAGTTGTTTATTTTTCTCTTATGGGCAGTGATATCACTTGTAAATGAGATTCAAAGTGGATCCACATTAAGGGTGTATATCTACTGGTTGTCTCTGAGGTTTGTTACTACAGATATTAAATGAAAAACATACTCTTTCCTATGTTCAATGATCGGGGCAAATTTGTTTGCATGTATGGCAGTCAAATCACTACGTGAGCTCTGTAATAGTCATGATAGTTCAAGAGGAGGCATGATGTATATTTTGAAAAGAAAAGGAACAAAAACCCTCTAGGTAAAGCTTTGGAGAAATAATGGTTCAGAATTTTAAAATATCCTGGGATGTTCAATGTCAGCCAGAAGAAACCAAGGCTTCCTTCTAATAAGTCAGGTTCGTGTTGTCCCAGAAAAGAGTTGACATAGGGTATTTGAGATCTTTAACTCTTATATGAAACATTCTAAGATCAGGTTTAATTTATTCAAATTTATTTATTCCCTGAAACACAATAATTATTTTCAATTTTAGCCTAAAAGTGGGAATATGGTTAGAAAGAGGGAAATGCAGAGCACGGGATTAAGAATTTCATGAAGTTGTGCTTCAACTTCTAAATAGCCTGTGTGTGATATTCAAACATATTAGTTTATTCACTTTAGGAGTGTCCATCCTGTAATTCAAAACCTTTTGTCAGGTCAGAGAAATGGTTTATTTTCTTAACCTGATGTTGTTTTAAAGGGCAATACCCAGATGTTCTGAGTTTGTGATAAAGAGAGAATTAATGAGTCTGTCTGTCTGACCAAAAGCCTATGTATGCATCTGTGCAGATGCCAGTTGCAGGGTAAAGTGTGATGTTCCTGACGCACAGTGGATCAGCAAACATTTCAAGAAGACAACATGTTTTAATTAATGTTTCCTTTACATGCTTTTATTTTTTATAGTCTCCCAACAGATAGATTCAGGCTGCTCTGGGATCACTTTAAATGTAGATCTGTTATTTCTTCTTCTTCATTTATAAAACTTTAAAGCAGTTGCCTCTGTTGATGCAAGTTGGGTTTTGCTATATTTTGTTGCTTTAACCTTAAGTTTCACTGTAAGCTGTGTAAACTAAAATTATAGATTTCTCTTCATTTTCCAAGTTGTTTCCCTCTAAGAAATCTCTTCTGTCTTTTTCCTAAGTGTAAAGACTAAAAATGTGTTTGAATAGAAACTGTAACAATAATGACCTTGGCTGAAGTTTTAGCTGAGCATGTCCCACATGAACTGAGAGGAAAACTCTACCTGAGGTAAGTGGAAGGTCACCAGAGCCTTCTGGAAGTATTTCCAGTAAAGCTACTTCATTTCATCTTTTAAAGCAAGCATTGAGCATAAAAAGTCATGATACAAACATGTTCTATATCAACCTTCTCTAGACAAGTGAAATATTGATGTTCTCGAGCTCAGGGTAATCTGATCCCTGATTTCTGTCTAACAGCTTGAAATAACCTTGTTGAGTTAGGTTCTTCCTTAGCTACTACAGGAAGTTTGTATGTAAATCCCACTTATAATAATCCTACATTATAATAGAGAAACATGCAAATTGACCGCACCTCCGCTATGCCCATGATTGGGCCTGCCAGAGGCTGGGGGCGGGACTCCGGGTGGCCTAACTGGCCATTGAGAAAACCAAGATGGCGGCGCCAAATCCTCTTAGTTCCGGGGGTCCTGGTGAGTGATGGCAACCCTAGAGGGGCGTGGTATGCACAGCTAGCAGCCTCCCGGGGGGTCCCGGGACCCATCGCGACCGGGGGGGCGTGGCCGGGCACGGCCAGCAGCCTCCGCGCGACCCGGGGGGCGTGGCCGGGCACGGCCAGCAGCCTCCCGGGGGTCCCGGGACCCATCGCGAAGGGGGGGGGCGTTGCCGGGCACGGCCAGCAGCCTCCCGGGGGTCCCGGGACCCATCGCGACCCGGGGGGGCGTGGCCGGGCACGGCCAGCAGCCTCCCGGGGGTCCCGGGACCCATCGCGACCGGGGGGGGCGTGGCCGGGCACGGCCAGCAGCCTCCCGGGGGTCCCAGGTTCAATGGCGACCCGGGGGGCGTGGCCGGGCACGGCCAGCAGCCTCCGCGGTGTCCCGGGACCCATCGCGACCCGGGGGGGCGTGGCCGGGCACGGCCAGCAGCCTCCCGGGGGTCCCGGGACCCATCGCGACCCGGGGGGGGCGTGGCCGGGCACGGCCAGCAGCCTCCCGGGGGTCCCGGGACCCATCGGGACGGGGGGGGCGTGGCCGGGCACGGCCAGCAGCCTCCCGGGGGTCCCAGGTTCAATGGCGACCCGGGGGGGGGTGGCCGGGCACGGCCAGCAGCCTCCGTGGTGTCCCGGGACCCATCGCGACCCGGGGGGGCGTGGCCGGGCACGGCCAGCAGCCTCCCGGGGGTCCCGGGACCCATCGCGACCCGGGGGGGCGTGGCCGGGCACGGCCAGCAGCCTCCCGGGGTCCCGGGACCCATCGCGACCCGGGTGGGCGTGGCCGGGCACGGCCAGCAGCCTCCCGGGGGTCCCGGGACCCATCGCGACCCGGGGGGCGTGGCCGGGCACGGCCAGCAGCCTCCCGGGGGTCCCGGGACCCATCGCGACCGGGGGGGGCGTGGCCGGGCACGGCCAGCAGCCTCCCGGGGGTCCCAGGTTCAATGGCGACCCGGGGGGCGTGGCCGGGCACGGCCAGCAGCCTCCCGGGGGTCCCAGGTTCAATGGCGACCCGGGGGGCGTGGCCGGGCACGGCCAGCAGCCTCCCGTGGGTCCCGGGACCCATCGCGACCCGGGGGGGCGTGGCCGGGCACGGCCAGCAGCCTCCCGGGGGTCCCAGGTTCAATGGCGACCCGGGGGGCGTGGCCGGGCACGGCCAGCAGCCTCCGCGGTGTCCCGGGACCCATCGCGACCCGGGGGGCATGGCCGGGCACGGCCAGCAGCCTCCCGGGGGTCCCGGGACCCATCGCGACCCGGGGGGGCGTGGCCGGGCACGGCCAGCAGCCTCCCTGGGGTCCCGGGACCCATCGCGACCCGGGGGGGCGTGGCCGGGCACGGCCAGCAGCCTCCCGGGGGTCCCAGGTTCAATGGCGACCCGGGGGGGCGTGGCCGGGCACGGCCAGCAGCCTCCCGGGGGTCCCAGGTTCAATGGCGACCCGGGGGGCGTGGCCGGGCACGGCCAGCAGCCTCCGCGGTGTCCCGGGACCCATCGCGACCCGGGGGGGCGTGGCCGGGCACGGCCAGCAGCCTCCCGGGGGTCCCGGGACCCATCGCGACCCGGGGGGGCGTGGCCGGGCACGGCCAGCAGCCTCCCGGGGGTCCCAGGTTCAATGGCGACCCGGGGGGGCGTGGCCGGGCACGGCCAGCAGCCTCCCGGGGGTCCCGGGACCCATCGCGACGGGGGGGGGGGGGCGTTGCCGGGCACTGCCAGCAGCCTCCCGGGGGTCCCGGGACCCATCGCGACCCGGGGGGCCGTGGCCGGGCACGGCCAGCAGCCTCCCGGGGGTCCCAGGTTCAATGGCGACCCGGGGGGCGTGGCCGGGCACGGCCAGCAGCCTCCCGGGGGTCCCGGGACCCATCGCGACCCGGGGGGGGCATGGCCGGGCACGGCCAGCAGCCTCCCGGGGGTCCCGGGACCCATCGCGACCCGGGGGGGCGTGGCCGGGCACGGCCAGCAGCCTCCGGGGTGTCCCAGGACCCATCGCGACCCGGGGGGGCGTGGCCGGGCACGGCCAGCAGCCTCCCGGGGGTCCCGGGACCCATCGCGACCCGGGGGGGCGTGGCCGGGCACGGCCAGCAGCCTCCCGGGGGTCCCAGGTTCAATGGCGACCCGGGGGGCGTGGCCGGGCACGGCCAGCAGCCTCCGCGGGGTCCCGGGACCCATCGCGACCCGGGGGGGCGTGGCCGGGCCCAGCCAGCCGCTCCAGGGGTGATGTCCCTGGGTAATCGCCACCCTCGCCTAAATGGCTGGTGCTGAGAGGGATCAATGGGGCCAGTGGAAGGAGCAGGTGGTAGTTGACCACCGAGGCCATCTGCAGCAGCCGGATGCAGAGCTGGGGTCCACGTTCTCCAGGTTGGCCTCCGTGGGGGCCCGAGTCGCACCCATAGTAGCCGAGTGGGCATGCTGGCATAGTAGCCCCAGCATGAGGCCAGCTTCCCAAGCCAGGCTGTGGAGGGAGGGAGGGCCTCTGGGCTGGGAGCACTCCCCTACCCCAGTGGACAGGGCACAGAGAGCAAGCAGCAGAGAGCTACTAGAGGTGGTGGGTGTGGTGGCCTGGCTTCCAAGAGGCTGGCTTCAGCTGCTGTGGCCTGCGCTGAGGTGGCTGGTGGTGGGGGCAACTGCATGGGCGCATCCGAGGCTGGGGCACTGGGAGACGTGGGACTGCAGCCCAGAAAGCGAGGCTCCGGAGGACCTGGTCACCGACCCCGGGCATTAAAGCCGCCTCCTACAAGATGTATCCTAGCCTAGGTGTGTGGGAAGCAGATTCAGGAACCTCTCCCTTTGCGGCGCCAGAGCCCAGGCCTGCCAGCACCCCAGAGGAGACCCCCACCAGGATCGGGGGCGTGACCAGTCTCTAAACCAGGGTGGCCATTAGCCTAGGCCTGCCAGCACCCCAGAGAAGACCCCCACCAGGATCGGGGGCGTGACCGGCCTCTAAACCTCCCGCAGCCCTAGCCCAGGCCTGCCAGCACCCCAGAGGAGACCCCTGCCAGGATTGGGGTCATGGCCAGCCTTCAAACTGTGGCGGCCCCTAGCCCAAGGAGGCCTCCTGGCCGAGGACGCCTGAGTCTGTTCTTGACCTAGGGCCGGACTCTCCCCACAAGGGACTCAGAAGCCACCAGAGTCTAACTGCCAGTCTCTGGGAGTGCATCCACTGTCCACCAAAAAGTAGGGCCATCAAAGCATTCAGTCTCAGTGCAGGCACAGGTCTGTGGCCGACGGGGTGGAGGCCAGACCAAAACAAAACAGCAGAAACACCCTGCCCACCTGGGCGGGTACTGCTGTAGTCCACGTGGCCTGGGCAGTGTAGAAAGCGCTACCTTCTCCCAGGTCCTGTGCTGGCACCGCCGCCTCGCTCACCCTCAAGCCCCCCTGAGTCCTGACAGCAAAGTGTGTGGGGCATTCTGCAGGAGTTGTGCCGTTCTGGGTGCTTTTGCCCAAAGACACACTTTGGGATGAATTCAGAGCCACATCTCATTTCCCATGACACTGGAAGAACCATGTAAAAGGATTTTGACAAAAGCTTTCCACATCTCTGTTTATTCTTTTGAATCCATAAAACGACCTTAAAAAAAGCATCCAGGCCACCTAAGAAAGAATGCACTTTCTGGCCAGAGCACGCAGGATTCTTTTGCCCAACAGGTTAAAGGGAGCAGAGCTGGCACAGTGGGAATGGCCCTGGTGCCCTATGAGGAGACCGGGGGAATGGGGTTGCCGAAATTCCATAAGCCTCTTGCCACCTTCTCCTTTGCAAACCACACCATCCAGATCCACCAGGACTGGAGGCAACTGGGAATCACAGACGTGATTTGGGACATGGTGAGCAAATCTTGAGGGACCTCTGTAAACATCTGCAACTGATTATAAGACTGGTCTTTATTTAAAAAGAAATAAAAGAACAGCTTTGTTGAGAAATATCCATATACTGTACATGTCACCTAAAGTGTACAATGAACTGGTTTTTTAAAGTAAATTCAGAGTGGTACAACCATCACCATGCTCAATTTTTAAATATCTTCATGACCCATCCCCTCCAAAAAAAACTTCTACCCATTGGAATCACTTTCCTGATCATCTTCCCCAAAATAGATTGCACTTTAAAGGTGGGTAAAGGAAAGTTGAGGGAAGTTAAAACACTGCACAAAGGATATTGTAAGATGACAAAGCCCAAAGTGAAGCTCATGTGTTTTCTTTAAAAAATATATATTTTTAAAATGTCAGAAAGGGAGAGGGAGAGAGAGATAGAAACATCAATGATAAGAATCACTGATCAGCCGAAACCGGTTTGGCTCAGTGGATAGAGCGTCGGTCTGCGGACTGGAAGGTCCCAGGTTCGATTCCGGTTAAGGGCATGTACATTGGTTGCTGGCACATATCCTGGTGGGGGGTGTGCAGGAAGCAGCTGGTCGATGTTTCTCTCTCATCGATGTTTCTAGCTCTCTATCCCTCTCCCTTCCTCTCTGTGAAAAATCAATAAAATATATTAAAAAAAAAAAAAAAGAATCACTGATCAGCTGCCGCCCACAGGCCCCCTACTGGGGATTGAGCCCAAAACCCAGGCATGTGTGCCCCTGATCAGAATCAAACCTGGACTCTTCAGTCCACAGGCCGATGCTCTCTCCATTAAGCCAAACTGACCAGGGCCATGTGTTTTCTTCAAGTTCTGCGTGGTTTTAATGGTCCCCAAATCTATACTAATAAAAGGATAATATGCTAATTAGAGTGGTTGTCTTCTGGACATCTTTCCAGACAAAGCCGCAGTGGCTACAAAGGCCAAGGCTCAGGCAGCCATAACCAGCTGCAGTGGCAGCAGCATTGGGGTTATGGGGGTGGTGCCTCCAGAGGGAGGCCAGACTGGGGGCCAAGGCACAGGCAGTTTGGGGTGATCAGGCTGATAGGGGAGGACAAGGTAGGGGCAATCAGGCTGGCAGGAGATCAAGGTAGGGGCGAGCAGGCAGGCAGGCAGTGGGGTTAGGGACAATCACGCAGGCAGGCAGGTGAGTGGTTAGGAGCCAGCGGTTCCGGATTGTGAGAGGGATGTCCGACTGCTGGAAGTTGGACATCCCCTGAGGGGTCCCAGATTGAAGAGGGTGCAGATTGGGCTGAGGGGCACACCCCCCCACCCCCACCCCCAGTGCACGAATTTCGTGCACCGGGCCTCTAATAGAGTTATATGTGTGAACTAGTGTACAATGGAGGTGAGACTGTGCCCCACGGAAATGATGTACTGGCTTAGAAATTACAATATGTAACATTGCTTATCTTGTAGATCACAATAATTTTCTAGTGTGAATAGCTAATCCCAATTTAAGGATTATATTTAGACAATAGTGCTATCTTTTATTCATATCCAACCATCTAACTTAAGTTTATGAGTTTCTGTATATTTAACTATTTGAAGGCCAGTCTTGTTTAGGCCTATCACTTTTCCTAAAATACTTATAAATGTGTTCAGCACAGATTATTATACAAATGCTAGATAGTTGACATAGAATATTTTAAAATGAGGCTTGAAGCTATCCTTGGCCAAAGAGAGGGAAATTAAAGAGTTTCAGTTTTCTTTTCCTGATTTTTTAAGGATTCATTTAAAATAATTTTCTTTTTTGAAATAGAGCAGAATTTCATTATTTGTCAATAAGCACTTCTATTGTAATTGTTTTGTAATTTCTATCACCTATTCTATTTTATTTAGTTTTATTTCATGGGACCTGATGGTGCTAATAAACTACATTAAAAGAGTAGGAAGGTTGCAGGAGGGCGTTCAATATTCAATTTCATAGGAATATTTTTCTCTCAGGTTTAACTTTATACTGTGCAAGCATAACAGTTTGAGTATACTATTGTGGAAATAAATGTTCAGAAAAATATAACATTTTTTGTTTTCTATTATTAGTTTAAATTTAATTAAAAATTGCACACACTTTTGACTGTGTATCATAATAAGGTATAACTCTAATATCATCTAAGTGTGTTTGGAAATAATGTTTGACATTCCAATTTAAATGAAACAAGTAAACCAGATCATAACTTTTAAGCTAAACCTGTAGAGAAATGAGATCTGACATCCTGTTTAGGATGATATAACTAATCTAATTTGGAGCTTTAATTCATACAGTTTAATTTTTCAAAAATTTATATCCCTACTTACTTTCAAAAAGAATTTGAGACATATTACATTAATTGACAATTGCTTCATCATGACTATCCTTCTTTCATATTTTTTATCCATATTTTAAAAATTTTCCTTCAAACAACAAAGAAAGGTTATTGTAAAAGTTTATGCTGCTGTGATTTCTAATACAATTCTGCTGTCCTGAAGCTTGAGACATCTAAAGGGGTATCTAAAAATGTAGGATCAAAGCCAAAATTCTAATCATCTTTATAAAAAGAGACAAAATGTAGAGAACCTATATATATAAAAGGCTAATATGCTAAGTGTCCCACCATTCAACCTTTCAACGGGTCGCTATGACATGCACTGACCACCAGGGGGTAGACACTTAATGCACAGGCCTGGAAAACTGGAACAGACTGATGAATCTTAGAGGGAAGAGGGGAGGGGAGAGGACAGAAAGAGATTAACCAAAGATCTTATATGCATACTAGAGGCCGGGTGCACGGATTCGTGTACTGGTGGGGTCCCTCAGCCTGGCCTGCGGAGATTGCCAAATGTGCCTCTGACATCCCCTGAGGGTTCCTGGATTGTGAGAGGGTACAGGCCAGGCTGAGGGACCCCACCGTTGCACGAATCCATGCATCGGGCCTCTGGTATAAAATAAAAAAGAAAAATAATGATACCATTCACAGGATTTACTGCCAAGGAGTTCAGTGAGCTGCTCATCTCTCACCATCCATCCTGTTCTAGACAGCACTTCAGTAACAGTGGCCTTTGCTTTATTTCCTCAAGCTTGTTAAGCTCGTTTCCACCTCCAGACCTTTGCCCAAGACATTTCCTCTGCCTGGAAAGCTCATCCTTCCTCTGGCTAGCTCTTTTTATCTTTGTCAAAGTTAAATGCCACTTCGTCTGAGACTTTTTCTAACAACCCCGTGTAAAATTGTTACTATCTCTGACACCATCCTGTTCTACTGTCTTCGGGGCAGTGATCACAGTGTATAACTGATCTTTATTTCTTTACCTGCTGGTTTAGTGATACTTTTTTTCACTAGCCTGTAAGCTCTATGAGGATGCAGTCTATTTTATCAGCTACTCTGCACCTGGAGGCTAGCACAGTCTCTCTAGTACATAAATACATTTTAATTAAAGATATTTGAGTGCTGTGTCATAACCAAAAAAGTAAAATCTTATATAAAGAATCCCAAATATGAGTGAGACAAAACATAGACATGTGAAAAAATTGAAAACAACATTATATAATATAAGATTGTGTATCACTGGCAGCCACAGTAAACTTTTGACAGAAAGAGAAGTCATAGAAGTCTGGAATGGTGAGGAAAGTCTTAATGGAGTTGACAAGACTTGAGCTTTGATAAAAATCAATATTGAATTGACAGATGGATCAATAAAGACCAAGCTGATCTCATGATGGGGAAGGGTACATCATTTATGGAGTCATTCAACAATATTTTTTAATATATACAATGTTTTAGAAGCTGGAGTTAGAGCAGCAAACCAAACAGAGGAGACCATGCCCTTGGGGAGAAACAACACTTAATGTCTAACCTTTAAAGAATTATTTGCTTTTTCTAAGTTTCAGTTACCTCAGTTGTAATACTGGGGGTTGATAGTCTTTTGTAGTAAACACTATGTGTCCTACCCAGATCTTGATTTTCTTTTACCAACTCTATGAGCTCTGCCCCTCATGTTCTGTATACTTCACTGCTAAGGGATCTTACTTTTTCAAGTTTCATTGATCACTGTATATATCTGGCTGCCTAATTGGAATACTATATTTAAAAAATATATATTTTCAGTTGTTCTCTGTATCTATGACAATCATGACTGATGAGGAAAGTCATGATTAATTTGTGATGTCGTACTTGGGTAAAGAGAGAGAGAAGTTCCAATGTGAAGTTACATATCTCCACATATGCCAACTGGAAGCAAGGAGCTTACTATGAGGATATTCTAATGATGTAAATTCAAGTGTGAGATCTAGACATGATTGAGAACAGTTTACATGGAGAGTGAAGAATGGATGCTAGTAACGTTATTAAAGAAGAATCAACATGCTTGCTAACTATCTGAATTAGGTCATTGATAGATATAGGGGAGCCAAGTTAATATGGAGATAAAAGGCCTGGGGTGGAGACAGAACCTGGTGGAGGGGAACAATGGGAAGAAAAAAGAGGGGACATCTGTAATACTCTCAACAATAAAGATTAAATACATACATACATGGAGCTCTTTGACCAGGAAAAATACTATTACTGACAGAAATAGGTAGGTAAACATATTAAGTATGAAAGCCAATTTGAGGGAAAATATTGTATTTTCAGTGTAAGGGAGTCTGATTAAATGAACATGATAGTCTACTGACATTTGAAAATGGTGTTCAGAATAAAAAAGAGAATATAAATATCGGATATGATGGTGAGAATATGGTGCTAATAGGATTGAGCTAGGGACTCATTAACATGCATGCCTTAGTGTAGTTCACTTCTTTTTCCTGTAAGGTCTCCAAGGTATATATGGGGATAACTACTAAAGAGATTTTCTTAATAATAGAAACTTCCAACCTACCCTAATGCAGAAGATAAACTGGAATCCATAATAGACACCTTTACTTAAGCTAACCATTACCTAACCTTTACCTTAGCTAACACTTGTTGAGCCTTTTGTTTTCCTTTTTTTTTTTCTAGCTCTGCTACACTCACCAAATGAATACATTTATTAGCTAACAGAAGTAATTAGACCCAGAGAGTCTAATTAGTCCATTTCTTAGACTTCAAAATTGGAGCTTCTAATTTTATTGTAATGCCAAGGAAAACTGTCTTAGTTTTCCTACAGGAAAAGGAGGCAGAGATAAAAATTATGAGAGTATTTAGCCACAACCCCAAATGCAGAGCTGATCTGAGCATCTGAGATAAGAATGGGATAAAGGGAGCTATCAAGGTTAGTCCTATGGTCTTACCATTTAAATGCATTAAAGAGAAAAGTGATTATATGCTCTTACCATTCTGACCTTTTGAAAATTCCACCCCTTGAAAAGGTAGACTAATTCTTGTCTGGACGTTAGCCTCAGCCCTCTTCATTGGGAAATAGAAAGAGAAAGGAGGGACATTGATTTCCCCTAAAGAAATTCATACAGAGAAGAAAATAAGACAATGTAGAGAGCTTAGTCTTCATTAGTTCTTCAAACTGGGGAGTGTGAATAAGAGAGATGTCAACAAAGGAACCAATGATTGGGCAAAAACATAGTGTGCCTAACAGGAGTCAGGGAAGGAAGAATTTTTAAATTGAATTTATTGGGGTGACATTAATTAATAAAATGGTGGACATTGCAAGAGACTTATGCCAGTAGCATCAGATGATGAAAAAGTGAAGGAAAAAATGGTCTAAGAAATGATCTTTGGATTTGACAGTTCAGAGGTGATAGTAACTGGCAGTTTTCCTGGAGTAGCATTTTCTAAAAAGTATTAACTACACGTGTAGCTGGATGATAAACATTGTGAAATTATTTAATATTTATATTAAATATAACTGTATAATTTATGTTACTTAAAATGTATAAAGAAAAGTTGAGTCTCCTGACCAAGTATTTTTGAGAAACTGATCAAGAGTTACCTCCCTAAATTCCTTCCCTGAATCCTGTATAGATTCTGGAGCTCAGGATAGAGTGACTATAGAATTCGGTCTTTCCCTAACTGCTTTGCCACTCAACTCTTTACTCTTAGTATCCTGTAGGCCAGAAGGTTAAGGAACACACTTTGGGAAATGTTTAATTAGGATGTTTAATGCAGAAACAAGCTTATGGGAAGTTAAAAGTGGAGAGGTAAAGAAGTAGAGGTCATTGTGTAAACTATTTATTTGTGAGAGATTGAATATACAAAAGAGACAATATTCAACCTGCCTAGGAAACTAACCCCTTTATCTACAATAAACAACCTTGGAAGCCGGAGTGATATGTCAAGCCTGTAGTAAGCCTGATTGCTCTCTCTATTGACAATCCAGAAAATGAAACCATAAGTTCAATAGCAATAGGCCCCAAGTGGCCAGGACTTGATTCATAATTGACAGCCTCCCTATTTTTTGTCCCCACTTCCAACTGATAGCTGTTGTAGAAGGCATGAGGTGTCAGACCTATGGGGTGAGACCAAACTTGGATTCACCACCCTCGGTACTTGGGTTCTGGCTAGGAAAGAATGCAGAGCTGTAAGAGAGCATTTATTTGGTAAATCACAGAGGTAGAAAAAGTAATTCCTAGGGGGAAAAAATGGGTTTAAGAAGAAAAGTTATAGAGGAAAAGGAAGAGAGAGCCCCTGGAGCTTGGGAGTGAGGAAGCTAATAGTAATGTGCCTGAGGCAGGGAGGGGGAAGGGAAAGGTATGCGCATGCTTCCAGAGAGCACACTGGGTCTTCTGTCCTAAGGGGTTTAAGGGTGGACATTTTAGGGGAGGTCCCTGAGGAAGTTCTCAATAGAATATGCAGCAGTTTTCCAGGTGTGTCCTTTCAGGGTTGTGGTCTGCACTGATTAATTGGCCTGCACCAGGGCAGGGGGTCATTATTCAATGCAGCTGGTCCTGAAGTCAGCCTTGGCTGATTTTGTTGCTTATCTGGGCCTGTAGCTGAAATACAACTGAGGCATAGATGTTATCTCTAGGGAGGAAAGGTCAGGGGGTCCAAACTGCATGACCAGCAATATGCTAGGGGAGGAAAAGTCTGCCTGGGGGTGAGGTCCCCCTATACAATTGCTTTTCTGTTGCTAGGCACCTGGGGCTTTTCCACCCTAGCGACCTTGGCCCATCCTCCTTGCTCTGCTCGTGACTGTCTTAACTACCTACAACAGAACCAATAAAAAAAAAGGTAAAAAAATTTACCCCTAATCAATCACATAGGATGTCCCAATTAAATTAGCCTACTCACAGCTTCCTCATGCCAACAGGCTCCATCAAAGCATACATACCTGAAGTATTCCCTTTTTTCTACTAAAAAGGTTTCCCACTCCTCTGCCGGCCTTTGAGCCTCAGTCAAAAAGCAAATGATAGTGGCTGAATCCCTTGCTCAGAATAAATATCCTTTGCTTATCTCATTTGAGGGCCATTAATTTCTTTCCATATTTGTAAATGCTGCCTTTTAATGGAAGAGATAGATTAGTTGGCATTGTAAACCCAGAGAAACAACGTTTGGGTAAAGGGTTCAATTTCAGGACTGTGTGTTTGAAAGAAAAAATGCAAAAGTCTGTGGAAAGAAAAAGTTTGAGCTACTGTAGACAGGAAGAGAAGGAGAATGAGAGAAAGATTGGAAGAGACAGACTAAGAAGACTTGACAGGGCTGGGTCCCAAGGAAGTAGAAGTGATAAATGGAGAAATAACCCAGAAATACAAAGGTGTTGATGTAAGAAACATCCAGACCTGTAGAGAATGTATATAAGAGTTTATCTGAGCCAACTGATGGCATATGCTGGGGAGAATGATTTCAAGTGCTCAAGAAAATAAGTTTTGCAGCTTCTTTTATGCATTTGAGCTTCAGGAGATTACTTGAAGGTGGGAGGAAGCAAGGCTGGATTGGATTACAGGAATAGTTCACAAGATTAGGTGTTCCCTTGAGGGTATTTATTTCAAAGGTGTGTGTGTTAACCTAGAAGCAAAAGAACAATGGACAGGGCTGGTTTAAAATCTTGCACTGAAGAGGCCTGGGGCCTGGCTATTCTTGGTAACCTGCCCAGTTAGGAATTTATGACCAGATCACCCTGTGAGGTTCCTTTCCATAGAACTCCTTGTTTCCTCTACAAAGGAGATGAAGAGATATCTTTTTACTTCCTCACCCTCATTCCTTGACCTCTGGACACAGACTGAAGCCCCCTTGAAGCAAAGCTCTTCGTAGTCCAACCAGCACATTGAAGCAAATAAATAAAAAACAAGAGCCTGGCCTTTTAAGTTTTTGTAGTTGCTTTGGATTGTCAACCAGTGACTTGACCACAAAATACTTCTTGTTTCCTCAATAATAAAAATAACAATAATGGCTTGGAATTCAGAAAAAATGATTCACATGGAGCAGTTTCAGCCTCTCGATTAGATTACTTTAAGGTCAGCGTGAGTCAGCTGAACCTGTTCTTAATGTAACGCTAACTAGGAGTCTCCACCCTGTTTCTCTGTAATTTTCCTCTTTTCCCAGATTTCGTTTGCCAAGAAATCTTCCCCATATCTACCTCTGCTGTTGATAAGTCTAAATTAGCTTCTCAACAACTTCAGAGCAAAAATGTTCTCTTAAACATTATTTGATTTGAGTTATCCTTGTTCTTTCCAAACATGAGACTCAATTTTGAAAATGAAATGCTCTTCGTATTGGTAAAATAAGGTGAATGTTTGGAACTACCATCTTAGCCCAGCACTTGGGATGAACGGAAGCCATCTAGGAGCTTTTTAGAGATGCAAATCATTAAGCCCTGCTCCAGAACCCCAGATTCAGAAATCCTTGAGGGAGGGAGTGCACTAATCTGTGTTTAACTACACCTTCCAGGTGATTTTGGATATTGAGAACTATTTTAGGGCAGGGATTGGCAAACTGCAGTCCTTGGGCTAAATTGTGCTCTGTTTATTTTGGTACAGCCCAGGGAATTAAGAATGGATTTTACATTTTTAAAGAATCAAAAGATTTCATTACACATAAAAGTATATGAAATTCATAGTCTAGTGTCAATAAATACAGTTTTATTAGAGCCGTTCTACACCTATATATTCACATATGCTCATTGGTGCTGTCGTAGAACTGAATAATTGTGGCCATGACTGGCCCACAAAACCTATATAAAATATGTACTATCTGGCCCTTTACAAAAGAGTTGGTTCCCTAATTCTAGGGTATATGCTCCCTACGATCAACTATCCATGTTAGTGATAAGTACTAAAAATTTGCTTTTTCTTGTGGCCTCTTCTCCTTCAGATCGTTTATTCCAGGGGTCTGAAAATCCAGTGGCATTTCCTCTATCAGTCTCCTTTTACTCCCCAAAGGCAGGCTCATCAGGGTTGCTTTTCAAAAAGGAAATTGTCCTAACAACGGGATTTCTCTACCTTAAATTTAATTATTATAGTTACTTAGCTAAGAAGCTAAGTGCAGTTAAGACATCCCCTGGAAGTATCTTGTTGCTGGCTTTAGTGGAGGTTCCTAAACTTCGCTGTGCATAAAATTGCGTTATGGAGCTTGATAAAATTGTAGATTCTTTTTCTTTAAATTTTTTTTTTATTGATTTCAGAGAGGAAGAGAGACATAGAAACATCAATGATGAGAGAGAATCATTGATTGGCTGCCTCTTTCATGCCCCATACTGGGGATCGAGCCCATAACCTGGGCATGTGCCCTGACCTGGACCAGGAATTGAACTGTGACCTCCTGGTTCATAGGTCCACTCTCAACCACTGAGCCATGCCAGCCGGGCTAAAATTGTAGATTCTTGAGGCAAATCCCAGAAGGTCAGGTTCAACGACTCAGGGTTGGACACTCGGAATTTACAAGCAATGCATATGATTCTGATTCTCATTGTCTGAAGAGCAGACTTTTGAGGAACACTGAAAATATTTGAATTTTGTATGAATTTTCTGTTGCCATTGAATAGAGATAAATCAGCTTTTAGGCTAAGGCATGAGATTTGGGGTTAGAAAATAAAAGGGATAAAACTTTTCTAAAATTGTGAGTATGTGAAAACATAATTGAATTATGACATGATCCAAAGCAAGCTAAATTTTCAGAAATCCGAAGCTACTCTAACTAGAAGTGTCTCCCTGAAGTCAGAGACATGCCCAGTATATCTTGTTATTCTGTTTAGTTATCTACGATTTCTTTGTGATGTAGCCATTTTCAACACTTCACTTCTTAATGCATTTAAGCTTTTCCTATACGTGAAAAAAAGAAACAAAAAACAAACACCTTATTTGTAGCAATACCCACAATTTGGCCCAAGTCTGTTCAGTGGACCATAGGTTGCTCTCTTCTCTATTAACATTATCAACTCCCTTTTTAAAATTTTGCATCTCATTTTTCTAAATTTGTTAGAACAGGGACTTTTTGTGTACTTTCTGCCTGAGGCCTTCCACAGGAAGAATGAAAATTGCAAATCAAAGAAAATAAGGACCTAAAAAAATAAGAATAGCCCTTCAAATACTTATCTTTTCTCACTTCTCTATATTTCTAACTATACTTACCTTTCTATAAATATTAGTAATATGACTCAAACTTTTTAAGATATCTTTTAGTAGAAAGCATGTTCTTACATATGTCTGCATATATCATATAGTATATCTGCTTGTACAACATTAATTATAGTACAGATATGTCATTCTTAAAAGTTTTTCCTTTTTACTGATGATTGTTTGATAATTTCAGGTGGCATTCTGCCTTTTTTACTTTTATCATTGAGTCAACTTTTTAATAACTTTCACAGTAAAAACACACAGTACTTCATTTTCTTTTTACTCAAATCACGTAAGCAATTGTTCAGGACAATTGAGCAAATATTTTCAGGTGTATTTAAGAATCTCCAGCCAGGCTCACAAGGTCATTTGGCTCAGCAAAATCCTAAGTAAATAAAAGGGCGACCCCTAACAGTCCAACCTTGGGGGTCTGTGAGCCTGATGCGAAGTGAAGACGGATCACCTTGTTCCTCTTCTGCTAGAAGAGCTTTCAACTTCACACAAGCCCTACCCGGAAGAGTGAAATGTTCTTCTACCGCCTTCCCTCACACCCTCTCCCACATGCCCCTTTGCCAGGACCTCTGAGGGAGATGATGAATCGGGCAGGAAGGTGGGGCATATCCGCTGTCTAATTTCACAAGCCTGTCTCACACTGACTCATCTCTGAGGAAGCAGCACACTTCTGTGGTGGAGGCAGCTATTTATTTATTTGTTTCATGCATGTGCTTTTCCAGACTTATAACATGCACCATCAGCCTCCTGAGTGGGTTCCAGAAGTAAAAAATTAAAAAAAAACACCACATAAATTGAATGCACATGGAGAAACCAAGCCTTCATCCAAGACCTCACAAGCTCCCCACCCCAGCGCTCCAAGTCCACACCACACCCTCATTGTTCACACAGCACCTTTCTTCCAAGGATCCCAGAGAACTGCTCCAGCACAAAGGAATTAGACCAAGGGAAGGATATGTTTGAGTTTCCTTCTAGACTAGTAAAAAGAACTACTAGGCCCTCTAGAGTTTTAAGGCCACACAGGCAGGCTATGTGTATAGCAAAGTCAAATTAAATCTGAAGTTCCTAGGTGTTCATTTTTCCATTTTAGAAAGTCCAGATCACTCCTGATTATTTTTATGATTGGTGGAAAAGGTATGAAGTGAGAAGAGTTTTGCCTTTAGAAATATATTCCCTGGCACCCCATTTTTGCTACATTTCTTTCCATTTATTATACTTTCCCAAATATCAAGTGCTCTCATGCTATCTTTCTCCCAGGAGACCAATCTAATCAAATCACATATACTAAGGTGATCATGATGTGTGTTGCTCATCCCATGTATATTCACATTTCTTAAAAAGGCTATACCCTAAAAAATGATTTCATCGCTGAAATAAATTATTGCAAATAAAGGATTTTGATGCATGTATTTTTAGGATAAAATTCTTGGTGCAGGTGTATGTGTGTACCTTACCATCTTCTCTGCCTAACTTTAATACCCTCTTCTCTTTAAACAAGGCTGAGGCCGTCTAGTAAAACACACCAGCCACTGCTTCTTCCTACACACACTGTCTTTGACCTCAAATACTTAAATAACTGACATAAAACTTGAGCATAGAGTTCAAACCTTAAATGTTAATAGGAAATATTTAAAAATCTAAGATCTAAGGCAAGTTCAACTTAGTATCTAATTGAGGCTTAGTTACTAGTGGTCCATCAGCTCTCTCAGTATTTTTGTTGTGACTTGAGGCAACTGCTGGGCTCTTTCTGCTTTGCTTCAGTACCTGGACTTAATCCCCTGAGCTCCAACTACCATGACTGTTTTCTGCCCCATTCTGATGCCTGATTTTATTGCTTTGGGTCTTAACACTATAAGAACTATAAGGCACGGTTTCTGCTTTCCCCATCTAATTCTTTACTTTTTGTTCAGTTTTCTTCTTCTCATCTTCAACAATGACTCAACACCATATGTAGAGCATCCAATGTGAGTCCACATTAACCCCCAATGCCTGGAAATCACTGTGTCAGAACCCTTGATCAGTACCTGACTGCAACCTGCTCGGTAGAAGGAGGAAATTGCCAAAGGACAAGCTATTAGTGTTAGGGATTTATAATGATCATTTGATGAATGAACCTAGATATGTAGAAATATTAACTATTAGATAGGATCTTAGATATTACAAATTCTTCTTTCTAGTCAATGATACTGAAACTCAAAAAGGTGAAATTAAATTTCTCAAGACCATAAAGCAACTTCCAAACTGAACCAGAATTCGACTGTGAACTCTTGAGTCTTAAGACAGTGCTCTTCCTATTATCCTATGTACCATAGTCATTTCCTAAAATATGAATAAAAACAACAACACAATCTTTGTACAGCATGGAAGCTGTTTTGATGTGAGCTCTGGCATCAAAGGCCTGCTAAGAATGACTCCTTGCCACCATTCTTAAGAGGCCTTCCTGATGCCTGGTTTAACAACTGTAAATGGGCCACTGGATACTTGAGTTTTTACTGAAATTAGATAAACAGAGCTAAGTTTACCAAAATTAACATTTTCCCAAGCCCTCCCACTTGTGCTCTGGAGTGGTCATACTTGAAATCTTCACTTTATATTGTAAAAACATTTGTCATGCCATACTTTCATTTTTCTCAAATTCTGGTTATTGTTCCCACACCTTATATTAGTTCTGCTTTGGATAATTGTGTTTCTAACACCAAAGTGTCCACTTTTTTACTGTGGATGTGTCCCTATTTGAAAAAGCACAGGGTCCATGCACATTCCTTTTCATCTCTCCTATACTCGCTGCATCACAGTGGCACCACCAGGAAGCTGATGCTCACGGTGATGGAACATCAATAGTCACGGTGCAGATTTGCCAGAGAAAGGTTCTATTTTCTTCTGAAGGAATTATACCCGTGATTGTTCTGAAAGTTGACTGAAATATTAAAACTCAAGTGATTACTGTCATTCATTTTATAGAAAAAGCAATCTCAGTAGATTCATGTTACTATGTTGGCTAGAAATAGGCACAGACTAGAACAAAATCCCCTACCGAACTGGGAAGTGAAAGATGCACGGGAGAATTTTAAAGAATTGAAAGAAAAGGGTTTGAAGAGTAACATCAGTAAGTCAAATAATTTAAACTCCCTTGATTCCCTGAGCATTTCAATGACTTATTATTTTAGAATCAAGCACACTTGGGCGTGGCAAACTTTTAGATAAAAATAGCAAAGCACACCTGAACAGTAGGCTCAAGAACAGTAGGGTCTATTTGCCATGGCAGCGCATGTGAGCAGGAACAAGATTTACAGACCAGGATGAATAAATATTGTTGTTGAGGTACCTACTATAGGAAGTACAATATGGTTTATTTGGAGCATAATATTAAAATGTTTATGATATTGAACATTGTTGCTTTCCTTCTGAGGGAACTTAATTACTTCTTGGAGAACTTTTACAAATGACATATATTATCTTATCTTGTCTTGGTAAAAAATCAGTAGTGTTTCTGTCCCTTTCTTAGATGCCTCCTTAAATCTGCATGCTAGCCATTTTCTTCCGTCTGCTGCTAATACCACAGATTTACTGTTCACCACCCACTCGCATGCTGGTATGCAGGCCACATGTGCATACACACTTTTTTTTTTTTTTTAATGTTTTAGGACTGAGTAAGGAATAAGGTTTTGGCCATGCAATGAAAACAAGGGTATCTACTTTCATATAAATATCATTTGTCTCCTTCTACCTGAGAATAAAAGAATAAATGACACATTCCTTTTCTCTTCCTCCATGCAGACACTGCTTTTTCCTACTGTATAAAGTACAGGGTAAGCATATGTTGACATTGCATTCCTTCGCAACGCTGGTGCTGTCTATCAAATGCTTTATGTGGGAGCCATTCCTCACACCGAACAAGCAGAGATGCGCTTCTGTTTCCTCTTGGAAGAGCACTCTAGGAGGAGAAAATTTGCCACAGTAAAAAACAAAGATAATGAAAAAAAGAGAATTTAAAGTCTTTTAAAAATGCATTTTAGGTTATGAAATTAAAAAATAGCTATTGGATGTTGTTCTATCTCTCAAGAAAATTCATATTCTAAAAGGTCTTTCCCTTTACAGAAAGAGTTGATCTATTCATGCTAGTCTTAGAAATAAAACAAAAATAACAATAACAACAAAAAGAAAATACTCCGAGCCACGAACATTCCTGTTCTTTTAGGTAATAAAGGCTTTTTACTTAGAATGGATTATGTATTAAACTTTTACCGTGCCTTTGCGAGCTTAGCAAACCTTTGTTCTGAATACTTTGTGACCATTAGTGCCTTTGATTATAGATTACACCACCATTTGATTTATTTTTCTCTCATGGGCAACATATTTCTTTCATTGAGCAACATTCTGAAACTTGGAAATGTAACCTGGTTTAGTCTTAGGAAAGTAACATTCATACGGTAAATCCTCCCCAGTTGGACTTGGTAGTCATTCAACTCTTATGTGGTTGATTTCAGGCCAAGTTTAATTATGCAATCACCCTCCCCTCAAAGAGGATAGGAGAATACAAAAGCACTTGTATTTAATACAGTGCCAGCTTTCTGAAAGAAGAAGAAGAAAAAAAAACACCAGTAACTGGGGAATGTTTATATTTAACATGAAGTAATAATCTCTAAATGCAAGTCCAAAGGACAATGATATAAATTTATTGTGTAAATTAGAGATCACTTAGGCCTGAATCTAGACACACTTCATTCTGTATCTCTGCTAATAGATAAAATAAAATATTTTTATAGTTTTTATTTTTATCAAGAAGAAGAAGGAAATCGGGCACCTGATCTGAATGTTTTATGGTTAGAAATGCTCAAACATGCCAATATTACGTCTGAATTCAGTTTTTCTTCCAGGAGATTGTGGTTGCTTTAAACACAGTTTCCAGGGAAGTATTTTTTTGCACATTCTGAACTGCTTGTCCAGTCATTTTCTTATATTACATTACTCACATCCCCTTGCTGGAGGAAATTCCCTCTTACAAATGCTGTATCACTGGGATGTATGTATATTTATGTAACCCTAGTGGTTCTGTTCCTTCTTAGACAAACTCAATGGCACTGTTTCCTTAACTAAACTCCGTTGTCTTCATTAATATTAAATTCACACGCACAAAAGGCAAAATGCACTCAAATCTCCCGGGCGTTTTCTTCAGGATCTTTATAGCTAACAGGCTCTGCTCTCATTTAGGGGTTTACTAGAGAGTCCTCAGACTTCCTGGAAAATACCATTGCAATGCGTTGGTTGGATGCTTACAATTCAACTGTTTCCTTCCATAAGCATGCGTTTTCTCTCTATTAATAATCCAGAACAGGGTAAACCAGAGATCCTTAGCCCTAGCTAAAAGAAGCACATTCTCCAAATAAACAAGCAGGAGATCCAGCCCTCCAGAGAGCTGAGGCCCCCATGCATGTGAATGACCTGGAAAGGTTATGCAGACTTCTTGTCTTACATGAGCTTAGGAGGCCCCCTGGGAACAGCTACAGGCTCGCTTGCCATAACAGAGCAATGCAGCCAGAGTTCTGCCCTCTAGGTGATCATACATTGGGACCTCACATGCTATAGGGCCTGGAACCAGGAGCCCACCCGGAAACCTAGATTACAATATGTGGATCTTACGATGACATGAGCCCTGTCTCTGTTTCTTCATATTGAGGAAAGGTGAAGGGTTAACTGTGAACTAGCAGTAGGTCCACTTTCTCTATGTCCTTAGACGCTTAGATGAAAACTGAGTGTATGTTTATCTATGTACCTAACTTTTGTTTTCATTTTGGCCTTTAAATAAGTTGGAAGGGTATTGCACCCTTAAATAATGCCAGCAATCCTTTTTTAAAACTCTGAGGCCCCCAGCCAGGTTAAGTAATGTGACTGCTGAGTTTTCTTTCCTTTTGCTGTTACTTTGTATATAGGTTCTTGCTTTAACCATGAATTTTGAGATTTTTTTTTTTTGAACGGTTCATTTAATTCATATCTGAGCTAAACTGGACATTTGCTAGGAAAAGAAAAAAGTTGCAAGGATCCCTGCCCTACTTACTGTCTAAATATTGCACTGCTCATGCTTTTACGTAAGTTTCTGTGCTCATAAAAGTATATTTCCCTAAATATTTAAGTGCAGAGTATTCATGCTGTTATTCCTCACCAATTTTCTTAGAAATGTTTTCTTTTAAGGGATCAGACTTATTTCTTAGTTTTCTTTAAATTTGTGATCTCAATACTGAAAGAATCCTCCTGAATCCCTTTTCATTACTCACATGCAGTTGATCATGTTAAGAGGCTTAGAACTACTTGGCAAACGTTCCGTGTCTCATGATTTCATGCAAGGCAGCAGAAAAGCAATTATTATGGTATTTCTTTTTAAAAAAAAAATAGAAAGTCCTCCTCTGATTTAAGGGTTGGGTGGGGCTCAGGGTGTGTCTCTTCTTGTTTTTGGTGGAGTCAGGTTTTTCAGAGGAAGTCCCTGTATGAGATGTAGACAAGGAAAAAAGTATGCAGAAGGTTATTTGTGTATTGTGATCTTTTCCCCAGGCAATCAAAAATTCATTTTTAACCTAGTTAGAGTCAGAGTCAGGAAACAAACTGGATTTTGAGGACCTTTTACAAAATTGACAGTGAAGATGTAAAGATGATAAGGTTTGGAGGAAGGTGGTGAGTTGGGAGGAGTCTGGCTGCTTGTGCATTAACACCTGTAGCTGCCCTTAGAACTATGACACCCCACCTCCTCCATTGGAGTCCATTAATCTTTCAGCCCAATTCTTGCAGAGACTACCTGGGTGGCCAAAATAAGCAAGAGCCAAGATAACTGGGGCTTGAAAAGCAAATCAGCCTGACCGGCATGGCTCAGTAGTTGAGTATCGACCAACCCATGGACCAGGAGATCATGGTTTGATTCTGGGTCAGGGCACATGCCCAGGTTATGGGATCAATCCCCACTAGGGGGCGTGCAGCAGGCAGTGATCTATGATTTTCTCTCATTTTCTCTCATTGATGTTTATCTCTCCCTCTCCCTTCCTCTCTCTAAATATCAATATATATATATATATGAAAAACAACAAATCAATGTGAAAGTGCTGGTGTTGGAGTCAAGATTTTAGTTAGTCCTTGACAGAAATGTGATTTGAAAATCAGGACATAAGCCAGTACCTTATGCTTTTTATCTCTCTTAATCAGCATATACCTTATAGAAATGATGAATCATTTCTCATATTTCTATAATTTATTATTATAAGGAAATATATTTAGAGCTACTTAGAGCCATTCATATGTATACAACACTATCAAAAATTGTGAAATGGAAAACCTCTATGCCAGGGATCAAAACATCATTTGACAGTCATATCTTTACCAATCCAAAAGGAGATACTGGCTTTATTTAATTATTGCCATTATAGTCTTTCTCTCTCTCTCTCTTTTTTTCTTTTTCTCTTTTTCTTTTCTCCTTAGAGGTAGCACAATTTTAATCCATCCCATTGCAAGGTCTGGCCTTAAACAGACTTTTGTGATGGCCCCTCAACCTGAATCTACTTCCTTGTAAGTGCATCCTCGGAAGTGAAACTGGACCATTGACCTTTCCAAGTGAAAGCTGGTCATTCCAGAGGAGTGGGCTCTGCTTGGCCCTCACTCTCCTCACTGCAGCTCCCCCCTTTCTCTGGGGCCATCCCTTAGGCCTGGCCCCAAATCTTCCTGTTCCACGGGCAAGTCTAAGGGTCATCCTGTGTGGTTTCTCTATCTGTATTACTTATAATTCAAGAATCTGAAAGCCCAGATCATTAAGCACGTAGATCATTCAGACTCTTTGTTCTGGGCATAATCTTCAATCTCCACCAATTTTGTAAGTGCTGCAAACAGATAATATCATTTGAAGGATATAAAATTCATGTTTTTCTGTTATCTTCATTGTACCATAGTGTACACACTAGGAATAGAAGAAAAAAAAAAGCCCAGAATCCCAGATAATCTTCCAATGGAGTACCTGATTGTAAATGCTTACAAAAATATCACATATTTATAACCCTGTCTGTGAGGAGAGGTTTTTCTGTATTTTGACTACTTTTTTATGCACTTAACATCAATCATCTCATTTAGTTAAAAATAATGACATTCCAAACACAAAGAAATCTCTCCCAAACACATACAAATATAAACAAACAGACACACACACACACACACACACACACACACACACACACACACACTCATACACATGCTTCTCCAGGACTTTTTATGCATAACATCGGTTAGCACAGTTCCACATTTACAGCCATCACTATATCTGACCCCTCATTCATGAAAACTCCTGCTGCTTAGCCTTAAGCTATTGGACTCCTGTCATTTCCCACTGAGCACACTGGGGTGGATTTGGGTGTCTTGCCCTCATTTACAATCTGAACAAAAGAAACCCAAGCCAAGAAAGCAGCTGGCACCATAAAAACAGTAAAAACTCTAGCTGGCATCCCCGGTTGCCATTGACTAGCCAAATACCCACAGGGAATGGTGCCAATCTAGATTTCAGGGACAGAACAACAAAATAGATTTTTGTCAATAAACATTGATTTGACAAGAAGTCACACAAATCCATCCATACCAAAGGATACGGACGCTCAGAGTTCCAAACCAATGAGCACATTATGGATAAATTGAAAACCTGCCTAAGCTGGATTCATACATGGCACATGCTCTCCAAGGTCTTCATCTGCCAAATACGGTTATATGTTAAGTGTCAATGTTGCTCTCTGATTCTGCTACCAGCTGACAACATAAACCATGAACACTGACAAAGCAAACACATACCATCACTCTGGGGCAATGTTTTTCAAACTTTTTTGAAATGAAATAAAAGAAATACGTTTTCAGTAAAGCCTAATACAAACACAGACATACAAATGACAAATAAATCTAATGCAACAATAGTTATTACTACTATGGATGATATGGTCAGTTTAATTCTTGCCTTCTAGTTTATTGTTATATTCTATTGCATATTTTTAATATTTTAAGCGATTGCTTTGATCACTGAAATCTATATATATATAAAAAGGCTAATATGCAAAGTGTCCCCATGGGAGTTTGACCAGGAGACCGCGAGTTTTATCGCTCGCTATAATGTGTGCTGACCACCAGGGGGGTGGCACAGAATGAAGGCAGGCCCCGGCCAGCAGCCAGGGAAGGGAGGCCCCAGCCAGCAGCCAGAAGTAAGGCCCCAGCTGGCAGCTGGAAAGCCCCAATCAGCCCTGATCGCCGACCAGGCCTAGGGACCTTACCCATGCATGAATTTCATGCACTGGGCCTCTAGCTAATTATAACTTATCAATGAGTCATGGCAATGATTTTAAATATCCTACTCAGGATGATATAAATTTTACCTTTAGAACTTGCTTTTATTTCTTAATATCTTTTGAGAAAAATAGTTTTCTTTTTCCCCCCTTTCTTTTCTTGTTATATAAAGACATATAACTATTTATCTAATAAATCCCAACAGACATATGGTTCAGGAAAATGACTCCATCAAATTTATATACATTATGTACTATGTGTATGACCCTGGAATACATGTTCTAAAGTTTGTTAAAGACCATCTCAAAAATTACAGCTACCAACATTGGTTACATCTACATTTTTAAACTTATATTTAAAGAATTATAATTAATTATGCAGCTTTTTAAGGGTTAATTATTCATCTACAGTTGACCTCCTTAAGAAATATAAAATATATATTTTTGAGAAAGTTAGAAATCCACTAATATCTAGTCAAATATTATTTTTCTCTCTTTAGAATGAAAACCACATAAGTAGGTCCTAAACTTGGGGATGCTGGTGGTGGTTGGGGCTAGAGAGTCATCAGTTTGCAATTAACCAGGGACAAACAGATCACTAGCAATATCAGTCTTCCTTTCTTAGCTTACATATTTGTCGTGGGATATCCTCATTACCTGGCTCCTAAAATAGGCATTTTAATCTGGCTCAGCCAAGCAGGGCATGCCAATGACCTGGCCATCATAATTAGCTCAAGATTGGGCACATAACCCAAACCAGCTAGTAAGAGTCAGTATATAAAACACACCTTTTTAAACATTGGTAAGCTTGTTACCTATAATACAACCAAAGTGACTTAGGTAAAGCCTATCTAAGAATGAATCCAGCCCTAGCTGGATCAGTTGATAGAGCGTCAGCCTGCGCACTTAAGGGTTCCAGGTTTGATTCTGGTCCAGGGCACATGCCTGGGTTGTGGGCTCAACCCCCAGTGGAGGGTGTGCAGGAGGCAGCTGATTAATGATTCTCTCTCATAGTTAATGTTTCTATATCTCTCCCCCTCTCCCTTCCTCTCTGAAGTCAATATAAAATATATTAAAAAGAAAAAAAAAAAGGATGAATCCAAATATTTAAGGATGTTAGCTGGGGCTCTGGACCTGGTTATGCTTGACAATGAAATCTTCTTGAAGACCACCCACTTAGCAGAACCAACTCATTTATTTGGGATATGATACAGAGCAGCTTTTAATTGGGTTTCCAATAGGGCAATTGGAAAAGGCCTGGCCAACGCTCTACTATGTTCAAATATTTTGAAGAATCTAATCACTCCCTAGTGCATTCTTTAGCAATAATGGCTCTATCATAAATGATTGTGTAACTCTGAGCATCTGAGTAAGTCACTGCACACCTCTGTTTTTTATATACTTTACATGAAATAAAAGTTAAGGATGTTTTAATTGTATTGCCAATTCACTCATTTGACTAGAGCTTGTGGTCAGTGAGTACAAACTCTAGACTTGACCCAAGTACAACCTTGTAAACTCCCCTCTTCTCCAGCCACTAGCTGTACCTTCAGTTCCACTTTTTCATTTCACTTAAGATAAGCACTCACTTGCAACATGCCTGAAAGTATCTGCCTTAATTATTCAGTATAATCCCTTCCTATTGCCAAATATCCAGCTAAAAGAATAAATATTTTTATAATGTAATGTCTTACTCTTCTACAGACATCTCCAGTACTCCAAGGTATTTGACATTTGTTTTCTTTAAAGTATCCTCTTATCTTTTTTATAATAGGCATATTGACAAAAATGTGCAGCGATATCCATTGTGGTTTTGATTTGCATTTCCCTGGTAATTAAGTGACATGGAGCATCTTTTCAAGTACCATTTGGATATCTTTTTTTTTTTTTAAGTTCATTTGGGCCCTTTATCCTTTCTTTTTTTTATTTCTTTACTTATTTATTTATCTATTTTTTATTTTTGGCTATTTAGTTATATGAATTCTGTGTATATCTTGAATGTTAACCTTTTATCAAATATGTGACTTGCAAATATTTTCTCCCATTCCCTAGTTTTCCTTTTCATATTGATTTTTTTTTTTTTTTTGCTTTTAGAAGTGCTTTAGTTTTATACAATCTCACTTATTTAATTTTGCTTTTGTTATCAAATCTAAAACATCATTGCCAAGACCAATGTCAAGAAGTTTTCGTCTAGTAGTTTTGCAGTTTTAGGTCTTTATTCAAGTCTTTAACCCATTTTGAGTCCATTTTGTGTATGGCTTATGATAGTGGTCCAGTTTCATTCTTTTCCATCTGGCTTTCTAGTTTTCCCGGCACTATTTATTTTATTATTATTATTATTATTTTTTAATATATCTTATTGATTTTTTTTTTTTTTTTACATCAATGAGAGAGAAACATCGATCAGCTGCCTCTTGCACACCCCCTACTGGGGATGTGCCCACAACCAAGGTACATGCCCTTGACCAGAATCGAACCTGGGACCCTTGAGTCCGCAGGCCGATACTCTATCCACTGAGCCAAACCGGTTTCGGCACGGCACTATTTATTGAAAACAGTATTTTTTCACTATTGTATATTCTTGGTTCTTTTGTCATAAATTAGTTGACCATATATGAATATATTTATGTCTGGGTTCTATTCTGTTCTATTGATTTATGGATCTGTTTTTATGCCAATAGCATATTGTTGTGTTTGTTTTTTTTTTATCACTATAGCTTTGTAATATAATTTGAAATCGGAAGTGTGATCCTTCTAGCTTTGCTTTTCCAATCCAGGAACATGAATACCTTTCCATTTATCTGTCTTGTTTAGTTTCTTTCACCAATGTCATACAGTTTTCAGTATACAGATCTTTTACCTCCTTGGTAATATTTATTTCTAAGTATTTTATACTTATTAATTGTAAATGAAATTGTTTTCTTAATTTTTTTCTTATATCTTTATTTATAATAGGCATAATCATCATACCGATTATGGTGCCTGTTATAAAAAAGACAAGATAGCCTGGCCATCATGGCTCAGTGGTTGAGCACTGACCTATGAACCAGGAGATCCTGGTTCAATTCCTGGTCAAGGCACATGCCCAGGTTGTGGGCTCAATCCTCAGTGAGGGGTGTGCAGGAGGAGCCAATCAATGATTCTCTCTCATCTTTGATGTTTCTATCTCTCTCTCCCTCTCCTTAATCAATACAAATATATTAAAATAATAAAAAAGTCAGGACATAAATACTGGCAAGAATATGGAAAAGGCAGCACTTGTACAATGTTGGAGGGAAAGAAAACAAACAAACTGGCAGAGTCACTATGGAAATTTCTCAAGAATTTAAAAATATAGAACTACCATATTATCTGGCAATCCTACTTGGTATATATCCATTATCTCAAAGAGGTATCTGTACTGCCATATTCATAGCAGCATTACTCACAATAGCCATGATGTGGAAACAACATAAATGTTTGTTAATGGATGAATGAATAAAAAATATGACAACATTGATGAAACTTGGAGGACATTATGGTAAGTGAAATAAAGTAGACAGAGAAAGATAAATACAACATGGTATATCACATGTATGGAATCTAAAAATAAACTCATAGAAATAGAAAATAGAAAAGTGGCTCCCTGAAGCTAGGGGTGTGGGAAATAGAAGTTGGTAAAAGGTGCAAACTTTCTGCTATAAGATGAATACGTTCTGAGGATGTAATGTATAACATGGCGACTATAGTCGATAACACTGTATTCTATAATTGAAATTTGCTAAGAGAATAGAACATAAACAAAAGGAAGATAAATATGTGAGGTGTTGACTTGTTATTTAACTCCATGGGGGGAAGCCTTTCACAATGTATATGTATATCAAATCATCACATTGTGCACTAGAAATATCTTACGATTTGTCAAATAAACCTCAGTAAATCTGGGAGAATAAAAAAAAAAGACAGCTTCTCCAAGCTAGTAGAGAAGTTTTTTACTAGATTCATTTTACCCAAGAGGAAACCAAATGTAAGATACTCATTTACGTGCCTGAAATCAAATCATTAAGAAGTTCTATTCAATAGTGCATTGAGTGCTCTCCCTCTGCGCTCTCCTTCCCTGGAGCACTCCTGTGCCTTTCCCGCTATCCCCCCCCCCCCCCCCCCTTCCCACCCCCCCGCCGCCCCCCCCCCCCGTGCTCCCTCCCCAACCCCTCACCTCCTTTACCTTTACTTAAGCCCCAGTGGCCTCTCTTTTGCCTCTGTAACTTGTTTTTGAGCCCATTTCTTCTACCACTCACTTCTTCCATCTTTGTGATTTTCTAAATAAACTTTCTCTTATAATTTGAAAAAAAAATAGTGCATTGAGGGAGTAGAACATGGATCAAAGAGGGTCTAGGAAGAAGGAGTTCTAAATAAACGTGTAGGATATGGTTTTAGCCAAAGGCATGGAGAGAGAAAGGATCCAAACAACCTCAAGGACTTGGATATTATCTTGACACTTGGGTCAAATTAATAACCAGGTACATGTTTTATATGAGAACGAGCAGACTGAAACTTAGTATTCTCAATAAGTATCATTATAGAGTTATGCAAGCATGAATTTATTCACATATCATATCATTTATTTTATCAACAGCAGTCTCTAGCTTGGATCCTATTTTCTTGAGCAGCTTTGCCTATGTTTTCTTTTGATCAATCTACACATTGGCTGTTTTTCAGCATTTTTCCTTCAGCAGCTACAGTGAGGACCTCCCACGTCTATGACGGACAGACCTTTAGCTCATCTGTCAAAACAACCTGCTTGTTCACGGAATGTCTAGTCACTGACGGAAAATGCCCTTCTGTTATTTTCCATCTATTCTCCTTTCAAAATTAGGAGGCTAGCTTTTCCTTTATCACCCAAAAACAAACTTATGAGCAGAAGGGTGGATTTTAAATGCTAACGAAGAGAAAATACAAAACAATATGAGTTAGTCTGACATGCATTTCAAGGGGACATATACTTAGTTTTAAAAGCTTAAAACTATCCTCTGCCCTCTCCATTTTATTTTGCAACATTTTGCCATTTTGCCCTTTCTCCTCCCATTTTTAACATAAACTTACACAATAAGAAAGGGTACAGATAGGCGAGATTCAGAAACATTTAATAATTTAAACCACAGAAATTGACCATGTCTGTAAAACAAATTGTATACAATGATACAAATTCAAATTCTGTTGCCTAATATTGTTAACCATCAAAATGCATTTTATGCAGTTTATTGTTTAAAATGCCAATTATTTGATCTGTTATTTTAAAAATGTTTTTACTCCCAAAGTTTGTTAATTTTTTAAATTTATTAATTTATTCAGCACAGATATTTCTAGGTCACATAGAATGTGTAAATATTTTGTAAAATATTAATTATTTTTTAGTGACTGAATAATTATTGTACCAAAACACTATCACAGAGGGAAAATAAACTGTCTGAGTATTTTGAAAGCTGACAGTAAATAAAATAATCCGGTGTTTATTATGATGTATTTTTCTTCCTGATATGCTTAAATGTTAGACCCAGGTTTACCACTCTGTGGCTTCCTGAGGAAGTCACTTAACTTTCTAAGCTTTATTTTCCACATTTGTAAATAGATAAAATTGAATTAAGTACACAAAGTTATGCTCATTGTGTGATTTAGATTGCTCTTTTTTTTTTTGTAATTCTTATTTCTATTTAGAGATTTAAGATTCTTTAAAAACTGGGGCTGTCTTTGATTTTGCTATATCCTTAAGACAATATCAAGAGACAGTTAAGAAGTGCTTATTGAGGTGAATTGAATTGGATTATCTTAAGCTATTTGTGATACTGAAAAGGAAATTGGAGTTTAAAGGAGTCAGTTGAATATAATATTTTCTCTCTTCTTGTGGCAGGTTATTCAAACTGATTTCCACTATTCTGCTAGGCTACATTGGAGGTTTAAGGCAGCAGGAATAGTTGAGTTTTTTTAAAAAGTATAAGATAGCATACATAACATGCCATGACCATTATGAAGACTCCACATGCCCACTCACCCTGTCCCTTATTACAATATTTTCCTGATATCTCTCTTATAGAGTAAGATAATTTTACGTCAACCTATTCTCCCAGTTGCTTTTGTATTTTAAACCTCACCTCTAATGGCTGAAAGTGCTGTCTATTCAGCAGTGTTAGCTGGAGGAGAAAGAATATTTGGGAAGTCTTCCTGACTCCCTGAAAGCATATCCAGTTCATGATGAATTCTGTAGGCAGCCTAAAAATCCAAATGCAAGAGATGCGAGCAAGAAAAAGACCTTCCTACGTCACGTCCAACCTCTTGCAAACAGTGACCCTAGCTCCGTAAGTGTAGATCTTCCTGGGAAAGGGACTCTGCTTTCTTCCCTTTGTGCCAGGGTGTCAGAGGTTTCAGCGTGTTCTAAATCAGACCCTGGTAATCTTGATGTCCTAGAAAGAGGAAGTGTATTTTATGTGGCTATCCTGGAATCAATTAGCCCTCAGCCACAGTTTTCAAGGATGTGTGTGGCATATTGTATAAGTTGTGGGCAGATTATAAACGAGAAGATATAGCCCTTGCTCTCAGAAAGCTGACAGTTTAATTGTTTCTAAGGCCTGGTTATGACCTGGGAAAAGGTCAGACTTCCCAGGACTTTAGGTGCCTCAATGAGTACATTTTTTTTTTTTTTGAAACTAAATTCACACTCGGTTTTAAAAGGAGATGTTGTCTGTGAGAAAGAAACAGCTGTAGGAAAAGCTGTAAAAATGTACCTACATTATAGATGAAAGGGCCTTCATAAGTTGTAAGGAGAACAGCTGGCTTTATATCTTTTAGAAGGAACTGGAGATCTATCAAGGGCCCTGACGCTGTGGATCAGTTTGATGATCAGCAGCATGTACAAAATGAATAATTTGGACTAATATCTATTTATTTTACTGATGGCCCAAATATAGGTGTTTTTTAAATATATAACGTTGCAATGTTCTCATCTCTTCCAGGTTCCTTGGCACACAGATATTGCCCTTTCTGTTGCTTGGTTCTGCTAAATATCTCAAAGCTTGAGTGGTTTTATTCCTTTCTGCCATTGGTAAGAACAGAGGTCCTTTCTACCTGGGCCAGTTTGGTAAGACATTACAAAGGCCAGCTAATCATGCTCTTTGGACACTCAGTGGTCTTAACCTTTTGCTTTATTGGTCTAGATGTATTTCTCTCTCACATGTCAATAGATCTCTTTGCTCCTTTTCTTAGCTTTCCCTACATACCCACAGGAGCCCTATGTCTAGGAATAATGATTATAATGAGGCTCTACATATTTTTGTGTAAATAACCTTTCAGCCAGATGTTAGATCTCTACATTTATTTTATATTACATTGAAGATGGTAATGCTTTTTTACCTATATGTGTACAAGCTCAAGATATTTCAGAAAGAGTTAAAGGGAATAAAAAGAAAACACTTATTGAAATGTCTGATCTTTGCATCCAGAGTAAACTAAACTTTGGGATCTCCTATCTATTATCTATCTATCTATCTATCTATCTATCTATCTATCTATCTATCATCTATCATCTATCTATCATCTATATATCTACCTATCTATCATCTATCTATCATCTATCTATCTATCATCTATTTATCTATTAGTATGATTGCTAATTGTATTGGAGAGAAAACCTCTGGGAGCATGTGCTAATCCCATGTCAGCAGCATACGGGGCTCCATTCATACATGGAAGTTGTGGGGTTGCACTTAACAACTGTTGTTTTCTTGTCACATTTGTCCTACGAGCTGTGAGTGTTACAAAGGTAACTAAAAAATTGAATGAGAAAAACCTGAAGGGTATTTAAAATTAAAGAAAAATAAATTTATAAAAATGCATACACTTTACAAAAATGAACCAAATAAAAGGATGGGAATAATATTTTTGCAATTCTCTTTAAGTTGAATTCTGTGTAGGAGAACTGCATTTGAGGAGAAGAAAAACAAAGGTTTTTACCTTGAAGTTCATCACATACAATTCTTCTATCTCTTTGAGTTTTCTGTGTGACAGGTGGAACCAGTGGTGTTTGTCCACGGTCATTACATTTTAAATAGAATGACTGGAAACATAAAAGGCTTTCACCCCAGTTTTTTTCAGTGCAGGTTTATTCCCCTAGTGTTAAAAAAATACCTCCTTACCAAAACATGCAAATCGGCAGTTTCAAAAGACACTGCTTTTCATGAGTTGTTGTTTTTTCCCCTCCATTTACCACCTTCAAACTAAACAAACATAAACAAACAAACGAAACAAAAAAACCCAGGAAAGGACTCAAGTCATAGTTCAATTTGTTGTTGTAAGTAATTATGTCTGGTATTTGAGGGTTACTTCTATATAAGTTTTAAATAGGAAACCATTTAACATATCTTTGCAAGCTGTTCTAAATGATCATCAATTTAAAACATTCCTATTCTGATAAAAATAAAATTATAACCTATCAGACCATAGAAACTAAAGTGCTATTTAGGCTATGATAGACACTACAGGAGGAAAAACATATTTAATCAGCAAGTTTCTTTCATTGTCCTTTTTGATTATTAATAACCACATATTCTATTTTTGTATGTTGTGAACCCGGGTTCTGGTCAATGAATACAAGAGGAAGGTAGACTGTAAGCTTTAAGAAACATTTGAATTGAAAGACTTTTTGATAACTTGTGATCATTTATGGACAAACATCAAATGGTCATAACTTAGAAGAGTGTTTGTTCAGTTGTTTTTGCAAGGTAATATTATAATGCTATTTATATACTGTCTTTGTTTTATTCATCTGTTCTTATTAAATAAAAATAATTAGGATTTGCTTGTGGATGGGAGTTAGTATGAGAGAAAGAAAGGATTAAGGATGAGTACATCTGATTAGGCTTGAACAACTGAAAAATTTTAATTGCCACTTACTGAAATAGAACCACTATGGAAAATTCTGGTTTGGGATGGGTGAACAGGGATCAGGAGTCTGATTTTATATGTTAGATGTGAGATGTCTCATCAACACCCATGTAGACATGTCAGTTAGAGAGTGGAGTATATATGAGACTGAAGTTCAGAGAAATCTAACTTGTGGAATTGTTAGCATATAGAGAGTATTTAAAGCCATACGATTAGCTGTAACCACCTGGAAAAAAAAATGAGTAGATGAAGCAAAAATAAAAACTATTAAGCTTGATTACTATAGGCCTTTAGTATTTATTTTTGGTGGTTGAAGAGATGAGAAAGAACTAGCAAAGAAAAGTTGTAAACAACAAGGCAGGATGACTTCAAGGAAAAGTAGTGTCCTAGAAGCCTCAGAGGATGTTTTAAGATGGAAGTAGTGATGAGCCCTGTATCAAAATAATTCTGACAGTTCAAATAAGATGAGGACAGAGAAGTGATCACTGGGTTAAGTAATATGGAAGGTTAAAGTGACCTAGACAATAGTTTATTTACATGAAGATTACCTAAAATACTTATCTTTTATATACCTCATTCATAAATATCCTAATGTATTCCAAGCACTTAGAACAGTGTCTGTTCCATAGTATATGCTCAATTAACCTTTTATGAGAATTAAAAAACAAACAAACAGGATTTGGGATGTTGCTAGAAGGAAAGGAAGATGGAGAACAGAGTAAAATAAACTTTACCTCTGTTCTTAGGCCCAGCCAAGTATTGGCTTTAACAAAGTGGATGGATTTTAAAGTATATCTATAATCCCCTTTTTCATTTTAACAAGAAGTAATATTAAACAAAATCTAAAAATATATACAATGACTTAGATTCCCAGAAATATTAAATTCTTGATTGTTTATTCTTTAGGCATATGACAATGTCAACACCATTTAATTAATGAGTATTAATAATTATCAATATTTTCATTGTGATTACACAAGTTATATGTTCAAAGTCTTTTAAAATGTTTTAATGATTTTAGAGAGAGAGATATTGATTTATTGTTCCACTTATTTATGCATTCATTGTTTGATTCTTATATGTTCCCTGACTGAAAATTAAACTCACAATCTCAGCATATCTGAATGATGCTCTAACCTACTGAGCTACCAAGTCAGGGTTGTTCAGAGTCTTCACTCTGTAAGATTAAAATAAGGAAAGACTAAAAGAGAAAAACATTGTTTCTTACACATTTTTTATAAAAAGAAAAAGCCAAAAATTGTATTACTTTATTACTTCAAAATTATGACTTCTTGGTAGAAAGAAGACATATCTTTTGGAAAATGTTAAATTAGGAAACATGTAGTTTTAAAAAACAACCTTGGTCATTTTGACATTCATTTATTAATAACTAGAGGCCCAGTGCATGAAATTCTTGCAAGGGTGAGGGAGGGTGTCCCTCAACCCGGTCTGCACCCTCTCTAATCTGGGACCCCTTGGGGGATGTCTGACTGCCTGTTTAGGCCAGATCCCTGTGAGTCAGGCCTAAACCAGCAGTCAGACATCCCTCTTACAATACAGGACCACTGGCTCCTAACTGCTCACCTGCCTGCCTGCCTGATTGCCCCCTAACTGCTCCCCTGCCGACCTGATGGCTCCCAACTGCCCTCCCCTGCCAGCCTGATCGCCCACAACTGCCCTCCCCTGTCAGCCTGATCACCCAGAACTGCCTTCCCCTGCCATGACCCACCTCCTCCACCAGGACATGCTTCCTCTGCGCAAGGCGGTGGAGACGCTGGGACCGGCCTCCTCCATGCCTTGCAGAGCTGCGGGACCCCCCCTGCCTCCACTGTGCACATGGCCATCTTGTGGCGGCCATCTTGTGACAATGCTGCGCGAGGGCATTGCATGAAGGCGTGATGCCACCTAGGCTTTTATTATATAGGATTACTGATAAGTATAATTTAGGGCACTGAAGATAGTGTTTGCCTATATCATCTGCCTTTCTTCTTTGCTAACAAAACCTTTATTTTCTTAATGGGGAAGGTATTTCCAATACAAAATACACACAATCCCAACCAAATTCTCATGTAATAAGAGTAAGATGTGATGCCATCGTGGCTATGAGAAGTAAGTGGAAGTCTTGGCGGTATTTTAGGGAAATTTGTTGCCAACACAGCTTCTGCTTCCTTTTCTCCCCTTTCCTTCTTTCTAGATCTGTGAATGTGACACCTGAAGGTGAAGAAGTCATCTTATCAGCACTGGGCAATCAGGATGATGATGGAGGTGGCCCGCAGGCCACAGGGATAGGTCCACTCTCTGATGGTGACATTAACCCACAGTACTCAATTTAGACTACCTATCTCTGGAATTCTGTTTCCTGAGAAAAATAATCCATTTCCCTTCATCAGCTATCATTAATTGAATTTATGGCTTAAGCATACCCTGTTGTCAACACTGTCATAGTGTAGTAGAGGGAAAATGCAGATGAATACAGTAATCTTCCCCTTTTCACAAGGAATACATTCATGTTTTAAACTGCATGACATGGTACACAAATTATATTGGCATGGCTGGAATTGGAGTAGAAGTATATTATTATTAATACAAACAACTAATAGATACAGATGACAAATGGGTAATAACAGAGGAGAAGGGGCTGAGTGAGGGCAAAATGCATAAAGGGGCTGAAATGTATGATGACAGATGGAAACTAGACTTTTGGTGATAAGTAGGCTATTTGTTTGCAGATATTGCAATATTGTACACCTGGAATTTCCATAATGTTACTAACCAATATTATTGCAATTTTAAAAAGTTAAGACATGAAAATCTATATACTATGCAAAAACCGACAAAAAAAAAACCCATCGTGTATCTATATGAATAACAGACTTTAAGGAAAAATGTATCATTAGTGATATAGAAGGGCACTTTGTTTGCGTATAATAAATACATCACTTAAAATATTTAAAGCAACATTTTAAATGGGTGCTAAAACAATTCAGTCAGAATGTCAGGGAGAAGAAAGAAGATGAGGGGTCTCTTGGACTATGTTATGGAGGTTCAGTTTAATTTTAAAGGGAGTGGGAAATCACTAGATGATTTTAAGCAGACACTGACATTATCAATTTGTGTTTTAGATAGAGCTGGCAGCAATGTGGAGTACGAAACATAAGTGCCATCTCCCTTTCCTCCACATCAACCAAAAAAATATTGAATAAAATCCAAACATGCGGAAACTAAGGGATAAATACTGTCGTCAAGTATATGAAACATTTATGAGAAGGATGCTCAGCAGTTGTTCTGGGTGTCTGTGACAGACCAAACACAAAGGAATACACTAGGATAAAAGCAGTAGAGTTGAGTTGGACTTTTAGCAAAATCATCTCAACTGAGGGCTGCCCTGGAAAGGGATACTAGCAGAATGGGCTGAAATGGGCAATTGGAAAAAAAATGTCTTTAAATAGATAGTAAAAGTGAATACAGCTAGTAGTTTTAGGGGATTTTTAGATAGTCCCTTTTCTGACAACAGGGGATATGATAAACTATACTTTGAATACTTCAAAGTATTTTTTAAATTATACTTAAGGTCTAGAGGTGAATTATCCCATCTACCACACCCCCAAAACACTCAACTTCTTACAATATAGACAAATAAAATACTGATCATTTGCATTCATGACTACTTACTAATATCTTCTAGTAAGTGGTTAATAGAATAAAAATCAACATTGGAATAAATCCCCCAATAGTTCAACAATAATTTGGGGTACATTTTTCTACATATCTAATTTAATTAATAAAAGAGTCCTATGCTATAATAGACTTAGGGGTTACAAAAATTTAAATAAAATTGTTTATTTCAGAATACCACAAAGCCTTTAATAGGGTAATATTCATTATAAATCTCTAATACATTTAAATAAGATTTTATCCAAGAGTATCTTTGTCAGCTCTGGCTGCTGTAACAAAATGCCATAGACCGTACTGGATGGATTAAACAAGAGACATATATTTTTCCCAGGTCAGAATGCGTGGAAGTCCATGTTCAAGGTGTGGGCAGATTTCTGGCTTGTGGACAGCTGCCTCTCACTGTAGGCTTACATGGCCTTTTCTCAGTGCACATTCATGGAGAGTTTCTCTCCTTCCTTGCATATAAGAGCATCAATTTTGTATATAAGAGCATCAATCATGATGCAATCTACATTTAACTATCTCCAAGGGCCTCACCTCCAAAACCAGCACATTGGGAAGTTAGGGCTTCAACTTATGAATTGGGGGTCAGGACATAAACATTCAGCCCATAACAAAAAAGGATGATAAAATATATATTTTAAGCAAATTTATTTGACCATGGAATTTTATTTTTATAAATACAGCAACAAGTTATTTAGAAAACTATACTGTATATTAATGGATTTTATTTCTGAATTTGGAAAAAATAATTAATAATAGGAAACTAGGTTTCTTAAATAATGAAGAGAAAGCAGAAATTTAACCCATGTTGGTTACAACTATGTTCCATACTTTTTACATTTAATTTTCAAGCTATAGGATAGGACATAATCCCATGAGAAAAATGGGACTTAGTCAAGCCCTTATTGTCTCAAATCTAATAAACAACTATAGGATCATCTTTGCTACTAAAGTCAGCTTATGTTCCCATCAGGGACCCATTTGTGAGCAAAATGAGGTCCTAAAGGTATAAAAATACATCTGCTTTAAAGTATTAATTTATTAACTAATAACTTGATTCTAGTATTTGGTAGACTTATAAAGTAGTTCTGTTTATAACTATTTAGGAAATGATATCTTCAAGCCAGATAAGATGCTGAGGTAAGAGGTATAAAATGGGACAATTATAGGCGACATGGGATGTCTAGTCACCTTAATTCAAAACCTTTGACAAATGCGCTCAGTCTTCATCTCCAGCTTGACCTCCCAGTGCTCCACACTAGATTTACACATTATTCAAACTGGATTTCTTGTGTTCCCCATTAATACGGCTGGCCTCCTTACTTTTATTGATGTCATTCTCCATTTTTAATCAAATAAATTTCTCCAGTTCTTTAATGCATAATGCAAATACGACCTTTTTGACATCTCCCCTTTCCTCATAGCCCCTGTTAGCAATGATCCCTTCTTCTGAATTTCTGTCATACTTAGTTTAAGCAATAGAATGACTCCTACCACTATTAGGATAATCTCACGAATAGCTGTTTAGGATAATTCATGAGATTATCCTAAATTCTAAAGTAAATCAAAGGCTGCTGGAGAATAGGGACTTTTTATGTATTTGATATATCAAGACATTCTTGTTACCCATATGGTATCTTGTATTCTAGGTGCTAAATATTTGATTTTTGAATGTGTTAGTGAATTGATGAATGAATGACTAAATAAATAAATTAATTAAATTAATTCAGAGCTTCAGATGAATATTAGAACTGAATTATGCCTCATTATTAATTTTTACTATTTTCAATCTTTAGTTGTTAGCATGGGGTTGAAGGAAAGAATGGGCCAAATTTGGAAAAAGTTAAAAATAAATAATGATTGAAAAGTTAAAAAAAAATAATGTAAACTGAATAACAGACATGTGAGATAGGTAATAGATATATTTGTACTTATACTAGCATAACACCAAACATTCATATTTGTACTTACAAACTAATATTACAGTCCATTCTCTGCATTTGGCATAATGTAAAGTGTCTATCATAAAAAATATATTTCTTCTCAGTTTGTGCTTGTTTGACTTTGAATTGTTGTAGTTAAAGAACTGAATCTACAATTCAAAATCCAGTAGCATGCAAAGGATGTACAGTTAGGAGATATAGACTGTTGGTATTCTTTCAACATATGTTATCCAGCTCTCTCTGTGCCCACATGGAGTTTTCAGACTGGAGGTAGAGATACACATTAATTAAACATCACAGTGATAAATGTAAAAGAGCTATTGAGTTTAGAATAAGAACCTGTGTAAAAGAGTGAGCATATATAACAGATGTGGCCTGATCAGAAAGGAGAGGTGAAGTTTTCCTCAAACATTATAAGTAGTTTAGATCTGAAGAAATAGCAATAATTAGTTAGCAGAGATGAAAAGAAAAAAGTATTCTGTCTGAGGCACCAGTATGTGTTCTATGATGATTAAGAGCAATTATAGTTTAAGAAAATGACAGAAGTGAAATTAAGGGAAAGAGATGGACAAGGGCCTAAGGAAGGTCTTTAGAACCATGTTCACTCTTTGGGCTTCTGGAAGCAGAGGAAGTCAGTCATACCTGGAGTAGTGTTTACAAAATGCCCCTGCCTCTGCAGGGTGAAGGTGGGTGTCATCCTCCAGTCTAATATGGCAACTTACACATAATAAGAACTAGTTTTGCATAAACAAGAGTGAAGAAATAAAGTTACAAATTTTTCTGCTGGAAATATACAAATGAATAACTTTCCCGCTTCCTGTGGCAAGCCCACTGCCTTTCAGTACTATGAAAGCAACCTCTGCCATTTGTAAAGTTTCTTAAACCTTGAAATGTCCTATATTAGGAAATATATAATCAGCATTTTTGCTTTTGACTTCTATTGGATGAATAATGTTTTCCTGACTAACCCTCAAAATTCTCAACAAGTTGTTCCCATTCACTCATTTCCATTCACCTTATTCCCTCATGAACACCTCAGTAAGGTGATAACAAACATCCATCAATCCCGTTTCCTGAAAGAAGCTTTCAGATCAGGTACTGAAGCCTCACCTTGTTTGTCTCTACCATAGGCTAGGTCTGTGCCACATTCCAAGGATATAAGAAAACATGACAATTTCTCTGCTTTCATGGAGCTTACTTTAAAGATGGAGGAGACAGACATTAAACAAGTAAATAACAAAGGAGATTCTTTCTGACAGAGAAAGATGCTAAGGAAGATTTAAAATATGATAGGGGGATAAGGACACATATGCAATACCTTAATCAATAAAGATAAAAAGTAAATAAATAAAATATATGATAAAAATGGGGGATTTCTGCTTTGGGAGATGGCTTCCTTAATTATAATTGTCAGGGTCAAATAACAAGGGCAGTTTGGAAATATCTTCTTCAAATGCCTCTTTTGAAAGAGCGCAGCCTTAGACATGCATTTTAACAGTAAATGTGGGTTTTTAATTCATTTTATTTGCTTTGGGTTTTCATGCTATCCAGGCAGAATATGTAAGAAGCGTTAAATCCTCTAAAATATAACCAAATAATATTAAACCTCCCTAGTAGAAATTTGATATGTTTTCCAGATGAGGAGCACGTATTTTTAAAATGTTACACTTAAGGTAGATTATCAAGTTGGCTCGTCAGCGCCAGACAGGGCAGCTTTCAGGGTCTCTTGGTTCTCTCATTATCCGGCAGTCTTTCTACCGAGTTGGACTACTACTGTGTGCACTTCACAGGCAGGACAGATTCCCAGGCCCAAGCCAGTAAGATTTATTCTGAATGCTAACAGAAACTGCAACTCTCCTCACAGAGGAAAAGAGAAAGAGGGAAGGAGAGGGAGAGGGAGAGAAAAGAGAAAGCGGAGTGAGAAGAGAGGAGACATGAGGAAAAATAAATGAGAGAACAAAATAGAGAAGGAGAGAGAGCAGGGCCTGAAAAGCCCAGAAGGTAGACAGACGCCTGCTGCGCCAGCCTACTGCCCAGGGTGGGCAGGCAGGTGCTTCCTCTCCACATGGCTGCCCAAAGGTTTCAGGACCTTATTCTCTGTACTTCAATCTTCATACTCCATGGGAAGAGGAAACAGTTATTTTATGTTTATTTAGAACTCAGGCTGGGGACCTGTACTAACAAAGCCATACTTGAAGGCAGGTTAAAGTCACAGTGCTCTTAATGGAATGTGTATCCAAACCCCATTATTGAGTTACTGACTAAACTAAAGACAGGGGCCATAATGAACAACTCTCTTCACCTCTATATCTATTGCATCCCCAGATATAGATAATCAATTAAAGCACATAGGTGGGGATGATTAAGATTTTACCTAAAATCTCATTTTGATTCCTCTTCTCTACCGCTTCAAATAGACAAACAAGCAAACAAAAATCCCTGCTTTATAATATAGTTTGACAAACAACAAATTATCTCCTCTCTCTTTGGGAACATTATTTCTTTCCCCTTTAACATAATCATTCCTTAACTATTTGATCTTAAGCAAGTTAGTTAATCCTGCTGGATCTTAATTTCTTCAGCTGTCAAATGAGAATGCTAACAGTACCTACCTCATAAGCTTGTTCAACATATTAAATGAGATTGTTTGTATTAAAAAGATTGTACCACAAAGTATTCAATGGATATTAGTCCCCAGGCAGTTCTACTTCAGGCATGCAATGGGAGTGTAGGAAGACCTCACTGGTGTGAAATGAAACAGTCAACTGAGTTGGGTAGGAGAGTCTCAAGCAGAAAATTAAGTTGGGTATTTTCTGTACCCAAATTTGGGAAATATGTCATATCATACAAGGGAGCCTAAGAGAATCAGGAAAGTGAAAATATTTAAAGCATAGGTAGAAAATGCAACATCTTTCATGGAGGCTGAGATGAAGCCAAAAGGTAATAGAAATATCAGAAAAATCAAGAGGAGAGGGCATTTTAAGCAAAGTGGATTAATAATATCGAATGCTATTGTATAAGAACTAAAAGATGCCCCTTTCATCAGCAAGAAGAAGATCTTGGTAACACTGAAAGAAGCTACTGCAGTGAAGTGAGGAGGTGATAGTCTAAATTGCTTTGGTTTTTCAATAAATATGAGAGAATGAATTGAAGATTGTGATTTAAGAAAATCAATTATGGCTATTAAGGAAATGAAGAAAGATAGGGAATGTTTGGGGAGAAATTTGAAGCAAATTGTGACCATTGCAATGAAATGTGTTCTCTGAACTCATGGTAGGTAGCACAGTGGCCCTCCAAAGAGATCTAAGCCCTAATCCCAAGAAACTGTCAATAGGTTGCCTTACATGACAAAAGCAATATAGCAGACATGACTAAGGGTTTAAATATTGACATTGACATCATCCTAGATTATCCCAATGATCCCCATCTAATTGTAGGAGTCCTTAAAAGCAGACCTTTTCTGGTTGTGGTCAGTGAGAGAAAGGTCATAGAAGTGCAGTTTCTTGCTTTGAAGATGTAGAAAGGAGGCCACAAGCCAAGGAGTACATTACCTCTAGGAGCTGGAAAATGTTTCATTCCTATTTCCCCTTCAAGTCTAGAGGTGTTAATGGCTTCTTATTATTGCTATTCCCTGGATGCTTTACCTCCACCTTTGCATTCCTTAACTCTACTCACACCTCTATAAACGGTCCCATTACTATGCTTTCTCCCGTTAAACCCTGTGTGTACCATGGATTTCTGCCTGAAACTGGACTCACGTGCTTTGGAAGCCACTGTAAGACCCTTGGTTTTACCCGGAGCGAATGGGAAGTTTTTGAACATTTTAAGTTTTGCAACTAATTAGATTAGCCTCTCCCCACTTCATTGTATTCATCTGTACAACAAGGTAATTGCTCTATGAAATTATATCAAGGGCCCTTTATGTTTTGGAAAGTATTTAATGTATTAGTCAAATTTACACTATTTACTCTTATTCTTTATTAACTGGCTGAGTTAAGAATGTGGGTTCAGAGGAGCACCTTTCCTCAAATCACAAAAAATCCTTCATCCAGAGCAATACTTAAAATTTTATTTCCTGGAGATTATTCCTATATCTTTTTAAATGTACTTTCAAATGTACATATACTAGTTCATCTTACTTTAAGTAAACCTTATTTTTTTTAAAAAATTTTTTTCTTTATTGATTAAGGTATTACATATGTGTCCTTATCCCTCCATTACCCCTCCCCTCATCTCCCCACTAATGCCCTCACCCTCCTGTTGTCTGTGTCCATTGGTTAGGCTTATATGCATGCATACAAGTCCTTTGGTTGATCTCTCCCCCTTACCCCCACCCTTCCCTACCTTCCCTCTGAGGTTTGACAGTCTGATCGATGCTTCTCTGTCTCTGGATCTGTTTTTGTTCATCAGTTTATGTTGTTCATTATATTCCACAAATGAATGAGATCATGTGATATTTATCTTTCTCTCACTGGCTTATTTTGCTTATGACTTTAATTCTTATATTTTAGGACTTTGGATACTTGCAATAATTTTTGAAAGAAATTGTTGAAGTTGTGAAGATAAAGATACCAAGATTATTCCTTAAGTGGAGATTTGATATAAGGTGAGCAATAAATAACCGCCACAAACTTTAAAAGGATCATATTTGCTTACCCACTTTCATACATCTTTAAAGTAATTAATTCAAGATAAAAAGACCAAAAGAGATTCTTAATACACTCTTGTAAACCCATTTTGTATTACACAAAATGGTCTGACAAGCTATAAGCAGATCTATGCTTAGATGCTCCTCATATAACTACCTAAACTAACCTAAGTATTTGCTTACTTACTTGTCTTATGTCCCACAAGATTGCATGTATTTTGAAGGTCGGGATACATTTAAATTCTCTGCTGTATGCCAAAAAAAAAAAAAAAAAAAAAATCCTGACACTTAATATTAATGAAATTAATAATTATAACAAATCTCTTTCTTCAAAGGACAAGAAAATGAGTGCCAAGAAATTCAATAACTTTTCAAAGACTTGTAGCTAGTTAGTAGCAGAACAGGGTATAGAATCTATGTCTCTTGACTTTTACACCATTTATCTCTTACCTCTCCACCACTTACTTGGAACTTCTTTACAAACTTCCTACCACCTATCTTTTGCCTTGAACTCACTTCAACTACTAAATATCTTTTTCTTTTTTCTTTTTTCTTTTTTAAACTTCAGTAGCAGTCTTGGAAACCTCAAGAACGTTTTTCTGGTTCTGTTGTTAGGAGAGTGCATTATGTTATGCTTTAGTGTGATCTTGGTCAATCCTTGTCTGAAGGATGAAATACATTGGGCTTGTAATTCTGCATATGTTATGTAAATTATAGTAGCATATTGTATTGCTTTGACCTTTACAACACTCTATAATTTGATTGGCTGACTAGTCAAGTTCATAGTGTTTACAGGCTTGCCCTTACTTGGACAGGCATGATGAGATATTCCAATCCAGCCAATCAAAATATAGAATATCAAAAAAGGTCAAAGTAATATAATGTTTTCTTAAACTACATACTGTCTTCTCTTTACTGGTTAAGTAATGTATTCTCATAAAATTAGAGAAATCTTGTGAAATAAAGCATATCTGAGAATAGTACATGTCCTGAGTATTTGGATTTGATTAAGTTGATATCACCTTTTTTGTTTTCAATCTATATTCTCTCAAGATAACTGCTTATATTTTTAATAATCAGTGTTATTTCAGACTGAGTTTTACTTTATTTTGAATTTCTAGCACCTATAGTAATATCATATTATATTTATTGAATAGATGAATAAAATTTGTAAACTATACCAAAACCGTATCATCCTGTCCCCTTAGCTTTATGATACCACGTTTTCCTTGGTCTCCTTTACAGGCCTATCTCATTCCTTCTGGGGGGGGGGCGGTGTCCCTCAAGGCTCAGTGTCAGACCCTCTTCCCACTATATTCTTCCTTGCTGGCAAGTACATGTAGTTCAACATAATTCAAGTATTACCCATGAGCTAATATCTTTCAAATGTGTATTTCTAGAACTTTCTTCTGAGTTCTAGAAACTTATATCCAATTGTCTATTTGAATTTCTTAATTGAGTTCAAGAGGGACTCGTGTCTAAAACCAAATCATGACCCTCCTCACCAAACTTGTTTTTCTCTCAGTATTCTTATAATAGTGAATGGTACCACTATCCAATTTGATTCAGAAGAAATCTAGACCAACATATTACTAAGGTCAGTAGTTTTTGCTTACTAAATATTTCATCACTGCCTCTTCATAGCCCAAGGTACCACCATCTCTTACCTAGGCCATTGGATAACCAGTTATTGTTGCACCTGTTTCACTCTCATAAGAAATATACAGTTTTATTTTCAAAATAAAACTTGACAATGCCATTACCTCTTCCATTTCCTTCTTTTCCAACATTTAATTATTCCTTGAATACAGACTGAATCTTTTAAGTTATCTATAATACTCTGCTTATTCTAATATCTATCTCATCTCAAACCACCCTCCATTTCTCCTTTTATGTTTCACTCTTGCATTCTGCTTCTTACAATATCTCTTATTGCTGTAGGGACATTTGCTTCTGTATGTTAGTCTGGCTAAAGTCTTTTATTTTTTCCTTTCTTTAACTTAAAAGAGTGAAACTGAAAACAAATTCTTTGTCCACTAAATAAGTGGAGCTATTCCCAGAGGATACAGACTCACCAATTATGAAAAACATGAAAGGCAAGTGTAATATGTTGTTCCATTTTCCCTAGATTTACTATAACCAGATACCAGAAGATCTATAATGGAAGCAAAGAGTAGAATCACATCAGACAGATTTGGACACACTGATTTTGTAGCTAAATGTACATTCTATGAAAATAACTGCCTAATAGATCTAGTCATCTATATTTATATCCTTGGTTCCAGACAGGGCTGATTTGTTTTTTATTCTGAGGTTATCCTTCCTCGTGACAACTCAGGTAGATAAAGGAAGAAGGAATGAATTTACCTAAATTTCTTTGTCTTGATCAATATCTATTAAGTATTCAATATACTTAATTTCTAGAATTCTAAATTCTTCACTTATTTTATTTAAAATTTCATTAATTTATAGTTCATGTATTCATGCATACACTCAACAAATTCTTTTTGAGAGAGTTTTGCTAGGAATAGGGATATACAAGATGAGCAAGAGCAGACAAAGTTTCTAACTTCAGAATATAAAAGAATATCCTAATTTACCAAGGAAGACACCCGAAAGAAAGCAATATTTGGGACTGAAATCTGACTGAGGAGTAGAAATTACTTCTTTATAGATATGATCATGTATGCCACTATTCTGCCTAAAACCCTCCAGCAGCTTCCCAGCTTACACAGAGAAATCCTGACTTCTGACCATGGCCTTTAAGGTTCTTTTCTGGGATTTCTCCCACTCAAATGCTTTGTTTCCCTTTGACATTCCATTATCAATTAAATATCATCATCTCAAACTTCCAATCTGAGGAAATAGACCTTTGCCTAACTTATTTTTAATGAATATTAGTGTTTTTTAAATGACTGTTTATTAACTGAGCCTCTCAGGAGAATACAAACTCCCTGAGAGAATAATCCTTGTCTCTTTTGCTCCTCGTTGTATCTAAACCACCCAGAAGAGTTCCCAGCACACAGAGTTCACTAAATATTCCTTCGATGAATGGATACTATTCACATTGGGAATATCTGCATGTGAATTATAGTGCCTTTTAGATTTGGTGTAGTCCATTGCTTTGGAATTATTTTAATTTTCAAAAAATTGAATTTATCCTAATTCAAACATTCCAAATGATTAATTAAATAAGAACATTGCATATATTTAATATAAGCAAGGCAATATAGGCCTTGTGTTACTGTTCCTTAGTCTTATTATGTCCTTCCCAATCATGAACAATTTAGATAAAAGTGAATTGAAGTTTTGTTTATATTTTAAAGTTGATTCTCACAGTGCCAGAATTAAGGTCAAACTTGATTTTCTGGAAATAGTTGCTTTTTTTAGGTCTCTTGATCAAGCAAGCCAGCATCATTTGGCATCCTTACAAAAACCTTTCCTGCCTCTGTGGGTTCCAAACTATGTGGTGGGAGAGACCAGGAATTATTTAGTTAGGCATCGGCATATTGTTTGCTGAAATTGTTAGCAGAATGGTCAAAGGAGAAACAACTTAGGAACTAAATGAGAGAAGTTATTGTTTTTTTTTTTCTGGTCCCTCTTTTTTGTTTCCTATAGGTTCAATGTAAAAACTATGGTTTTGACTGCTTTAGGAAAACAATAAATCAATACTTTTTTTGTTGTTGTTTTCAGCAGCATTAAAGATCTGCCTAAAAACATAGGCACTTTGTTTTAGACTGATGGTTGCCAGAGGAAAGGGTGTCAGGGGAATGGGTGAAAAGAGTGAAGGGATTGAGATGTACAGACTGGTAGTTACAAAATAGTCACAGAAAGTAAACTTTAGCATAGGGAATATACTAGTAGTCAATAATATAGTTATAATTATATATGGTGCCAGGTGGGTACTGGAAATATTAAGGGTAACACTTTGTAAAGTCTAACCACTATGCTGTATGCCTGAAACCAATAGAAAATTATGTTAAATGTAAAAAAAAAATGTAATGGAAAAATAAATTAAAAAATAAAGAGGCTTAGGCACTCTGTTTAATGAAAAACCCACTGGTTTTGGTGGGAAATATGAATGAGTTCACTTGAATAAAGTTAACCAAAGTATTTACCAACTAAAATTTTATAGAATATGATTGGAAACCATACACTACTAAGTGTTTTTAAGTATTTATAAGTGTGTTTTTTTCAAGGTCAAGTCTCAGTTCCAAAAAGTTTTAACATTTGCTGTCTAAGTTACCTTACTGACAAAGGAATTGGACATTTAAGATTTGGGATTAAAACCACAAACCGCCTACCACAATCAAACAAGTTTTGTGAAATATTATAGTTCTTAAAATTCACGAAGACTCTGCTTCGTCAACTAGAAAACTCCTTTCTGGATGCTCAGTATCTAATTCCCCAAATCTTTTAGTAAGATTATGGTTCAGGTGAAATCATTAATCTAAGTCCATGGTCAGCAAACTGCAGCTCGAGAGCCACATTCGGCTCTTTGGCCCCTTGAGTGTGGCTCTTCCACAAAATACCACGGCCTGCCTGGGCGAGTCTATTTTGAAGAAGTGGCATTAGAAGAGTTTAAGTTTAAAAAATTTGGCTCTCAAAAGAAATTTCAATCGTTGTACTGTTGATATTTGGTTCTGTTGACTAATGAGTTTGCCAATCACTGGTCTAAGTCATCGACAATTTGAAAGAGAGGAGTTAGATGATGGTGGAAAATCAAACTATTATAAAATGTTGGGGGTAAAAGAAAATGGAATCACTTTTTTTGTTTTAGAGAGGGCATATAATAGTTCAACAAAGTGCCTTAGAGTTTATTAGCATCAGAGATTACCCTTGAATTCTGACTTTCTGGGCATCATCTAATCAATTTCTCACTAGCCCTGCACTGATTTGCCACTACTTGTTACTGTTTTGCTGTTCAACAGAATATCACATTTCTGTGCACTATATTTAATAACAAAATAATAGAGAATAATCAAAACATCTTATCATGATAGATTTTTAAAAATGGGAGCACATATTAAATAACACGAACACTTTTCAACTTTCTATTATATGTTGAGACTGCACTAAGATAGTATATAATAAAAGCTGCAAAAGTGAATGGGCGGTGGGAAATAAATAAAAATAGTAAAGTCTCAAAAAGCCATGAACATTTTAAAGTTTTTTTTATTTATTGATTGATTGATTTGAGAGAGACAGGGAGATAAACATCAATTTTTATTGTTCCACTTATTTAAGCATTCCTTTGTTGATTCCTGTATGTCCCTGACTGAGGATCATAACCACAAACGTGGTGTATTTGGACAATGCTCTAACCAACTAAGCTACGCGTCTGGGTCTCAGCCTTGAACATTTTAAATGCTGGATTGATATCCTTGCTGAAAAGCCATTACAATTTTCTGCAGTTTTACCTGTCTATTCTAAGTACCCTTGTAGCCAGCACTGTCAATGGTGTGCTCTTAGAAGCACTGTCATGCAAGAAGAAAAATAAATTGTTTCTAACTTATTTAGTTTCCAAATGGCTGCCGGGTGATATGTTAAACAAATCCATTATCACAATTAAGTGTAAACAATGGTTTTGACCATTTAAAAGTATTTTATTTTTCTCTTTAAGAAAACAACAACAAACACATATGGCTCAAAATGAGAGAAATCAACTATATAAAAACAGATGGAGGGTGGTTTTATTGGAAGATGGATTAAAACTTAGCAAATTTCTTCATATATATATATATTTTTAAATCCTACTTTGGACCAAATGTTACATATTCAACAAGTTGGCAAGAAGAGGATTTATTTTCTCTCCCCACGCACTCATATGTACAGATACCAGATCCTTACTTTATAACCCAGGGAAACCTGCCAAAAAACCAGAGGTGCAGAGGTGTATAGGATTAAAATTTGGCCTATGGCTTTTAAACGGTGTAATTTGGGTCTTTTTTAGAGATTTACTGGTCAAAAAACTTTTTGTGAAATAAAAAGAGGATTTTGATAGAAGAGAAGCATTTCTATCAAGAGGCCCTAGCAATAGTTTCCTCAGGTTTTGAAACCACTCCCCCAAACACGTGATTATTCTCTAATTCCCTGGCTGAGCAAGTAACCATTTTAATTAGACTCAGAGGCAAGCAACATTGTGTCCATGGTAACAGGTATAAAAAGAATTTTTTTGAAAAAAGGGGGGAAAAAGGAAAAAAAAAAGTGATAACTGAAAATGTGTTTAAATCATGATAAAAGGATTTAAACAGATGTTATTTTTTTCAAGTGTTATTTTAAAAAAAGAATTTTAAAGGGCTCTTGATATGAGAAAAAAAATCATTTTTGGATGTGTCTTTTAGGAAAGGCTTCTCACTCCTAAATGCTCTTGTTCATGACTGCCATGGGTGAGTGGGGTTCCTGGTAAACGAAAGTGATGTCAGAAGGGAGAAATCACTAAGGGAAACCAAGGTACCTCCGGTTACATGCATAAATTCAACTCAGCTAAAGTATCTTCAATGCTATTTACTAGATTCTGTGTGCACCAGTACTTTTGTTAAAGTTTGTGTTCAGAAAAGAGACGTTCAGGACTTAAGTTTTGGAGATGCACTGGAGGGTGGGTAAATCTGGGCATGTCGCTTAGGCGTGGGAAGAAAGGCAGGAGCAGAGAGTAGTGCTTCCTTCCACGGCAGCATGGTAGATGCACGTACTACAGCTTTAGGCACTGACTCCCATGTCAAATGTTTTTTGTGAACTTGACCTTCTTTCTATCATATGCATTCATATTTTAAAAAGTACACACACACATTTATGTATATATGTATGTATGTATGTATTTTTTTTTTATAAATGGAAATGAGCTCAGGATTGACCCTCTCTTAATAACCCAGGTTTTCAGCATCAGTAAAAGCCATTATGAACAAGGATAGAGTAAGAAAAGGCTTGTTCATTTTATTTATTTATTATTTATTTATTTTTTTGCTTTTCTGCCAACAATTGCCTCCTTTAGAAACAGTGACTCTGCCACTTTGTTCAGAAAGAGTTATAACTCCCGAAAGTTAAATGTCCCTCAGAGGGCCCAGGCAAGTTCCATGGAACTAAGTGAAGGGTAAAGTTATAAGAGGAAACCCAGAGAGAGAGTAGGAGAAAAGGAGACTTTGGACCTGGCAAAAGGATGGCTTATTTTGGCTGGACTCCCTCCTGTAGTTTAAATACCTACTGATGGAAAGCAAATTGGATGGTAAGGAAGGCTGGAGTGCCCATTTAAGAAAAATAAACACCCAGTGACCCTAAGTTGGTCTTGAAGGAAATCAAACCTCTTGTTGTTTTGCCTCAAATGTTGAAAGAACCTAAATATTGCTTTGTGCGCAACATAATTTTTAGTTCTTCGGCTTTTGCTAAATAAACTGGTTATCTGAAAAAATACTAGTCAGTGGAGGTAAACTCTGAGGAGCAAGAGAATGTGGGAAAGTAGAATTTTTTTTAAAAGTAGAATTTGAAAGACTTTATTTTATTTTTATTAAAACATCAGTAATATATACTATTATATTAGTCTTAGGTATATAATATAGTTATTCAACATTAATTAATTAAGTGATCACTGCATTGGGTTGAGTAACCATTTGTCATTTTTAATTTGCACTCAGATCTGATGTTTAAATTAGTAGGCTTTCTTATATGTGGAATCTAATGAACAAAATAAACTGATGAACAAAATAGATCCAGACACATAGAAGCATGGAACAGACTGACGGATTTCAGAGGGAAGGGGGGAGGGAGGGAAGAAGATTAACCAAAGAGCTTATTGGTATATGCATAACCAATGGACACAGACAATAGTGTGGTGAAGGCCTGGGGGAGGGGTAGTACAGGGTGCACAGAGTCAATGGGGGGAGAATGGGGACATCTATAATATTTTCAATGATAAAAATAAATTTAAAAAATTAGTATACTTTCCAAGACTTAGTAAATCTATATTTGTCATATGGAATAAGGATTAAAACAGCATAGCATTAATTGTAATTCTTTTTATATTGAACAGGAAATTACATTTCATGTATCATTCACAACTTGATATAGTAGTCATGCAAGGACATTCCTATTCTACATACACACATACAAGCTCATACACACATATAAATGCATACTCATACACACACACACACACACACACACACACACACACATTCAGCCTACATGCAATCAGGAAAAAAGGTTTCTGGACCTTAGTTGTATATGTGATCTGTATTATAAAGAGAGATTATTGGGCCACCAATCAATTACAATCTTACCTAATAATAGACAAACATGTAAATTGACCATACCTCTGCTACACCCACAGCCAATCAGGAGTGAGTATGCAAATTAACCCAACAAAGCTGGGGGGTTAATTTGCATATGCAGGCATGGAGTGGCTGGGCTGGGCAGGATGCCTGTTATGAGCGGAGGGGGGGAGGGTGGCACGGAGAGAGCTACAGGAGCGGTGCTCTGGCTGGGAGCGAGGACTTGGTGGCTCCCAGGCGGCTCAGGAGCAGGGACTTGGCGGCTCCTGGGCGGCCGGGAGCAAAGCCAGGGGAAAGAAGGCCTATTCTTGCATGAATATCATGCAACGGGCCTCTAGTGTGAGTATAAATACCAACTGCAGGTAATTAAATTACACACCCTGAAGTTTCATTTCACCTTGTTTCAATTTGCCTAAAAGCCAAATTGAATGTGTTTGTTAAGACATTAGCAATAAAAGGAGGATCTTTTCTCAAAGAGATAGTATTTCCACAACATTAATAAGTGTCCCATGAGGATAAGGGATATGTTTACAGAAATGATGGATTAAATAAAGTTAGTCTTTTTTTCATGAAAAACTTCTCAAGATTTTAAAAAATATATATTTTTATTGATTTCAGAGAGGATGGGAGAGGGAGAGAGAGAGAAAAACATCAATAATGAGAGAAAGTCATTGATCAGCTGCCTTCTGCACGCCCCACACTGGGGATGGAGCCCACAACCCAGGTATGTGCTCTGATCAGGAATCGAACCATAATCTCCTGGTTCACAGGTTGATGCTCAACTACTGAGCCATGCCAGCTGAGCTCAATATTTTTATCTGTTTATTATTACTTTCTAAATGACAATGACTTCTTCAGTATTTGTCAAACAAACTTGTTCATAAAGCCTTATTTTTCATAGCATCTTTGAAGAATAATATAACACAAGATGGGATGCACTGACAAAGGGACGGTGCGTTGGTTTAAAATGTGCTGCTCAAAGACTACCTCCTTTTGAATGAATGCTACTTACACTTTGTGTACACCTACTAGGCCAAACACTGTGCAACAGCTTGCATTATTCTTTGGACAACTTTATGAAGTGCATGTGCATATCTGCAGTTAGTGGCTACAACTAAGATCCAGAGATGCTAAATATTTTTCCAAGATCATGCAGCTAACCAAGGGGATGAAGCTAACATTTGAAACAGCTTTGTTTTTCTTGTAGGCTGTGTTCTCTCAGGGAAGATAAGCAGCCCACTGACTTATTTTTTTCGAATTTAAGATTTAATCAGGATCCAGGCATGCAATGTGAAACAAAAATACATTTTTTTTTTTTTTTTAAGAAAGCAGGGTAAGTACCTCCCTTCATAATTTCAGAAGTGCCGGGAAGTTTCCCCTCCTCAAAATACCTCCTCAAGACATCTACATAATGCAAGAATTTTGAAAAAAAATGCTTTACCTAAAAATTTCCTTTTCACTTTTGAAAAATGTAAATATTCTTGCATATACTTTAAAGATGTCTCAATAGTTTAAAGACACCCCCAAGTGCACCTGAATAGCAGCATTACTTAGAGAAAACTTAAAACAAAAATCGAAACAAACCAACCCAGACACCTCACAGTACTTGATGTTCAGGGAAACTATATCCAGAACATGAGTTTGATATAGAAAGGGATCCCTATGTCCTAAGTCAAGCGTTTGGCAAGTGGTCATAAGAAAGAATGTCGTAAAGCAAATTATTTTTAATAATACTTGAATATACAAATAGGAATTTTGTATTTTTAATTAAGTAGCTAATCTGTTTGTTGAATGGATATAAAGTAATGCAGGAACCTAGATTTTTGTTTTGGTTTTGATTGGTTGATTTCCTGGGCATGTTGACTCATAAACCTAGAAACCTCAGATAGTTTTATCACATTAAGTACGTTAAGTAGCATGCTTATGAAGGTTCACACTCATTGGTCTATTTATAAACTTGCATATTAAACATTTTTTTCATTTCCAAGTGCAAAATCCCTTTCATGTAACAGTGTAAGAAAGCACCAAAGTGCTATTAAAGGAAAACAATGTTTTCACATTAAACACAAGGATTTAAATCACTGTAATATTTTAAAACCAAAATTAATTTTTATGCTTTTCTAATGGCAGAAACATTTCAAAATTGTACCCAGACAAACTTATTGTTGTCACAACTGTGTCATTATAAGAGCCAAAGATAATTTTCATAAGTTTTTTTTGTTTCACTTTTTTATGGGCTTCTACTATAAGTTTTACAATATATATGATTTAAAAGACTATAAAAGAATCACCTTTAACCAAACTGAATAAAACTGGGCAACCATAATATAAGAAGGTACTCTATAAACTCAAAAGGAAAATTATCAACTAGATTCCATCTTGTTCATTATCCAGTCCTTGCCTCTTAAAAGGAAACTGCACCGCCCAGAAGTAAAGTCGCTCTATATGAAATTGCCTGCCAATATTCAGCCATGTTTTAATGATCATTAACATCAGTATTATCCTTTGATCATATCAAGGTTTCAAAAAGTTTTGAGATGTGGGATATTGAGATAATTCCAGGAATATATGTCTACTTCCTGAAATTCCAAATTTAAAACCAATGTTTAGCATTTGAGAAAACTAGCATAGTCTCTTAGTGGAAGTGAATTGCAGTGTTATTAGATATGCTGGCAATATGTACTATCATCAATTCAATACGTTGGTAATATTTATTACATTTATGTATGTTATAATCGCTTGCTGAAGCAGTCCATTCTCTCTGTTAGTAATTAAAAAATGGGGTGGGGGTGGCAGGGGGAGTCACTGAGATTTTAAAGAAAGCCTAGATTTTTTCACCATCCCCTTGGAAGCTTCCCCTAAGGCGTCAAACTGCTTCTCTATGCGAATCACCCTTAATCAGAATATCTATATCGTATAATACTTCTGCACAAAGTAGATTTTATTCTACAGGTCAAGCTCTGCAGCATAAATAAATAATAAAAAATAAATATCTGAATAAAAATTAGAAAAAATTATAGGCCCTTTTCATTGTCTCCTTTTCTTCTTCTTTCTATTCTCCTTCGTCCTTCATAACATTGATGCTCATTGTGACACACACTGTTACCTACTATTGGGTTGTGGTGGTGCATAGGGGGGAAGAGGGATAGTTCAGTGAACTAAGCTTTATATTTTTCAATTTATCGATAAAAAAAAGAAGCGTTATTGTAGTAAGTGCATTCACTGGCGGCAAGCCTTAATTTACAATAGTGACGTGGCCACAATAATAGTGTCCTCATCCCCCAAACTACAGAAAAGAAAACATTCCTTGTTCTCAGCTGATGAGACCAAACACCTGTGTCAGACTTCAGTCTATAGCTGTGCCCATAAGCTATGTCCATGGCCTGCGTGGGATGAAGGAGATGCTTTGGAGGGAGTCCACTGAATATTTAAGAGATTCTGCCTCTTATGTTGCTCTGTGTTCTTCTTTGTGCTTCACACTCTGCTGAATCAGATAATACTAAAAGTAACCCCAGGCAATAAATGTTTCAGATGATGACTTCAATTACTAAACATACATCCTCCTGTCTGAGAAAGATTTCTGATTATCTAGTTACCTGATAATGAATTGTATGGGATTACTTAAGAGGTGCTTACCAGAAATTGTGCCTCAATGTGTTTATTAAGCCAAAATGGCATTTTTTAAATCACAGAATTTAGCAAGTTATACTCTTGTGCTACTTTATAGAAGAAATTTCCACTGTCACCTTTTATTTCTACATATTTGGATTTTAAATATAGTATAATATAAGTCCATTGCAAAAAAAAAAAAAAAAAAGACTAATGTTGATTGCAGCCTTAAAATATTCAGTCTCTTCCTAGTTATAATACACACTATGGTGATGTTTTAAAACTGCAAAGTTTCTATTTAATGTCACTCAGTGCTGCTTTTCTAAATGCAGGAAATTGTTACCCTTATTATTTTTTGGTTTATCGGCACACCAATCACAGGGACATAAGATTCCAAGTCAAAGTTGCTCTTTCATGGTGATTTCAGTTAAGTCTTGTTATATTTCTTGCTCGTGTCAAAAATCTTGTATCTAAACTTGAATGGAAGTCACATAAGCAGCCTTGTGAGATCCCGAGTACCCTTTCAATGTTCCATGAGCCTCAGCCAAATGAATAATTGTCCATCAGCTTATGGTTCATTAGGGACCACAAATCAGTTGAGTGGGAGGTGTTTCATAGGAAACTATTCAAACCTAAGTTTTGCTAGATTCCTGATGAATAGGACAGCCTAGGATAAGGAACTTTCATCTACGAGCTCCAAGGTAGTTAGGCTGGTGGTAGCCAAGGCCCATAAAGCTAATTGGGCGGTGAACAGAAAGGGGTAGAATATGGTCTGGAGATAGAAAGGAGTTGGTACTTATTGGCAAGTAGAAGCTTCGTTTTAAGGGTGATCTATAAATGAATTCACTAAAGAATTAAACTTCAAAAAACATTCTCCCACAGTGAAAAATATAGCAGCAAACCTTGCAATTTTGATTTTTTTTTTTTTTAAAGATATTTTTATTATATGTTAATTGTAATTGTTTTTATTAACATTAACCTACATTACTGATGTTTAGTGTTATAATCTTTTAAGATCGTTTTGACTAAAGTTATTTTCAATTACTGTATTATGTTCAATTAGGCTACTATTTTAAAGGGATGGAAACTGTAACATAGCTCTAAATAGAGGAGTCCCCTTGTCTAACTCTCCAGCAATTTTTTTTTTTTTTTTTTTGCCCTTGCACATATGCTGAGAATCATTTTATGATGGGTTTTCTCTTTGGTCTCAAGGAAAAAATAAATACATATTCCAGGTTTTAGAAATTCCTAAGAAAAAACTACCTATGTTAAAGTGATATGATATTAAGAAAAGCTTTTAAGGTACTGAATCTTACTAAAACTGAAGCAAATCAACACTAACTTCATACAACATCCCAAGGAAGATTGGGGAGATGCAGAAATAGTCTTCAAAGTTTTTCAGTTTCTAGTGATTTTGACACTTGAAAAGTGTCAAACCAATGCATTAATTCAAATGATAAGCTGGCCTTTTATAATCTTAAATACATATTATATTGTTAATTAAAACATACGTTGATAGAATAGATTAATCATGGAAGTATAAAACAAACCATTTAGTCTTGCTGCATAATAGAGAATTCCATTAACCCAGAGAAATATAATGTGCTACATTTCTTTTGAAAGAATTCTACAAGGCACATGTTACCTATGAAGAAAAGGAGAGCTCCGGGAAATCTGTTAAAGCACAGGTTACTTAGTGAAAGAAGCAAATTATAATTTTAGAATTTGAAAGGAATGTGTCCCTGATGGCATGAGAAATCGGACAAGAAATTTACTGTGTGAAGGAGGAGAAGTATTGACCTGTTATTTCTTCTCAGTGGCTAATGTGGACAGGCATCATCTAGGGAGTGGTTGCAAGAGACAATCAAAATGCAGTATTTCACAATTTTCCTTCGGAAAAGTCAGAAGGGACATGGATATCATAGCATCACAGTTCCTAGAAGAAACTATAGTATTCCTTCATTTTCTTTTTCCAAGAATATATATACCTTCAATTTTAAGTGAAATGTGTGTTATACATAACTAGAAGTTTTTACTATTACATAATTTTGGAATTGTTAAATATTGTGCTAGTAAATAAATTCAAGTCAATATGATGTCAGAATTTAATTTCAAATATGTAAGATTGACATCAGAATTTTAAGTTCTTTATTCATGCCATCAAAGTTTGAATGATTTTTTTTTTATCCACCTGCTCTCCCTCTCTTTAATTTTAGATATCAACATACTCTCACATAAAAGTATTATAGTATGGCAGTAAAGAATTTTTGTACTAGATGAAAGTTCAATACACAATTAAGACTGTTCTTTCTTCTAACAAGTGCTACTATTTAACTTTGGAAAAAAAGCATTTTGTTGAGTTATATAGCAGGATTTTGAGTTATTGTTGAGAAGAATTGTTCACCTTACCATCTTTGGCATCAAAATGCACTGATCTCAGAGTTTCTCCAAGAATCACACATCTAGGGGGAAAAAGCAAACTACACAGAACAGTTCTTCCACTGTGAAAAATAGCAAACTTCCACACCTACAACAAATTGCAAATTTTCACATATTTGCTCCAGGCAAACATTTGCAATTTTCACAGCAAATAAGGCTTTTGGCTCCAATACACTTTTTTTTTTTTTGTCTCCTCCCCCCGTTGAAAAAAAAAAAATCACTCTACTTATTTTCAGAAAACCAGAAAAATACACGAGGCAAAATTACTGATAATATAATGCTTATTCTAGGTATTTTAATTTTGATAATTTTTATATCTACCAACTTAGACCAAAAAACATTAGTTCAACATGACTGTACTTGATTGAAGAATCCATGAGTTTGTATAAGGACCCTGAAAATGTTATTGTGATTGCTCTTAAAATGTAGGTTAGTGCTTTCAGGACATAGGATTTCTTTCAGTAACCAAATAAAAAGAGAAGTTGGGTTTCCCCTAAAATATGTTTTTTGTTTTTTTTTTCATTTTAGTACTGTAAGGCAATGGTTCCCAGGTAAGGGACAATGAATGGTGCTTTCCATTCAGCTATGAAATACAGAGAATTTTTTTCCTGCTAATATTTATATGACCATTTGTTTATATTAAAGACAAAAATCTAGAAACAATACAAGGCTATCTCTATACTAATCTCCTCTAATTTACTTGCTTCCACTTTGTGGAAGGGAAATGACAATTATGGCATTATTATAAAAATGTCCATAACTCACCCATAGGAGAATCTTTCCTAGAATTATATCATCCACAGCCTTTGTGCTGTGGTAAAAACGGAAACAAAAAGTTGAAAAGTTGAGCATTGCCTTTATGTTATAGAGTGAAAATATGTCATCTAACCAATGTTGGTTTAGGTTTTCATATTTATAAATTCTATTCTATGCTGTTCAGTTTATTTACTTCGAACCACTTTCATATTGCAGGTGTGTGTGTGTGTGAGTGTGTGTATGTGTTTGTGTGTTGTCTAATAGAGAACTTTTCATTCCAAAACTGTTCTTCGCTCCTGGTTTCTATACAGGATCAGTAAGTTATTCTGAGGGAAGTCATCTTAAATGAGATGAGGTTCTGCCCCTCTCCAAAACACAGCTTTCTTTGACAACAGAAAAATGTCCAGTCCCTTTAGTCTTTTTTAAAAGACCAAGCACAACTTGATCTCTGTCTACATTATCAAGTCCCTTTTCCACATCTTTCTTCCATCTCCCCTTTGTGCTACCAATACCTGAACATTATGACATGTTTAATCCTGCTGCTTGGATGGTTTTGTGTGCTAGTCTGGTATGTTCTCTCTCCATACAGTTCCCCTGCTGAATTCCTCTTCAAAAAGCTCAGCTAATGTGCCATTTCTTTAGTAAAACTTTTATAATCTCTTTACTTGAAACTCTTTTCAATCTTTTGTACCTCTACTTCTAAATATCACTCTCTCCATTAATTCACAATCATTCCTTTGTCAGATCTTGACTGAGTATCTAATATTGCCGACATCCAATCGAGATAAATATGAAGGTTATTAAACATAACTTTTGCCTTCTAAGAATTCACTATAAGGGACATTGCCCCAATACAATTATGTAGTCAACTCAAAGGACAGACTATCTCTTTATCTCCGACTCATGCTTTAATATGGCAAATCCTTACATTATTTTAAGAATAAATTATAGTGCTTCACTATATGAGGAATATACATAGCCGATTTGTTAAAAAGTTGATTTATGGGAAGCGTGAGAGCAAAGAGAACCCATACTATCGGGATTATTTATATAAACGTAGTTATAAAAAGTGGAAATCATCTGCCCTACATCTAAAAATACAGTAAATTTACTGAGGGAAATACCCTACTGGTGTGCGTGGGGAACTTCTCCCTCCCACCAGCAGTGCTGCCAACAGTTCCTGAGGCAGCTTCCTGTGATGAGTTACTTTGTCATTCAGAGGTAAGAAGAGATTTGACCAAATAATCATAGGGTTTCTCTAATCCTGTTAATTGAGTGCATAACTTAAATGTACCATATAAAGTTTAATGGTTTTTAACCTCCTTCTTCTTTACTTTTTAAATCTTAAATTAATCACAGTAAACACAGTGAAGCGAAAGCTTTCTGATGCCTTACATAACCAGTCAATTCCTGGGAGAAAACAGAAATTAGAGCTGATCATTATTTTTTGTTTTCTTTCGTTATGGGACAATTGTGCAGCTATTTTTAAATTACAAAGAAACACTAATTATATGTTTATAACTATGTTATATGATTGGCTCATACCTAGTATTATATCTACTAGAGGCCCAGTGCATGATTAAATCATGCACGTGTAGGGTCCCCTAGGCCTAACCTGCCATCCAGGCCATATCCACTGCCCCGCAAAGCCTAGCACGCTCCGTGGACACTGCTAGCAGCCTGCTCCCTGCTTTTGATGGCAGGGGGTCCTCTGGTGCCGGAGCGGACACACAGCTCCCCGCTTTCGATCGTGGGGGAGCCGGGTGCCTGTCCTCTGGTGAACCAGGCCTTTCAGAAGCCTCCAGCCTGGCGGAGGCTTCTGAAAGGCCTGGTGCCAGAGCGGACAGGCACCTGGCTCCCCCGCTTTTGATGGTTCGCGGCGGGACGTGGGCTCGCTGCCCCACAGGCCCAATTGGCCACCCCGACCACCCCGAGTCCCGCCCCTCCGCGCCTCCTGGCCAATCGTGAGCATAGCGAAGGTACGGTCAATTTGCATATTTCTCTATTATTAGGTAGGATTACATATTATTCAACATACATGGAATTCCTGCTATTTACCAGACACCAAGTACCAAACATTTCCTTCCTTTTGTAATTTTTATTTTTATTTTTTACTAATTTAGAGCTTTATCTCTTAACTGAACTGCTGTGTTCATCTTCTAACTGAGTGAACTCCCTCCCTTTGGCTTAAAGACAGCATCAATAATACTAGCATTTACTGAGTATTGTGATGCTTTAATATATTAGCTTATTTACTCTTCGTGGAACTGAATCAGAGATAGATAATATTAACTGTTATATGTTGTTTTCAAATACTGAAACAAATGCTCCTAGGGGTTAAATTGCCTCCAAATTTCCTAACCAGCAAGTGTTGGGGTTAGGATTTGAATTCACATGATCAACACAGAGACCACAGTTTTAGTCATGATAGTACCATCTTTTATTTGCTCTGGCCAATTTTTGTTGATTTTTATGTATTTCACAGCAGTTAACTTGGGGATCAAGCCAATACTCTAATCCCAGTAGATCATGCTTTCACTTGCACAGGTCACAATGTAAGCTCAACAGGGCCCTCGTGACTTAGTGCCCCTCTTGCTTTCCAGCCTTATTTTTGACTAGTTTCTGTCTCTCCTTTGTTTTCACATAATAAATAACTATTTGTAGCTTCATTTCCACTCTATACTTGGCCAAATTTCTATGTCTGTGTTCTTATTATACCTGCTTCCCAGAAAACCCTTCCTACCAGTCTTGGCTATAACTCTATTAGTTATTCAACACAGCTGTCATTTTCAGGGAGCTTCTCTAGTCATAAGATAAGTGAAATGCCATCCTACCACACCTAAAATGTCTAACACATTGTGCATGAAAATATTTTAGCATTTATGTACATTGACTTTTTTACATGTCCCTCTCTTACTAGGCTACATGTACTAAGAGGAAAATGCTCCTTATTTTCATCCCCACTTTGGTTGGCATATAAAAGGCATTCAGTAATTGAATATTGCCAATGCAGATGAACATTTGATTATAGGAGGAGGCAGAGATGGACAATCAATCCCACAGTAGCATTCAGTTGTACTCATGTGCTGTGTCATATCCAATGAAGATGAGAACTTGCTAAAATTCGAACAATTCTGAAAGGAACTTGTAAGGCTATACCTTTATCTACACTTGGTTAACTCTTTCTGGTTTCTTTCTCTATTCATGATTTAATTTGATACTCACAATGAAAGTGTAAGGTAGGCATAATTATTGTCCCCAGACCAGAGAAGAGGAAATTCAGATTTAGAGAACTTGAATGACTTCTCTAAGATCACACTGCTAGATGGCAGCCAGAGAACTGAAACCATGCCATCACACTCGAAAATCCTTTCTCTCATAGTGAACATTAAGGTTATTAAAAATAACCCCCAAAACATGCATTTATTGAACACCCCTAAACTAAAGCATCAGCAACACTGGTAAATGGCAGTTACAATACATGTTTGTTCTCTGTGTGTTAGAGGAATGTCTTAATTTTGGAATTAATATACATATGACATTATTTTATAATAAGAAATATATGTTCAATGAATTAATGATTATTCACTAATTTTTCTTCATCATTCAATCTATGAAGCATATATAAATATATAGAATATGAAACATTTCTTGGACATCCTATCTAATAAAGAGGGAATATGCAAATTGACCATCATGCCGACACAAAGATGGCGGTGCCCATAGCCACAAGATGGTGGCGCCCAGTCTCCTCAGCCCTGCCAGAGTCCTAGCCGGGGGGCAGCAGGTGCATGGGGCAGCCGGACCCACCCTCAGCCCCCCACCTGCCCAGGGCCGGCCTGAGGCGCAGGCAAGCCTCGGATGGCAGCTGCCCAGCTGACGCCCGAGACACAGGCAAGCCTCGAATGGCAGCTGCCCAGCCGCCCAGGGCCGCCCAAGGCTCAGATAACCAGGGCTGGCCTAGGCTTGCGCTGCTGTCAATGGCGGCAGCAGCAGAGGTGTGATGGGGGCATCGCCTTCCCCTGATTGCCAGGTCACCTCCCGTCCTCATGCACTGGGTCTCTAGTCTTCAATATAATTATCAAATTGATTCTTCTGTATACTTTCAGAAATATATATATATATATATATATATGTATATATATATATTTTAGTAAAAATACATCATTTAAAGCTCAGAAATATATAATGTTTTCATTTTTGTATGGTCTCCTTATATCTTTATTTGAAGTAGGCTTTCAACTATAGTGCACATAAACTATAATATGATAAAGGTATTAACTTGTTTACTAAAAAAGCCCTAGTTCATTCCCACAAACATTTATTGAGGGTTTTTTATGTGGGACCTAGGGTAGGCCAGGAACTGTGTTCCGTGATATGTTGGGGTAACAAAAATGGAGAGGCCATACTTCTTTATGTTTTCATTCTGAAGGTTCTGCAATTATACTTTTTTACCACTTTTATTTCCCAAACACTTTCAAATCTAACCCTTTGTCACATTTAAATGTGGCTTTAATATTCTTAAATATCTACCACTAGTAGATTACAGTGCAGGAAGATCACAGGAAACGAATTTCACTTCTCAACATCACAAGCATCTGGAATACAAAAAGTCCATGGATGAATATTACAAGTAAGAAAAGTACAAAAAAAGAGAGAAAGTTTGCTTTAAAAATAACAAAAGAAGTTTAAAAATTGATTTTCCCCCAAGTCCAAATAATTGTGGTCTAGCCATCAGAGTAAAGGCTTCATTGGCTCATTCCTTTGGTAAGAATTAGTTCATGCCAAACTGTATACCCAAGTGTGTGTATAAAACATCACAGAGAGCATATACACCCACAAAGAGACACACACACCCGGGTTTTTGTTGTTCTATACACTTCTCATATCCATGTTCTAGGTCTTCTAGCTGCCCTTGACATTTGGCAAGCTACTTCTCTGGAGGCAGGACATTTTCCTCAAAGAAGCCCTGGTTGAGGACATTCCCTGCTGGGAATTCGTCCAGCCACCACGAAGGAGGACCCATCACTTGCAGATGCTCCCTCTACTCCCATTCTCTTTGTACTCTTCCATACCATGGACTGAAGTGTCCAGTCTCAGAGTTGAGGCCAGGCTGCTGGAAGTTGCGATTCTTAATTACACTGTACCATCTATCAGCCACCTCCTTTCCTGTCCGACCGTAGGATGCCCAGGCCAGGTTGTCTCTGCACTGGCTGGGACTGGACTCCGGGGTGTGCTTGAGGGTCCTCATGCTGGCAGGGGCCTCTGGATATTGCCGAGCCTCCTGGATGAGCTCCTTGCAGAGCTTCGGCAGGGTGCGCCATGCCGCTGGGGTAACCCTGTGGGCCCTCAGAACCTCATTATTAAACTGTTTGGAGCTGACTTGCTCCTGGCCAGCTCACAGGCTTCCGGGCTCCCACTGCCTCTGCTCCCTCAAATCTGATTTTTTTGAAGGGCATCATTTTAATATATGTGACAAGGGTGCTTAAGTTCTATTTAGGCAAAAACTCTATGTGTCATGGGGAGTTTAAATGCCAGCATACAATTTTGGTGACATTCTACTTGCATCTTCCCAGATGCAAGTAGATGGTAATTGAAAAATCAATGCAACATTCTGTTTTAATTATCTTTCTCCAGACACTGATTATAGTGCTACTTTGTCACCCCTTGGAAAAGTGTTAACTAAGCATTTCCTATGGTCAAAGCACTCAGGTAGGTGTTGATGGTCATATAAAACAAGTACTCTGAGTCAAATATTTTCTCAGTGAGCCTCTCAAACTTGCCTACGACCTTCCTTCTTATTGCAATTTCCAGCTTCTTTTCTAGTTTGTTATGTCCCACTTGGCTAACAGTTTTTATTAATTATTCCAGAAACCTTGATGAAGCCACCATATATTAATGTGCTGAGTAACAAATGCTTTGTGATTGGCTGCTTTCTAAATTTTACAATAATCCAATTGTCCTGAGGTGGATTGAGGCCATATTAGTTACCTGGCCTTCAATAGGCAAGTACTCAAAATCCTTTGAAAACAGTACTAATGTCACTTAATGACAGTTAAGTTGGTGGAATAATGCTTCATAGCTAAGTTTTTGAGACCATTGAAATAAAGATTTTACCTAGTCAGTCTTTAAGTTAGATGCCTTAAATATTTTTTCATCAAGATTTTTTAAGAGAACTGTATTTTTGGAAGTCATGCCTTTTAGAATGTCTGGAATTCAAGTTTCCTACATTGTTAAAAAAGGGCAAAGATCTCTGACTGAGAAATCAGATAAGCTGGTAATAGGCTATTCTTTTGTGCACCCTGGGAAAGTTGATTTTTGTGAACTTGGCCCTTTACCTTTATTCTTCTGAGATCCATGGGTAGCAGGATATAAAGTGTGTGTGTGGAGATCTTTTATTGGTGATAAAAAGAGGAAGGATGATAGCCTCAGGCCCTCAACTTCAAAATATTTTTTTTTTGTAAAATATTTTTATTGTTTTTAGAGAGCGGAAGGAAGAGGAAGAGATAGAAACATCAATGGTGAGAGAGAATCAATGATTGGCTGCCTCCTGCACACCCCCTACTGGGGATCAAGCCAGCAACCCGGGTATATGCCCTTTGACAGGAATCACACCTTGGACCCTTCAGTCCCCAGGCCAAAGTTCTATCTACAGAGCCAAACCATCTAGGGCTCAAAATATGTTAATTAAATAATAAAGAGGGGAAAATGGTGAACTGAGTAAGAACATTGGTTCAGTCCATACTCTTTATTTAATAGTTGGATGGTCTTAGGAGAAAGTATTAAAACTCCCTATCTCTTGGTGTTCTCATATGTAAAATGGAAAGGGGTTGTAATTTAAATTACAGGGCAAATGCTCAGCCTAGTGGCTAGTCCATGGTAAGCAGTCAACAAATGTTATTTAGCAATACTCATCTACCCCTTCTTCTTCACCATTGTTACACAAGAGGGAATTGGGGTCAGAATTTTGACCCTCTCCCACCGTCAAAGTTTCCCCGAAGGAGCAATGCGGCCAGGATCTTAGTGGAGAAAATGCTGAGAGAAATTCGTTCACAGTCTGTGTGAGGGAAAGAAACAGGATGTGGTCTCAATGAACATTTTAGAAACCCAATATGGCAGGGTTTCTTCCTTCTCTAGCAGCCAGAACAAACAGAAAGTTTCTGAGTACAGGAGAAAAAAATACTACCAGTTCTATAAAAAGATACATTATGTCAAAACAAAGAGACATTCCTGAATGCTAGGGGAATTGATTCAACAAAGATATACTGTAAAAACAAAACAAAACTATAAAAAACACAACAGAATAAAACAACAACAACATACTGTTAGAAACTTTCTGATTTATGAGATCTCATTAAGATTTGATAGAATACTAGTATGTTATCTATTTACATGGAGGAAGGAAATGCAAAACAGGAACAATTTGAAATCAGAAAGTATTGCATGAGAAAAAAATATGATTGCTTAATTAAAAATAGATGCATTTCAAAAACAACAAATAAGATGCATTAGAAAACTGATTTTTAGATGCCAAATCTAAGGAATTCAACCAAGATTCAGATGAAATAGTGTAAAAAAAAATAAAAGGGAAAAGTTAGAAAAATTAATACAGATAGAGAAAATATAAGACAATAGCCCAAGTAAGAACAAAAATCAGGAGCAATAATTACATAAATTATTTTTTTCAAGAAAAACATTATTGGGATGGCAAAAAATCAAAAGTTACAGATTGATACATTTCAACAAGTATCAAGAACAAGAAAATTGAAGACATAACTAAATATATTTTAATAAAAATGTTTAAAATTTAATGATAAAAAATGTTGTACTAGCAGCCAGGAAGATAAGTAAACCAAAAGGCAATGACTAACTTACAGTAAATGAATTAAATATTGTGCATAATTATTTAACAATTATCATGAATCAAAAAATGAGTTTGTCATTAAATATTGGAATTATTTGAGCCAAGAGTGAGGGGAGAAAAACTATAGTGAATATCTCTTGTTACGCAAGATAATTTCAATATTCTTTCATCCAACAATTATTAAGTAAAAGGTTGAATATAAGTGGCAGGCATTGTGTAGTGAAATGGATTTACTGGTAATTTGCTTCTTTAATATTTTACAATGTTTCCCAAACCTTCATATTAAAAATGCTATAAAAGAAAATAAGAGCAAAAAGGAAATTTATAAGTAAAAGCAGAGGAGAGATAAGAGAGACCAGGGAGTTTAACATCTTTACTAATATTCACGCTCAGAAGAATGGGCAGTTCCTCTTTTCATGGGGCTGAATCATACTGATTTCCAAAAGCAAATCTTTCTCCTTGTCATCCAGCAATCTCACAAGGGTATGGGGTCCAAGGCCAAGGTCAAGGTTTCACAGTGATGATGCCATTCAAACTTTGGAAGCATCTTCACATATCATCTCCTCTCTCTGCCACTTTTTCACACCATCACCATTCTGAAGAGGACACGGGTACTCTTCTTTTCCTATTTCTTCTGATATAAGGCTGTTGTAGTTGTAGACTCCATATTCTTGGGTGACCCATTTCTCTTCTCTGTGCTTTAATTTTTTCCCCCTGAGAAATAGATGGAACTGGTCAGGTGTACAACTGTTTCTAATTTGCATGTATTTTATGGATTATGGCAGTGATTTTCAACATGGACTACCATTGGAATTCTGTGGGGACTTTTTTTTTTTATATATATAACACTGATGCCTGTTTCTTATTCCTAGATTCTAATATATATGGCCTGAGGTAAGGTCAGTCCTTCAGGATATTAAAAGTGATCTGGTAGAGAACCATGGAACTAATTTATTGGACACCAAGAAAGGGCATCCATGTAAAAGAGTATATAGTAAGGAGAATCTGGATTATAGTAGCAAAAACTACTTTATTTGCTTTTAGGGGGTACTATCTGAGTACCCCCTAAAAGCAAATAAATACCTAAAACATTAAGATCTTTGACAAAATAGTTAGGTTCCCTAAAAGAAGTCTTTTGTGCCAGGGAAGGCAGTTGTCTTAAAAAGAATCCCTCTGGGCATTCCAAGTCCAGGGTCAAGCCACGTGAGTGAGTCAACCCAGTAGAGCCTTCCAATGACTGCCCTCCTAATCAGACATCTGACTACAATTACTCGAGTGACCCAAGCAAGAAGAGCTCAGTAAGTACCTCCGAAATTCCTGACTCGTATCTATAAAATTATGACTAAAATAAAAATAGTTGTTTTAAACAATGTTTTGGAGGCATTCATTTAACTAGTATATTAAGTAGTACAGATTAGAAAGCCATACTTCTACCTTTCTGATTAAAAAATATGGCAGGAAAAATTAATTTCTTAAATCATCTGTTTATCCCAAAGAGCAAGCTTGTCAGAGAAATATTGTAGACTGACATTTTTTTCAAGTTTTAAGTCGCTCATAACTGACAAAATTAAATGAATTCCCGTCTTCATATAATGCCTTTGGTATTCCACTTTATATGCCAGACATCTGTCCCATGTGTTTTCCCCTCCTTCTTTCTTTCTGACAATCTTTGCCATTTGTGGTGCCCCAAGGAAAGCATCCCTCAGATTTCATCCAACTAATATTGGTTAACTTTTATGTAACTAATAAAGTTTTCCCATGGATATGGCCCTTAAACCATCATTTGTAGGGGTTAAATAAATGTTATTAAATTTGGCCAACTTTTTTTTCTTGAATTCAAACAAATATACTTGGAGAAATAAAAAATTCTATAGTTAAATATATAATTATTCATATAGTTTCAAACATATAGTTACCCAGGGTGCAGATAAAGTTTTGGCAATGACATTACCAATCCTTTTCATTAGATATTCAGCACAAAGTATGGCATGCACTTGCTATGTAAACATATAAAGAACAAAAGACTGTCAAATTGATCTCAAACACTAAAAAATACATACAAGCTATATATTTTGGGCAGAAAACATGTATCAATATAAGACATAATGAATACCTATAATTAGGATATGGAATAAATAGGCATGGCACATTCCTGTTATAGAAGGTTTAATAGTCTTAAGAATTAGTCTCTGGTGTCATACTATCTGGGTTCAAGCCCAGCCTCAGCCCTTGTGGTAGAGACTGCAAACCATTCACCAAAAATATCTATTTTTTTTTCCCTCTGAGCTTATTTCTTAGCATTTCTTGCTGTTAGGATTATTATATATCTGCATTCTTGACAATAAAATGAAGTGATATGCAAATTTAAGTTCAAGAAATGTGACTTATGTAATGTTTATATGTTTATTTAGCTGACGGAGCCACTCGGAGTAAAGTGGATTTGAATGAATATTTATTAGGGTGATTTAATAAAGGAGAAGATTCCTGCATTCTAAAAGGTATTTTAGTGATAATCTCATATTGGAAAATCTCTCCTTAGTTTTCATGATCACTACATAGAAATTGGAAGCTCTAAGAGAACTACTTAATAAAACCCTGCTTTAAAAGAGAGAAAATCAATGTAATTGATCTGAAGATTGATAGAAAATAGATCCTAGTCACCTTGAAAGGGCTTTTCATTGCTACTTTATGGGATAAGTTCTTCAATTTTTTTCTTATTTAGCAAATATTTATGATAAATTATTTTTCTTATTATACAAATAATACTTATTAAAAATTTAGAAGATGTTGAAAAGTTAATAGAAAAAATTCCAAATACTTGAAGGCAATTTTTAATATTTTGTGTGTATTTCCTTCCAATACTTTTAATATGGATACAAATTATTCTACAAAATTATCAATACAATTGTATATCTTGTTGTTATTCATTTTTCTATTTCAAAGTATATCTTTAAGTCATTAAATATTCTTTGAAAATTCAAAATATTAGAACTGATAATACTTTATTTATTTATTTTTAAAATATATTTGTATTGATTTCAGAGAGGAAGAGAGAGGGAGAGAGAGAGAGAAACATCAATGATGAGAGAGAATCATTGATCAGCTGCCTCCTGCATGACCCCTACTGGGGATCGAACTGAAACCCAGGCATGTGCCCTTGACAGGAATCGAACCTGGAACCCTTCAGTCCACAGGCCGACACTCTATCCACTGAGCCAAGCCAGCTAGGGCAGAACTGATGATACTTTAAATGTGGATTCATTCCTCTGTTGGATATAATAGGGATTCTAATTATTCTTCATTACAAATAAATCAGATGGCCTTTATACATGATATAAAAATCCTGTGTTTTTAGAAGCGGAATTACTTGTATGCATAGGTGATATTCAAGATCACTTGGTTATTTATTAGTGGTATAGCAGAGATATTTTATTTCAGAACTTAGGTTAAACTGAACATTTCAATCACTTTCTTCTTCTGCATGTTGTTTTCTGTTTATTAAGTGAGCCTTATAACCAATGATTGCTCAAAATAGATACCATGAGTTTTTGTGCTGGTAAAATGCTACATTTCCCCCTTAAGTTTGCTTTAAGTGAAGATATAAAAAAAAAAAATAATATATCTTTGTAATTCTCTAAAATGGTACTATTTATTCCCACTAATGCTTGGATTGCTGTGGAAACCTTGAAGCGCAGCTCTCTCCATAGCTTTAATGTACTTTATTCTACATGACATTGGAAGGCAGTGTCAATTATGATGAATCATGAAGCTCACAACTAATGATACATTTAAAGCCAATTCATTTGTCTCTTTGATCATGTAAATGTATTGGCATTCACCAAGCCTGCCATGATAGGACATTATAGCTACTTTGGAGTCATTTCATTGTACACTTATATATCAGTGCAGCTGCCACTAATGTTTACACGTCCATGTGCTACACTTCCTCATGATATTTTTGCAGAGGTTAATGCTCATGCACAGTAGATATATTTATTACGAAGGCAGTAACAGACCCACAGGAGACATTACAGCTCTTAAGAGATCAGTGCCTATGATTAGTCCTATTTTATTCTATCTTTCTAACTCTGTTTAGCGGGTGAGTCCCCTTTTTTTAAATTCTTCGTTCACATTGAAACTATTTGGCTACATGTTAATGGTAAAATTATTCTTATACCTATAGGTTTCATGTCTTAGAGATTATTTTGTTTGCCTGTAAGCAAATCTATTTCTCTAGTACTTGCTCCTTGACTTTGAAGTTGTGTCCCTGTTCTTGCTAATCCACCTTTAATAGTAGTCTAGACAATAATCTACGATTACATAAGAAATATTTCACATCTTGCAAATGCTTTAGCTATTGTGCAACAGTAAGTGATAGCACAGCATACAATGTTATTCCCTAGATCAACACCTTGCAACATGATTTACAGAGAGGCTTTCTCTTCAAGAAAAAGTCTCACTTGCAATTCATGTTTAGTCTGTTTTCCCTATCTTATCTTTAACAGCTGGGTTATATCTGCTTCCACAGAAATGTGTTAATGTATGTTTAATACCAATAGCAAAAAGAGAACTTTGAAAACTGAAAAGAGCCTTACATTTAAGTTTCAAGTAATCAGCCAAATAATTTTTAAAATTTTATTTAATTTTAACTGCCATCATTTATCCCCCCTTTATCTTCTCCCACCTCTCCCCTCTTCCCCCCAATAATCGCCACACTGTTGTCAGTGTCCATGAGTTCTTTCTCTTTTTGTCTTTGTTGCCCAATAATTTTTAAGTTGATCACTGATTGGTGATCACACCATTAATAATGAACAAATATTATAATGAGTTAAAGTCCAGTCTACAGAAATATAGCAAAGATAAACATTTTTGTTTAAATCATAACTGAATCTCTAGCATTAATTCATTTGTCCTGGACAAATTTACTTTAAGTAGAGATTGTATTTTATCCATGGTTTCTGAGGCCGGTGTGTGAAGACAGGAGTTCCATTCTTTCTACAACCTTATCAGTTTCACTCTGTTCTTCAGCCTTGCCAAGTCACATCCTCTGAGATCACATGCTGAGTCAGGAAGATTGTTGTGATATTAAACCAGTCTCATTCCTCAGAAGCCACACCATTTTTGCTCAAATTGGAAGGACTATTGGCCAATGGGGGCATTACTCACAGACTATTTGTCAGGCCAGCTGTATTGATGCCCACCCGCTACCTATGAGGCAATGTCTCTGGATACTGAGTCACAGGGGAGGGGTGAGCACTTAAGCAATTACAAACCTGCAGATGTTAGCAAGGGAGGTCTCATTCACTCAGAATAATCATAGAGCATTTTTTTTTTACCAGGTTTTAATACCAATAAGAATAAAGGTATGGGTGAGTTCTGAGTGGTGGAATTGTATTGAAAGACTAGGGGCCCTGCGCACGAATCCATGCATGAATAGCTCGCTGCCGCATGCCTCAGCTGGCCGCCCCGCCCACCGCTGCTCATAGCTCTCCACCTCACTGTAGCTCGCTGCCCCGCCCTCCTGCTGATCGGTCGTTACCGTCACGGCGTAACGACCATTTGCATATTACCTCTTTATTATATATGATGATGCTCTACCCAAAGACCTCAATACTGAGCAGGAGTGTTAATGTGAAAACGGTTTTCTCACCTCGCTTCAGTGTTAGCTATCAATGATGGGTAAACTCACCCTATTTAAAAAACCATAAGAGTCCCAATGGATTGTTTGGTTCCCCATGCCAACAGGGAACACTTAGTGATGGCACAACTTACCAAAACCCCAAAACTAACATTATGTTACTTGTTTATGTAAAAGATATTTAAAAGCCCATTGTATCAAATTTTAAATTGTACTCTTTCAGTTAAAGGTACCTAGACTGGAATCAATCCTAATAATATTAATGGATTTTGTAGCCAGAAAAGTATCTCCATATAATCTATATCAATATAATGTTAAATGTCCTTATTTATCTCATACACATTTTGTACTGAAATAGGATAGGGCTATACTTTTGATATATTTAAACCTCACTGTTATTTTAAAACCAATGTGAAAAAACAAAACACCCTGGAAACTAGATTATATTTTGCACAAATAACACACTGATAGTAGTGAGACTATTTTATCCGTAACAAAAATAGTTTCCTTTTTAAAGGCGGGCCATTCTTTACACTTAGCTCAAAGCAATACTACGCAGGTAGCAGTTCCCTGAAAGATAAATGGCCTTTCACACGCTGAGGCTTGGGTGCTATATGCCTTCTGTCTATGAGGGGACCTTTTCCTAATACAGGATTCTAATAAGCAGCACTGATTTCAGTTCAGCATATACAAACCTACAAGCTCTGGTGGTGGTGGTGGGGGACGGGGAGTAAATAATGGAATGACCATAAGTCTAAGTTCATTGACTCACAAAGGATTTTCTTCTCGGGAAGCAGTGTGTGTGTGAGGGGTGGGGGGGGTGGGGGGGTTCTCTGACATTACTAATCCAATTCCTGATAAGACAAGTAACTTAGTCCTTCCAAAAATGTATGCCCTTACTATTTTCTGAGACCTGGTGAAATGCTTGGTGCCAGAAAATGTATTTGTTTTCATATACCATCTACAGGATAGGTGACGGAGGTATAGCAACAGATTCCATGGGGGCATTGTTGTTGTTTGTTTCCCCTGGGGAAATATGAAGAAGATGAGAGGCAAACAGATGATACTTGTCCTATGAGAGCAAACTATTTTTAATCTCATTAAAAATATACAACTTTCAAACAGCTTCCAAATTGGGATACTGCATCATTAAGCATTTGACATTTGTCCAGTTAAAACTATTGACTCATGCTTTCTTTGCTACCCCCTCAAATTACTACAGTGCCACAGCTGATCTGACTATATTTTCCATTTCTTATAAATAGCCACAAGAAAAGTATTAATTATCCTTGTACGATTTAATGCACCAACTGCCTTAACCTTTCAGGTTTTCTTAAACGCCAGCATAACAAGGCATATCCATGGCAGCAAATGTGATTTATGACAGGAATCTTTAATTTCTGTTTTTAAATATGTTACCCACCGATCTGCATACATTTAAATTCGCCTGCAACACTTTTCTCTGTCTTGAGGCTGTTGTTTAATATTCAAGGATGATTTTTGTCCACATACATTTTGGTCTATGTCACCTCAGATTAAATTATTACTGTTTGCAGCCTTTTCAGAGCAGGCCTCAGGCCCTTATTTACAAGAATCAATGAAACAGTAATGAAAATCCATTTTTCATACTATCAGCTCTGGCCTGCTTTTATTTAGTTAGCTGTGTCTAAGCAAGCAATTCATTTTGTGCAAATGTCATGTAGAGAAAAAAGGATGAGCCGTGAAAGGGTTAATCATGAAATAAGACCTAAGCTTTCTCCCATATAAAAAGCATCCGTAATGTTAAATTTTTTTAAAAAGCCCTTCTTAATATATGCAAAGTAATGTATATTGACACATAAGCAAGGCTTTTCATGATGAATATTGAAATATATATGCAAAGCACAGGAAATGTGTAACATGTTATAGATCTTTCAGTGTACATTTAGAGGAAATGAACCATTTATATTCTACAATTTAGTGAATACCTACTGTTTATTGGTACAGAGCACATAGGAGTATATTTGTCTTAGTAATTTATTTAGGTAAATATATTTATTCTTCTAGGGGTTCTTGTGCTTTTCTTGGTTCTATAGTAGTAGACATAAATATTTAACAATGCATTGTCTCAAATGTTATTCATGTAATTTATCAGCGAAAACAGTGGAGTTGTAATAACTTTTAAGCCTGCATGCACCTTCTCTTAAACCTGAGATTGATTTAGAATGCGTAAAACTGGGCTGGATTTTTTTTTCCTACTGCCGAGGAGAATTATTTACTAGTAATAACCAAGAGAAGCTAAACTAGTCTAGCTACCAAAGGAACAAGGCTCATTTACCACTTTTTGAATCAGCTTTCTTAAGCAAATACTTTGGCAATAAAAGAAAAGGGGTTAGTGAGAGAAGCAAGCATTTAATTGTTTTGAATATATTTCCCTATATTTGCTGACCTACCCACTTTTCTTTATACAGAGATGTAGACACAGAAATATACATATATATTACCCCTTGTGAAGTAGTCCTCTTGGGAATGTCTTCTAAATTTTAATGTACTTGGCTATAAGATGTCAGTTCAAATCAAGGCAAAGATCTTGTAAAAGTGACTGTCCACTTTTTAATATCACAGAAGTAATGAATAGAGACGGAAAGAAAGCATTTGGAGTCTTCTTGATCTTTGCTATGGACTTTCTTGGAAACACATTTTATAGACTCACAATCTGGATTTTTCCATTTGTACTTTTTTTCTATTACATTTGGTTTCTTAATTTCTGTTTCCTATGTTTGGTGATCAAATTTCTAATACTGGTATAATGTGCAGATCTGAACACAGGCTTATTTGATAGTTTTAATTATATTTTTAAAGCAGTAATTTTCTACTAAGCTAAAGCAGAAAATGCCTGCATTATTATCCTGAAGCTGAATCTGAACAGTGGATTCCATACTGCCAGTGCTCATATAGATCCAGGCCAGTGGTTCTCAACCTTTCTAATGCTGCGGACCCTTTAATACAGTTCCTCATGTTGTGGTGACCCCCAACCATAAAATTATTTTCGGTGCTACTTCATCACTGTAATTTTGCTACTGTTAATGAATCGTAATGTAAATATCTGTGTTTTCCGATGGTCTTAGTTGACCCTGCTAGAGGTTCTTAATCTGTGGGTCACGACCCACAGGCTGAGAACCACTGCTGTAGAGCCTAAGACACTAATACAGATTTCTCTCTTTTTTAAACTTAATATATAACATTGATTTTTAAAATATAGGAGATGGGGTGTTGAAAAGATGCATACAAAAATTGTAATACCTGATTTCTCTGTTGGATAGGATTTAAGTTGCTTCTTTTTTAAACCTTTGTATACTTTTATCATTTAAATTTCATAGAATGACTGCAGTCTAGATGGTATTTTTATAAAGGGAAGAATATTTTTTAACAGAAATGAGGTGAGTAAGGGATACCTCTATGAGAAGGAGCAAGGTACCCAAAGTGGGCTCAAAACCAGAGCACCCCTCCCACCCAAACAGGGTGTTATTTTTCCTTCCCTTTTCTTTTCAATGGAATTTATCCCCATAAAATATTTATTTAATTCAGAAACATTATCTTTTAAAATTTCTCTGAGGAAATTTATAAGAGGCAGTAATAATTAGAAAAAAATTATGGCTTCCTTCCTAAGACCTAACTTAGATCAGCTTCGTGAACAGATGGGGAATTTGGTGGTAGGGTCTGAGCAAGGGCAAAGGAGGCCAGTACTGTGAAGAGTAGACCTGGGTGCTGGGCCATACTGAGATGAGATTTGGGATGGAATGAATGTGCTGGAACCCAACACTGTCATTTTTTATTGTGTAAAAAAATTACTAAATCCCACTCTTCTATTTCCTCATCTATAAAATGGTGTCAATTTAGTACCCACACCACAGAGTTGTGATTACAATAAAATAATACCTTTAAAGCATTTATAATTATTCTTTCACATAGTAAGAGTTTAAAATTGTTAGCAATGGAAAGTATATCCAAGTGCTTAAGTATCAGTGGGGAAGTATATATCCAATTGGAGATATATGCAGAATGGGAGGTATAAAAGTGTGATTTTTAAAAATTAAATATTTTAAGAAGGTATTTAAACAGTTTTGGACTCAAGAAAGGGAGGATGGGAGAGTAATTATCTTCATTATCCTCCTCATTCTCCTGTTCCCCAAGTAGCAGGGGTCCTGCTGTCAAGAACCAAGGCTAGTATGATTAGCATTGATTAAATAGTATGATTTATCTGTGGGTTAGCCTGGGAACCTAACAGCTATATTCTATAGAAAAAATATGTTCCTGGTGACAAATAGCCATCTACAAATGAACATTTGAAATATACTCTTTTACAAATTGACCTTCATATTTTATTATATCTTATTTGCCATTTACTTAACAAATGCATTTTAAAATGGCATTGATATATATTCAATTGTAAGCTAGAGAATCAATAAGGAATAAGCAAATAACAATCAGGGAATACAGTGTCAAAAGAATTTCTCAGATAAAGTAAATATTGGTTAACAAGTATTCTCAATGAGCAAAAGCCAGAAAATATTTATTTTTATTGTTTGTTTTGGTCAGCCCTAGTTTAGCATTTAGAAAATTAACTGCATTTATTAATATATTCTATTGTAATGCCCACATCTCATATAAACTTGAAGTTGAGAAAATAAGTAACATTTCAGAACAAATAGCCATCTACCTGATACCTGAAAATGAATCAGTGCCTGACTGATGCACTTACATTAAAAACTGGACAAAATATTTTAGTCAACATACGTAGTAACTAGAGAGAAGGGCAAAATAAAAGAAAAATATGTACATCCTTGTTTTTCATGAATTACTCTGTCATAGCACAGAATGTTACAAATATGGACAAAAGTAGCTATGCTTCTAAGAGAACAAGAGGAGGAATTAATTCATCTCAAGCATATTCAAATCCCATCAATGATTTATGACCATTTATGAGAAAAAGGAAATATCAATTTCTAAACTTATATTTAATATTTACAAATATGTAAATTAGGCTGTCTCAGAAAAGTGTAGCAGATGTCTCTATCGTCTTGATGCTGATGGACTGCCTAGGTATTACTTTAAAATGATAGATTGGCAATGAGAATATTATTTTCTACTTTAATCTATCGTATTCATTTGGAAGCATTAATTCTTTTAAAGAAGATTATATATGCAATCCAATCTTGTCAGCCTGGCTCTATTTAATGGGATGTTCTATTTAAATGTGAGGACATATTGATCTCATTCTGAAGTTTCTATCTAGTATCTATCAAGAGGATAAAGTTTGAACATTTTCCATCGTGGGTTCTGTTCCAAAATTTTTGAAATTGAATATGCTGTAAAGAAAAAAACACAACAGTAACTTTTCTCTTTTTGCTTTGGAGGCATTTTAAGAGAGAGAGAGAGAGAGAGAGAGAGAGAGAGAGAGAGAGAACACTGAAGGAAGTTGTGATCTTTCTTTACACAGAGTCTTTTAGCAAGAGGATAAAATACTTACCTCAAGGGAAAAGTAAGTCAAAGGACCCATTTCTCCTTTATTTTGAAAAGTGAATCATTTTGTTCAGAGGCTCTGAGCCATAAACTGTCACAACCTCCACAATGTTCCAATTTATGGTAGTAGGGTTCCTTTGCACATACTATTTCTGAGCTCTCATGAAAATGATATGAACTAAGTAAATCAACTTACTTTAAGATCTTGGATTGGTCTTGACTGCTTCAAATTGGGTTGTGGAAGTGTTCTCACTAAATTATTTTTTATTTTTTATATCTCTGTGTGAAAGATATGAAAAATATTTCTCTTTTTAAGAGAGATGAATGGGGAGGGAGAGAGAGATTAAAGTGAGAGAGAAACATCCATGGGTTGCCTCTGTATGCACCCTGACCTGACCAGGATCGAATGCACAATGTAGGTTTGTGCCCTGAACTGGAATTGAATCCATCACGTTTTGGTATACAGGATGATACTCCTACCAACTGAGCCACACCAGCCAGGACACAAGCATTTTTTTAGTACCCATTCAAAGAAGAGTATATTTAATATGGAAAGAGAGTGAAATATTTTAATAAAATAAAAATTGACTATAACCAATGGCTGAAGTCAAGAATTATCATTTTGATGTGTATGTGCATGTATATGCACAATTCTATCTAATAAAAGAGTAATATGCAAATTGACCATCACTCCAACACATAAGATGGCTGCCCCCATGTGGTCAAAGATGACTGTCCCCATGTGGACACAAGATGGCCAGTAGGAGAGGGCAGTTGGGAGGGACCGGGCCTGTAAGGGAGGGCAGTGGTGGGCGATCAGGCCATCAGGGGAGGGCAGTTAGGGGTGACCAGGCCAGCAGAGGAGGGAAGTTGGGGATGATTGGGCCTGCAGGGAAGGGCAGTTGGGGGGAACCCAGGCCTGCAGAGGAGAGCAGTTGGGGGAACCAGGCCTGCAGGGGAGGACAGTTAGGGGCAATCAGGCTGGCAGGGGAGCAGTTAGGTGTCAATCAGGCTGGCAGGGGAGTGATTAGGGGGTGATCAGGCTGGCAGGCAGAAGTGGTTAGGGGCAATCAGAAAGGCAAGCAGGCAAGCAGTTGGGAGCCAGCAGTCCTGGATTGTGAGAGGGATGTCCAACTGCCTAAACGGGCAGTCGGACATTTCTCGAGGGGTCCCAGATTGGAGAGGGTGCAGGCTGGGCTGAGGGACACACCCCCATGCACGAATTTTGTGCACCAGGCCTCTAGTCTATATTATAAAAGGCCTGTGGCCCTAACGCTGTAACGACCAAAGACCGGTCGGGAGGGCAGGGCTGCGCGATTTCGCATGCTGGGCTTCTAGTATTTTATATATTACAAGCTAAAAAGTAAAAAAGTAATTTATAGTGCTGTATAAAGCATAAATAATATTGAATAACAAATATTGTTTATTTAAGTGTTCCACATTAAAGTGTTTTAGCCTAGTAGAATTCTCCCAGTAAAGTTTGTATTATATTTTGCATATAAATATCAAGTAAAATAGTTTGTAATCATAAAACATTATATTTTGCTAATTGAAGACATTTTTATTGCAAAACAAAAACATAAATGACTAATATGTACAGATTTCTTTATATTTTAATAGAACTGAATTAAAATAAAAATTTTAAGTTTTGATGGTATATGGTGAACAATTATCAAAAACACAATTTAAGCATAGTTAGCAAATTTTTGTTTGGATTACACTAATGATTATATTAAAGTGTAATGCTTACTCGTAAAAGCTTAGTGAGATTAAATTAATAAGCATCAAGATACTGTGTTGTGAAGATGTCATCAGATCTGAGACAAAATTTCATGACTTAAAGGACCTAGAATATGAATCTGGGATATCTAATTACCAACACAATGGATTTGCAACTATAAGTATAAATTTTGTGTTGTGTGTTTACATGAGACGTTTCCTTAGGGTTTCTGCTCAAATCCCTAATATAAGCATAGTTATGATTATAGCATAAGAACTAGGAAGTATGCTATATGTACATATGATATAGAGAGATTATACAGCTAATATTGACCATTATTAATAATAAATTTGAATTTGAATGCAATTATTCAGACTATTGGGATGACAACAGATTTAGTGCCAGCACGCAAAAAGGTGAAAACAAAACTCTATCTTAGAAATAAATGTGCATCCATTTAATATTCACAGGAAGTGAAATTACTTCCTAAAAGATGCTCCCACTCATTTTTATATTATTTTTCATTATATATGAAATAAATTACCTCTTCCTGACAAGCTCATGATTTTCTGCACATGATATATTTTTTCAAGAGGAATTCACTATACTTTCCTTACAAGAAAAAAGTGTTAGACTTTTTATTAATTACTATCTAACTGGAATCAAAATGTCAAAGGGATCTAATTACTAAATAACAGAAATTAGAAATGGGATAAATTTTCACTTATCTGGTTTAACAATGAAACTGATATTTCAAAACATATACCACACAATAGGCATTTCTCTTTGTATTTGGAATGCATTATTAAAGTCAATTTGTATCACATAGCTAATGACTGAAGGAGTTGGCACAAATCCACTGTGAATGATAGTGGGAAATTAGCCTGAGAGTCGATTTGCAGAATATTCCCTCTCATTCAAGTGAATATTTCTGTAGAAAGGTTGAAAGCTGCAAAATGTTCTTGGTGGATGGCTCTAAATAATCAAAAGTTCAAAATAAACTTGGAACCTCTTTCTCAAGAACCCATACAAGATAATCTGGAAATAAATGTGTGTGTGATGGGGGTGGGGGAAAGGGGGAGAACACTTTTTTTTTTTTTTTACTATTGTCTTTTACTTTAAATTACATTTGACATTTAATATTATAGTAGTTTCAGGTGTGCCACATAGGAGTTAGACAATTATATAAATTTATGAAGTGATCCCCCCAATAATTCTAGTACCCACCTGGCACCATACATAGTTATTACAGTACTAGAGGCCTGGTTCATGAAATTCATGAATGGTGTGTGTGTGTGTGTGTGTGTGTGTGTGTCCCTCAGCCCAGCCTGCACCCTCTCCAATCTGGGACTGCTGGGTCCCAACCACTCACCTACCTGCCTGCATGATTGCCCCTAACCGCTTCTGCCTGCCAGCCTGATCACCCCCTAATCACTCCCCTGCCAGCCTGATCGACACCTAACTGCTCCCCTGCCAGCCCAATTGCCCCTAACTGCCCTCCCCTGCTGGCCTGGTCACCCCTAACTGCCCTCCCCTGCCAGCCTGGTCACCCCTAACTGTCCTCCCCTGTAGGCCTGGTCACCTCTAACTGCCCTCCCCTGCTGGCCTGGTAGCCCCTAACTGCCATCCCTTGCCACCTGTTTTGCCCTAACTGCCCTCTCCTGCCAGCCTGGTTGCCCCCAACTGCCCTCCCCTGCAGACCCGGTTCCCTCCCCCCCCAAACTACTCTCCCCCCTGCCGGCCATCTTGTGGCAGCCATCTTGTGTCCACATGGGGGCAGCCCTCTTTGACCACATGGGGGTGGCCATCTTGTGTGTTGGAGTGATGGTCAATTTGCATATAGCTCTTTTATTAGATGGGATTACTGACTCTATTCCCTATGCTGTACTTTGCATCCCTGTGACTCTTTTGTAATTACTGATTTGTACTTCTTAATCCCTTCACCTTTTTCACCTATTTCCTTAATCCCCCTCTACTCTGGCAATCCTCAGTATTTTTCTCTGTATCTATGAATCTGTTTAAAGAAGGTTTTTTAACTAATAGGTGATTAGAGGTATTTTAAAAATAATATTTAATAATAAATTATTTATAAATTGCATCTTAGTTTTCCTCTTTTGTGTATATTTTGAAAAAAAAAAATTCTAAAGAGAGTGCTCTCACCTGCACTTCTAAGTCCAGTCTACATATTCTGTTCTGCCTTAAAATCTTGGCTGTTGGTCCGTATTTCAGTCTAAGTTCCTGTTGGCTTCATGTCTGATGACCCTCTGGAATTCCAGGATTCATAGTATTCTTGGTTCCTTGTGGTCCCTGTTATGCTTGCCTCTACAGAATCATGCTATAGGAAAGCTTACTATTTCATAGTGAATCCTCCTTTCATTTTGGCCAATAGTCCAAGACTGGAAAACTATTTAATTCAACAAATAGGAGAAAATAGGGGAAATCATGTTCAAAATGTCCTGTTAAAGACTCAAAGACTAAAGAAAACACATCTCTCTCTCTTTTCCCAGTCTGTCTGCCTTTTTCATACACACACATTCAAACATTGGAGGTTACTGTGTTGCATATTTTTTGCTCTCCCAGGTCCATTTTCTGTCTTTCTATATCCTGTTTGGCTTTGTGTTCTAGGGAGCTAGGTTATGAGGACTGACTGTATGGGACCCTTTTCCTTGTGCTTTTGGATTCGGTTTTAGCCAAAGGGAGATAATGGGATACGTTTAGAAAATGGAAGGAAAATGAGATGAGAATATATATGTCACTAACTTCCACTATAGGTCATCACTCTCCCAAAGGACACCGATGTTGTGTAAAGTGTCTTGCTCTACTCAGTAACAATCTCAGGGAACTCCTAACTATCTCCACCACTTTCTCCTTCAGACTGTAGGTGGTAATACTTTATTTTTCTTGCTAGCAGTCTTGGGCTAATGTATCATTTGTTTTTTGTTTGTTTTTGTTGGGGGCGGGGTTCTTTTCTCTTAGACTCTACCTGCTACTTTGAAATTAACTATTTTATTAAACCTGCTTCAATGATAAGCCAGAAATCTGACTGAGTAGTCCTTAGCAGAAATCTCTTTCTGACCATGTTTTCCTTCTGGATTTGTTACCTCTTTCCATTTCTCCTCAGGGAGGGCCCTTTTCTCCTTTCTTTAGGTAAGTAAAACCTACTGCTCTTAAGTATAGTGTACCAAAGAATCTTGCCCCTTCTTGTACACGGGTGATATGCAGTGCAAAGTAATCTCAGCAGGATATTGCTGAGTGGCTGACTTAATTAGTCCAGATTATGGCCCCTATTTGTATTTCCCAAGTTCTAGACTCTCATGGGTAGTTTTTTATTTGTTTGTTTGTTTTTATTTTTTAATAGAACATACATATCTCCCAAGGACAAACTATGATTCTCCTAGGTAGTAAAACAAAATCTCATTAGCAAGTCAATAATTTCCTAAAAGCACGGTATAGACAAATCTATATAGATATGGCTTTATACACTATTTCCAGAATGTTGTTACTGATTCTTTCTCATCTTTTGGTTTCCAGCCCGGGAACAACAATTGTACCATACATAAAAAATGTGGTTACTAGACTGATGAACAAGAACAGACCCAGATACCAGGAGGCACGGATCAGACTGTCGGGCCTCAGAGGGAGGGTAGGGGAGGGTGGGGGTAAAGGGGAGAGATCAACCAAAGGACTTGTGTGCAAGCGTATGCGCCTAACCAGCGGTTGGGGACAACAGGGGGGTGGGGGCATGTGTGGGGAGGAGTGTGGGATGGGAATGGGGGCATGAGGACAAATATGTGATACCTTAATCAATAAAGACATTTTTTTAAAAATGTGGTTAATTTTAATGTGCTTCTAAACAACATAATACCCACCCCTGATTAATTTTTTGAACAAAAGTAAATTCAACAACTAAACATTCATGTGCTAAAAAAATGAATTTTGACACATCTTACACACTTCACAAAAAATTGACTTATATTTAGGATATTAGACCTAATCTCAAACCTTCTGGAAGATAACATAGGAGAAAATGTGGGTGACCCTGGGTACGACAATGACTTTTGAGATACAACATGAAACACACTATCCATGAAATAAATAACTGATAAGCTGGGCTTCATTAAAACAACAATAACAACAAAAAAACCACCAAAAAACTTGCCCCAAAAAACAAAAGAACTTCTGCTCTGTAAAAGACACTGGCAAAGAAATGGAAAAACAAGCCATACACACACTGGGGAAAAATATTTGCAAAATACATATCTGTTAAAGGACTGTTATCCAAAATATACAAAGATTTATTAACACTAAACAATAAGAAAACAAACAAGTTTTTTCAAAATGGGCCAAAGACCTGAACAGACACCTCATCAAAGAAGATATACAGATGGCTAGTAAGCATATTAAAAGATGCTCCTTGCCCACCTGTGCCTGCATTGCTCAGTGGGTGAGCTTCAACCTATGAACCAGAAGGTCACTGTTTGATTCCAGGTCAGGGCATATGCCTGCGTTGTGGCTTCATCCCCAGTGTGGGACCTGCAGAAGGCAGCTGATCAATGATTCTCTCTCATCATTGATATCTCTATCTCTCCCTCTCTCCCTTTCTCTTTGAAATAAATAAAAATATATTTTTTAAAAAGATGCTCCACATCATATGTCATTAGGGAATCCTATATAATAAAAGGCTAATATGCAAATTGACTGAATGGTGGAACGATTGGTCTCTATGACATGCATTGACCACCAGGTGGCAGATGCTCAATGCAGGCTGCCCCCTGGTGGTCAGTGTGCTCCCACATGGGGAGTACCACTCAGCCAGAAGCTGGGCTCACTGCTGGCGAGCACAGCAGCGGTGGCGGGAACCTCTCCTGCCTCTGCAGCAGCGCAAGGATGTCCGATTGCTGGCTTAGGCCCGTTCCCTGCATTAGCAGGCCTAACTTGTCAGTCGAACATTCCCTGAGGGCTCCTGGACTGTGAGAAAGTGCAGGCTGGGCTGAGGGACCTCCGAGTGCATGAATTTCATGCTCCAGGCCATTAGTAGTAAAATAAAACAACAGTGAACTACCACTACACAACTGTTAGACTGGACCTCCAAAAAAACACACACAAAAAAACAACACTGATAATACCAAATGTTGACAGGAATATGGAAATCACATTCATTGGTAGTGGGAACACACAATGATAAGGCCACTTTGGGAGATAATTTAACAGCCTGTGGGTTGTTGTTTTTTAGTGTGGTTAATCCTCACCTGAGGATATATTTTTTCCATTGATTTTTAGAGAGAGTGGAGGGAGAGAAAGAGAAACATCAATGTGGGAGAGACATGTCAATTGGTTGCCTTCTACAGGCCTCAACCAGGGCCTGAGATCAAGCCTGAAACCAAGCAAGGTACTTGCCCTTGACCAGAATCGAACCTAAGACCCTTCAATCCTGGGGCTGACACTCCAAACACTAAACCAAACCAGCTAGGATGATCAGTTTTTTGTTTGTTTTTGTTTTGTTTTGTTTTGTTTTGTTTTAATAAAACAACATATTACCATATGATTCAGCAATCATGATCCTTTGTATTTACTGAAATGGGGTGAAAACTTATGACCACACAAATATCTCCACATGGAGTATCTATAATAATAAAAGGGTAATATGCTAATTATACCGGACATCTTCCAGACATCATTCCAGATGTCCTCCCTGACAAAGCCGGGGCCAGAGGGAAGCAGCCCTGGTCCTGGGTTCCAGAGGCAAGCCGGTGCTGGAAGCTTGGGGAAGGAAGGCCTACTCTTGCACGAATTTTCATGCATCGGGCCTCTCATTTATTTATAATTGCCAAAACTTGGAACAAACAAAATATTTACTCTTCGATATGTAAGTGCATTAATAAACTATGGTACTTCCAGACAAAGAGTTATTATTCAAGTCTAAAAGCAAATGAGCTATTAATCCATGAGAGACATGGAAGAAACTTAAAAGCATACTTAAATGCAGGAACCCAATCTGACAAGGGTACATACTGTAGTATTCCAACTATATTACATACTTGTAAAGGCTAAACCGTGGAGACAGTGAAAAGATCGGTTGTTAGGGATTGGGGTTTGAAAGGAATGGTGAGACAAAGCACAAACAATTTTTAAGGCAGTAAAACTATTTTTCTGATACTATACACAATATTATACATTTGTCAAAACCAATAGAATGTACAACACTGAGAGTGAGCCCTAGTGTAAAGTATGAATATGGGTGCTAATGATGTGCCAATGTAGGGTCCTGGATCGTAACAAATGTATCACTAGGGTGCAGCATATTGATATCAGGGAAGGCTGTGTATTTGTGGGGCAGGGGGTGTATGAGAAATCTCTGTGCCTTCTGCTCCATGCTCTCTGAACCTAAAACCACCCTAAAGAATAATCTGTGTAAACAACAACAAAGTAAATATGTCATGAGGGTTTTTAGTTCTATTTCCATCCGTCTCCATATCAAAACATAGTAAGTAGAGAGGCTTACTATAGAGAAGTTTCCTCCTGTTTCCCACAGTGATTGTTTGCCCAACATCACATCACTCCCTAGCTCAAGAGTTGAGCATTATGGATTTGTTAAGGAAACAATTTTTTTTTTAAGTCAGTATAGACTTACATGGAAAATTAGAGGTAGAGAAAGCCTGGGTGTTTAGAATTCCAGATTTTTCAAATTATTTCACAGAATCAAGTTATTCTTTTAATTTTATTAAATAATATATGGAAACTGTCTACATTGCAATGACATAATATTTCAAGCTATTAACTTGAAGTGAATAATAATACCAATATTTATTTCTTTATAGATTTCTACTATGACTTTCCTCACTATATTATTTTTTTTATAATTTACAAAGCATTTTTATATATTAAATTTCATTCTATCTTCAACCGAGTTAAATAGAAATGACCATTGATGTTTTCTAATCACCTAGACTTAGTCACCTGTTGATTGTACCTGAGAAAGGAATATCAAATCTTTTCCTTTTTGTGTCCCTTTCTTCACCAGTTTTCCTGTCATCGTCACTTCCTCCAGCCTGCTGATACTAAGTTCACCTTTGGAATTATAAATCTGTGGTATGTGTGTGTGTGTGTGTGTGTATGTGTGTGTGTGTGTGTACCAGTCCCATTTAAAAACAAAGAGAAAATTGGTAACCCATTTTCCACAAGAAAAAACAAAACAAAAACAAATTCCACAGCCTGGTTCTCTGAAACTTACAAAATTTAGTCTTCGCCTACCTTTCTAGTCACACTTCCAACTACTACCCATTCCTTAACCAATAAACTTTATTTTCAAGATGACAGAATTTATCAGCCTTGAGGCACCATGAGTTTCGTGTTTCCATGGCTTAAATATACTACTGCCACTTCTTTTTAGAATATCCTTCCTCTTCCCCTGGTTAAAGTCTATTTATCATCTCAAACACAACTAATATCCTTTGATCTGAGTAGTCTTACCAACCTTGACTTCCCTAGAGATAAACGGTGGCTCCAACTCACCCAGGTCCTTATACATACCTATCAAATTTAAAGCAGTCTACTCCACTAGATTGACTTTTCTGGTGGAATTATTCATTCATGCAAAGCACATAGTGGACACATGATAAATACTTACTGGAAGAATGAAGGGATAAATGAATGGACCTCCGTCTTTCAAACTGAGGCTTAGAGAGGATCAGTGACTGGATAATAGTTAGAAAAGGAATTAATCTGGAGGTGACATGGGTATTTCAGCATCCAGTATTCTTTCTATAGAAATCCCTGGGAAAGTTTTTCAAAATATAGATGCCACATCTCAGGCCAGACACAACGCATCAGAGTCTCTGAGCCAGGATGTACACGTTTCTAAGGCTCCACAGACAAATAGTGTGAGAAGTGAGAGGTGAAATCCACTCTTAATTGTTGCCACATCACACCCACACCCGAGTACAGAAACACAGTTTCTGGCTCCACAGACACAAAGTCTTTGGCCAATATTCCTGGAATTCTAGACTTCTGTTCAGGAAGAGGAGTATTGAGGGTATGAACTGGAGAGACAACAAGTGTTATAGAAGTAGGGGAGACTCAAACCATGAGTGTCAGGGGGAGCAGCATCTGACCACTCACCCTTTGAGGGGAGCCAGGGATATTGTAAGACAAAGGGATTACGCCAGGCTACTCCAGAGTTGCTGATCAAGACACATCAAGACAGACATAAATTTGCCTAAAAACTGCAGAAAAGAATAGCTTCCACTTATTCAATCTGAGATAACTTCTGATACTCCTGCAACCTACCACCTTTTTGAAAGGGCACATATTTTAATGGGCCAGGGGTCATTAAAAACTCATATTAATTTTTAACATTTGCCACACATCCCTTAAAAATGACATTCTGTGTCTTCAGAGTAGGGGGGGAATCATATTTAGAAAGACGAGGAAAAATCAATCTGCAGGTAGAGATTATATCTCCAAATGTATACTTGCTTTTTCACTGTGTGCAAAAGGGTTTTGTTGTTTGTTTGCTTGAATGTTTTGCCACCAAAGACTTTAATAATAAGACATTCAATAATTCTTTGTGAACCAACCCAAATCCCACATCACTGTTTACTGAGCCTTGTTCTGCTGTTATTGATTACTTATGAATTCCCTGGTATCCCAAGCCATAAATAATTGTATTTTCTTTCTCTTATTTTCCTCCTACCTACTGTTCCCTTTGCCCTGACCTACTAGGTGCCACATTCTGTGTGAGTGCTACAGGCAAGTCGTTTATTTGGAGGGGGTGGTGCTTTGTTTCTTATTGGCCTGCTCAAACCATCATCCCTATGATTCTTTTGTTTGTTCTGGTCCCCAGTTTTCTTCACCCTAAAGCCAATTGCTTGTAGTGAGATAAGACCCCAAAATCGATTCAATTGCATTGCTGCATGATCTTTTCATTATTTCAGCCTTGTCTTTTCAGATGCTCTGTTTCATTTTTATGTTGTTGAGAAGTTTGAAAGCTCCTAATTCTAATGAGCATTAAAATCCTCAGGAGTAACTCTTCTCTTCCCATCAGCTATTTCTGTGTTCTTGCAGAGTTCAGTTGCCCTTTAATCTTGGGGCCTCATTAGTCACTTTTATACTGGGATAAAGGGTTGAATTTTACGGAATGGAAGCTCACACTCTGCAAACACTGACATTTCCTCTGTCATCATGACTGCATCTGGCAATTGCTGTTACCGACATTTGTCCAAAAATTTAGTATGAAAGATAAAGTTATTTTTCTTAGGTGCATCAAACCGATCTTTTGTGTCCCATAAATATTCATGTAGAAGATTCAAGAGTCAGTGAGAACCATGGATAATCATATTAGTGCTTGTGAGAAAAATTAAAGGAAAACAATAAATATTTGTTTGCATAAATGCTATACATATATTAGCAGAAAGAGAGAGCCAGAGCCAGGGAGAGAGAGACAGAGGGAGAAAGAATGAGGGTCTATGGTAGGGCAACTCACAAAGTCTATTTCATTTATCCACTGAAGAAGAAGTGCATTAGAATTTCAGCAATATATACAGAGCCTAATGGGAGACCTTAGGGATGGGTGCTTTAGAAGCACTAAAAGATTATCTCTGACATTGAAAATGCTGGTCTCTTGTCCTTGCCTTTTAGTCCCTCTTTCTTCAAAGCTTTGCCTCTGGAAGGACTGACTGCAGTGATATGCTTATAGCTCCATTTGCAGACTTTCTTATAGGTTCATAAATGGAGACCAGAAGGAGGAGGGAAAGGAATAAAATTTAATAACTGAATAAAAATGTAAATAAAGATTTGCCTAAAATTACTTGTCCAAGAAATAATTCTCCCTCCCCCTTAAGCTAATACTTTGATAAGCTCAGTACAGTGATCCTGATTTGGAGCGTGACCTTTGAAAATGCTCTCCAGCTTGATTAAAGATGTATTAAATTTGTTTAAATAAACCTCGTTGTAATGGCACATCATTTGTAAGAAGCTATTAGGGGGCTGGAAACTGTGCTGCTGTATTTGCATGAAAATGTGCCCTGCTCCAATAGAGGATCTCTCCTGAATTAACTGCAAAGGGAAAGTGACACTTTCATAATTTTCTCTGACAAAAAATAAAAGAAAGACAGAAAAACTTTATGCAAAGCTCTGTAAGAGAGGGGACAGCTGCATGTCAGTTACAGAGCCATACATGTAGTCAGTACTCGCAGTCCAACCAGCATTCTTCTTTGAAAATTTATTTTTATTGTTGAAAGTATTACAGATGTCCTCCTTTTTCCACCACTGACCTCTCCCACCCCTCTCCCACCCCCAACCAGCATTCTTGATGTTCTCAGTGTATTTGGTTAAATGAAATAAATCAATATTATTTGCCAATTATGTTGCTCCCAGAATGGCTTCATCTTTAAGACTATGTGTGTGAGCACATGAATTGTTTGAGAGTAACCAAGTCCACAGGGATGTCCAAAAGGAAGCTGTATTATCATATACCTTGAAATTCCAGGATTAAAATTCCTCCCTGGCTTCAATTTTGGTGCGATCTCTGCAAAGGTGATGCTCTCTGGGTTTTGGGAGAAGTTTAAGCACCCGAATGCCTTCGCCCACCTCTCCCACATGAAGTCTACAGTCATCCGATGTACTGTAATTCCTACCAATGGTTCCCAAATGAGCTACCACTCTAATGAAAAAGGGTCTGTACTTTAAATCAAATATTAAACTAATATCTTTCACATCTTCTTGTAGGAGTCAGGGTTTGAAGCCACCTGCCAACTTGGAGGAACTCTGGCCTCTTCCTAGTCACAATTTTCCCATCTACTCAGGTACAAAAATGTCCATTTTTCACCTAGCTTCTTCCTGATCAGTCTTTCTATTTTACTATTGAAAAGTTTTAATTCTGTTTGCTGAAAATTGCCACAATTGATCTAGTGTACAGTCTTCTCGCTGAGCTGCATTAAGGCCAATGCTCTGACATAAGCAGGCAGGGAAATGGTATTCAGCTCCCTGCCACACTCAGGCAGCTACTCTTTTCCAGGCATTGTGCTAAGAATTTTCACTTTTTAAAAAATTCTTAAAATAGCCTCGTAATTAGATAATATTCCCATAATTATAAGTTGACGAACCGAGGCTCAGTAACTGGCCTGAAATCCCATAATTAGCAAGGGTGAAGCTGTGTTTTCAGCTTAAGTGTGTCTGACTCTAATGCCCATGCCATTTTATTATACTAACTTTGACTCGAATTTACCATCTGGAGGTAAATTAAAGGGCCAGCTATGAGGCATGACTGGCAATATTGATTAACGGTCCCAGATTCAGAGACACATAGATGTACGTCCTCAACAAGATAAACTACTCATGGAGCAGGACAATGCTATCCTGGCCAGCAATGTTTAGGAAGGCCAAATTGTTATCTATCATTTTGAACCTCTCTCTCTCTCTCTTCCTTTTTAGATTTTCTTTGAGGTTATGGCGCTTTCTGTTAAATATTTTAGAGAGCACAATTTCAACATTAAAACTTTTTTTTTTTAATTTTTCCAAAAGAGCTTAATGTAATTTGAGATAAAATCTGGTGATTAAATTGAGTTATGTTTTGAACATGACTTATATGAACCTAAATAATAATGTTTCTCTGCTGTCTAAATTTACATGAAGGCAATCCAAAAAGTTTAGAGCAATGGAAACATGTTTCAAGTCAGTCCCTAGTTTTCTTAAGTGACTACTATGAAGGATATAATGGGAAATGAAAGGAAGGGAAGGAAATTCAAGAACTGTTTATCAGAAAACTAGAAAATGCATGCACAGGCATTCTTTGGTTGTATCTGAGAGGAGATCAAAGCATGTTTGAGACAATCCCTCTTTTTTATTATTATTATTATTTTCCTACTAATATCCATATGAAATTTAAAAATGAGAATATTTTAATATTAGAAAAAAATTAGAATATTGTGTCTAACCCACTCATTCAATAAAAAAAGACAAAATAGCCCAGCCAGCATGGCTCAGTGGTTGAGCGTCAACCTATGAACTGGGAGGTCATGGTTCGATTCCCAGTCAGGGCACATGCCCAGGTTGCAGCCTCCATCTCCAATGTGGGATGTGTAGCCAACAATGATTCTTTCTCATCATTGATGTTTCTATCTCTTCCTCCCTCTCTCTTCCTTTCTGAGATCAATAAAAATATATTTTTAAAAGACAAATAAACAAATAAAAAAACTGTTGTAAGTCATTTCCCAGCCGATAACGTACCTTTGTTTTCTTTCATCTACATAACTGTCTCACCCGGAGACAGATCTCACATTTGATGCTTCGAAACTAAAAAGGCCTTCATTAGAAGGTGTCATGTCAACCTTGTAAAATTTGTTGTATTCTTTTGTTTTTCATCCAAAATCTACTTTTACATTTTTCCTCCCAATCTAAAATAGAAAAGTCACAAAATAACAAATGCTCGGGAAAACCGGGAGAGGCGGTAAAGCTATCATTTTTGCATAAGGTTCTAGTTTAATTTCTGTTTTCATTGGTTCAAATGAGCTTCTTGCTCCTATACATAATCTTCATCAACCTGAGGCTCTGAAGCGCCATCTCCGAAGTGTTTCCCCATGTTCTCCATAAGCAGCATTTAACATTAACATAATGAGGAAACGCACTTCTTTATAACCTGTCTAAGTGGGGTACAAGTAATACCCGTGCTCCCCTGAGGTCGGTGGAGGCCCATGTAGGGTTACACGCTCTTTGGCAGAGATCTATGCGTAGGTTTGTTTTGCTGCAGACAAAGCAAAAGGGAACTCTTTCTGAATCTTTTGCATTAGGGCCCAGAATTTAAACGAATGCTCCTGCCTTCTAGTGCTTTTTTCCTCCTCATTTCCTTTTAGTTTTTAATTTACCATTCCCAGCTGAGATACTTGAGCAGATAGAAGCAACCCAGCTCCAGGCTAATTGGTTCATCATGTACTTTATGATAATTTTCATTCTGGATTTTGATTAGGTCAGTGTGTGGACTGCTTTGGTCAAAGATTGTAATGATCTGCCCATTAACTCTGAAATAGGGTCTTTGACTGTACTCATCTTATTAGATATCTCAGCTGCCTTTAACTGTGCTAACCATGAAATATTACTTAATGTCCTATGCTGGACTCTAATATTTTCCATATTTGCTTTAGTCCTATTCAACTCAATTTGTTACCTTCATTGGAAGTTCTAAATGTTGCTGATGGGCGTGTGACATACTGTTTCTTCCTAAGAATCAGTAAGAATTTGTAGGATCAGCTCTTCACACATATCTAGGGTCGTGAAGTGTATCACTGTTCCTCTGAGTCAGCCAGACATGGTTGCATTTACAGCTCCACCACTTACTACTTCCCTAACTGGTGACTTACCCACTTTTTGCCTGTTTCTCCAAGTGTGGCCCTAAAACCTATGACACATCTATAATGCACAGCACCGTGTTATGCATATAAGAAAAGTGCTATTACTCTTATTTTAAGGTTATCAAAGCAGATTTAAAACATAATTCATTGAAATGTAGATTTAGAATATAACTTGGAGAATATAGTAATTATTCAGGGTCTAAGCTAGGACAGTTTAGATTAAGCTTTCTTGCTTTTTAGACAGCAGTATTTGGGGAAGTGGAAGTGTTTGGATAGTTGATTCTATTCTCACTTTCACTTTGTGTTTCTGACATTCTATTAGATTTTGGTTAATTTCATCTTGAATTTTATTAGTATACTAGAGGCCCGGTGCACAAAAATTTGTGCACTCAGGGGGGAGGAGCCAGTCCCTCAGCCCGGCCTGTGCCCTCTAGCAATCTGGGACCCCTTGGTGGATGTCTGACTGACGGCTTAGGCTCGGTCCCCAGGGGATAAGGCCTAAGCTGGCAGTCAGACATCCCTCTGGCAGCCCAGGAGCACTAGGGGCTGACTAACAGCTTAGTCGGACATCCTTAGCACTGCCGCAGAGGCAGAATAGGCTCCCGCCACCACCGCTGCGCTGACCAGCCATGAGCCAGCTTCTGGCTGAGCAGTGCTCCCCCTGTGGAAGCACACTGACTACCAGGGGGAAGCTCCTGCATTGAGCGTCTGCCCCCTGGTGGTCAGTGTGCATCATAACGACTGTTTGTCCCCAGTCATTCAGCCATTAGGGTCAATTTGCATATTACCCTTTTATTATATAAGATATTTTTATGAATCAACATTACAGAAGGGTGACACTTCCTTTGCTTACATTTTGTTGACTCAGATTCATTTATAATTTATTTGTTAGAAATTTTAAGTTCATTTTGAATTATAAATTTTGTAATTCATGTCAAACCACTGCTTCCATCCAAATTCTTATTTTAAAATTCAAGTACTTTAACCATTTGGAAACTTGTTTTTAAGTTCCCACGTAATTTAATTTATTTCACATATTATTCCCCCTTTATTTTCTGTGATTTAACATTTAGACATGAGTGAATTTTATTCTCAAAAGACTAAGAAATTCTAACAGAACTGCTTTTACACAACCAAAGTGAAAATTTGAAATATGGTTTTCTAAAAATTGATGTTTCCAGGAAAATAATCCACTTAGCCTAAATTATCTGAATAAACAATATATTTAGAAGAAAAACTCACTGTTTTTCATATATATGTGTGTGTGTGTGTGTGTGTGTGTGTGTGTGTGTGTGTGTATATACTAGAGGCCCAATGCACGAAGATTCGTGCAAGAATGGGCCTTCCTTCCCCTGGCTGCCGGTACCGTCTTCGCTCCGGCCCAGATCCGCCTTTCTGCCTTCCCATGCTGCCCAGAGGCCCAGAGCAGCTGGGGTGGTGCAGAATGCCTGTGTCACCATGGCGACAATGCAAGTGTCCCGCCCCACCCCCAGCTGCTCTGCGCCTGTGTATGCAAATTAACCCGCCAGCTTTGTTGGGTTAATTTGCATACTCACTACTGATTGGCTGGTGGGCGTCATGAAGGTACAGTCAATTAGCATGCTACTCTTTTATTAGGTAGATATATATCAACTAACCTTTCTATTCTATCCTATTATGTTTTTAAAAGTTCTATTTTTAATGACAAAATAAGTAAAATATCAAAGATAAAATTTAATTATTTTTGAATTTTTAGTTAATTGTGTAATAGACTAGTGAAGTTTGTGTGGTTAATAAAACAAAGACACATGAATTAATAAAATGAATTATTATTTATTCAATATAAGTTATTTTTTATATTTAATGTTAATTAAATCACTAAGTTATGATAGTCAGGATTTCCATATAACTTTAATTCTAATGGCACTGATAATGTAAATGATAAAAAATGAAAATACCACATTAACTTTATACTAAATGTGTATATAATTTTATAAAATTTTAAAAATAAAAGAATGAAAAGTTAGATTTTCTGTTTTTTACTTTTTATATTTTTATTGATTTTTTACAGAGAGAAAGGGAGAGGGATAGAGAGCTAGAAACATCGATGAGAGAGAAAGATTGATCAGCTGCCTTCTGCACACCCCCTACTGGGGGTGTGCCCACAACCAAGGTACATGCCCTTGACCGGAATAGAACCTGGGACCCTTCAGTCCGCAGGCTGACGCTCTATCCACTGAGCCAAACTGGCCAGGGCTGTTTTTTACTTTTTAATGATCAAAATTATCTATTAAAATTAAAGCCAAATATAAATGCTAATTACTAAATACAATTTAAATTATTTAAATAAATGAAAACTTTTAATTTTAAAAGTTATATTAAATCTTATTAAACACTTCTATAGTAATAAAATTATCACAGTTCTCACCTAACACAGATGCAAGGAAGTGGTGCCATGCAGCACAATGTTACATCTGGACCTACATAGAAAAAAAAAAAAGTTAACCATGAATTGCTTAACATTGAAAAATAGTTCTCAGCCATCAAGAGCAACTTTTACAAATACTAGATTAATTCATGAATATCTCCAGAACTTTAAATTAGAACATGAAAAAAGCATGAAAATAGACACTTAACATTCCTGGGAAATGATAACTATGTGCAAAAATGTATTGCATGCATGCTCTCTGGAAGGAAGAATTTGACAAGTTAATTAATTTGTCTTTCAATTTACCAAGTGCTTCTACTCCTTGTGTGCTCCACTCTCTGAAGCCCTATCCCTCTCCTGTGTCAGCAGGAGCAAGTCCTTCACGTCTTCATGGCATTTTGATTCAATTGTCTTTTATTTCAAGGGCACAAGGCAGGAGATCTGGAATACAGATGGTGTGAGCCACAAAGTGGACCTTCAAGGTTATGGGTCTTACTGCTGAAAGCCAGAGACACTCATCTGTAATTTAATAAACTTAATCTTTTCTTGTTTCAAAGATGTGAGATCATCTAAAGGGTAGAGCTCCTCATGGCCAGGTCTAAGGATATCAGTTGCTCTTGTTTTAAGTTGTATTCTCCACAGTACAACTTCTCCCATTAGGGGCTCCCCGCTGTCTACAGGAAAAAAGTTTTTAGATGACATTCAAACCTAAGGCCATGACTCAGACCTTGCCTACTTCTCTAGGTTCATCTCTTACCACTCTCAGACCTGCCTGGTTCCCCTTGCTTATTTTCCTCTTTTCATAATGTTCCCTGTTCTTCTAAGTGGTAGAGTCAGGACTTTTATACAACGTCCAAACTCAGGACCTGTGTTCTTAACCACTATACTCTACTACCCACCATCACCCAATTGTCTATTCTGCTATGAAGCATCTATTGCTTCACTTTCCTTCACAAGAACATTTAGTGATTCCTACCAACTAATGGGAAATGTTTACTAGTATATACAATTATATTGCACCACATTTTGAATCTTAATTGCTTACCAAAGTGAATCGTTACTTCTCTTTTCATATTAGGCATATTTATTCCTAACTAGATTATATACTCCATGAAGGCAGAAATTATACCTTATACTGTATGATGTTCCCCTTATTGCTATATATCATGACTGTGGCACTTAATAGTTATAATCTCAATTAATCTATTTTTATGTAAAAGACTACCTATAGTTGAGAGATACTTTGTGTATAATGAGTCATTTTGTTATTTGCTTTTCCTCTCTAATTAATTTGGTAAAATTTCCAGCTAGAACATCATGTTTGTATAATTTATCATAGGGCCATTCCTCTTCTCCACTGGGGACACCTTCCTGTTCTACATCTGTGTGTGCTTGGGGCGGACACCTGGTGGAAGGTCTGTTCACAGGCATGCAGATGGGTGCTGAGAGCACACCGCCCCCTCGTGAAAACTGGCTTGCTACTGAGAGAAATACCTTATGTCCTCTAATCCAAAGCCATTCTGCATATTTTCCTTACCAGGATTTAAAGAACATGCTCAGTTCCCATCCAAATGTGAGAAGTTTAATTTCAAACTAAAATGTCACAATAGCAAAGAAATACAAGTATAAAGATTCCTTATATCATTATCAGTTGGCGTATCTTACTTTTACTGGATACATACATAGTACAAACCATTCTAAAATACTCTTAATAAAAACAATAACACATTTTTAAGAAGAAATGTCAAAGAATGATTTTCCTCACACTGTCCAGTCTAGACATGATAGTTTAAGAACTATTCATCTTTACCTCTCAAACATGTCTAAAATCTCTTTCTTCTGTCATGCAAATGTTCTTTTCTAAACCAGCACTGAGGATTCTTTAGAAGGCACAGATACACAATTAGCTGAATCTAAGAGACTTACAATTTCAGTTGTAATTATATTTTTCTACTAGAGTACCCATCAATTCATTAAAATGTAAAGAAATAGACAAAATTGAGCAACAACAAGGTATTTATTCCAATAAAATTATCCACAATTACTTACATTTCTGATTTAAAAAATGTGTAGTGACAAATGATTACAGTTTGTGAGATCAGTTCAGCAGTTACCTCTACTTTGACAAATAAAGACCTTGCCTCTTCCAGAATCTCTGAATACTTTATTTTGAAAGTAGAGGCCCGGTGCACGAGATTCGTGCATGGGTAGGGTCCCTAGGCCTGGCCGGCAATCAGGGCCGATCGGGGCCTTCTGGTTGCTGGCCAGGGACTTCCTTCATTCTGTGCCACCTCCTGGTGGTCAGCACATGTCATAGCTAGCGATCAAACTCCTGGTCCCTCGGTTGCACTCCTGAGGAAACACTTTGCATATTAGCCTTTTATATATAGAGATAATTTTAAAATGTGGAACTTATTCAATTTTTTGTTCCACTTTCCAGATAATAGAATATTCAACCTAATACATTTAATACCATTTATAAAAAATAATCACCTTTTTCATGAATTTATGATAAAAAAGAATCATCTATGTAAGTTTTTTATTATTAAACCATTGATTATTGTGTGTATACATATCTGTATATATATATATATATATATATATACATATATATATGTATAAGACATCAATGCACAGCATTATAATATAGGAAAGGGAAAATAGGTACACTTAGAGAAGTATATGCTATTTTTTTTATCCTAGAAATTGTTATTCATAAGGAAAAAATGCTGATTATTGGAAGTTGGAGGTTTCTAGATGTAGAAATCATGTAATTTTAAAAGGAGAGTACCTTTAATAATATAGTATTCAAAATGAACAAATATTAATATACAAAAATAAATGTAACTTTTTCTCTTTTTTAGTTTTTTAATTTCCATATTAGCTCTAATGAGAACAACTACTTTTATTATTAGAGAAGATTGTTTTGATTAGAAGATGAGTGCAGAATGTGTCATTGGGAGGAACTTGGTTAAGCCTTGCCAGTTCCCCCTGACAGTATACAGTTGTGTTCAGGGAACCTGGCATGTGCCACCTCACTGCTTCATGTAATTACTGGGTAGTAACAGGTCTTTTAAATATCAATTCAATGCATATTTAGGAGCTTGGCACACTTAATTGAAAGGGCTACCAGGTGTCTATTCTAATGAGCTGTTAGCTAAATTGGAAAATAGCGGTAGATTGTTAGTCCTTGACTTTGAAACCTTTAAATAACTTGGAGAAAGAGAAGTGGAAGTAGGACTTGAGAAACAGTTGAGCAATATCATAGTTGTTTTACCTCCTGTCTCAGCAAAATTTCCCTGTCTTTTCGGTAGCATATCTTCTCACATGCTTGATGTTTGTTCTGATGAGAACAGTACTGTTATCAAAGTGTGCCTACCCACCTTCATTCAGCATGCTATATTTGAGAATTTACTTTCTAGCTCATTTCTGTTTTTCTTTTAATTTTTAAAAATTTGTTTCTAAAAATATGTAATATTAACTTATTGATTTTATGATAGGTTGCCTTGCAATAATTATATTGTAAGGTTACATATGTAAGGTACAACTTTAGGGCTGATATTGGTTAACTTTAGGCTTTATTTGCTGCATTTCAAATGCTTATTATCTATTTCAACTTCTTTGATTATGAAGAGCTGAGTCTACCTTAAACAACCAATGAATGATTGTCACTTAGTCACCATAAACTATCCTATATCCTAAAGTCTAATTTTATTTTGAAAGTTAAAATTATAGGACAAAAATCTTTTTATGCAAATTATCTCTTATTAGAGTCCCGGTGCACAGAATTCATGCACTGGTAGGGTCCCTAGGTGTGGCTGGCGATCAGGGCTAATCTGTGGGGCAACTGGCGGGGTGATCGGGGCCCCCACTCGTACCTGCCTTGGCTGGCCTGGTGCAGCCCATTCACTGGCCCCTCCCCCCACTGCTGTCGCAGGTAGAGGCCTATGGGTTGGGGCAGCTCCTGCGTTGAGCGTCTGCCCCTGGTGGTAAATGCGCATCATAGCAACCAGTCTTTCTACTGTTCAGTTGATTTGTATATTAGCCTTTTATTATATAGGATTATTTGTGTATATAGATGCAACTGATTTCTGAATATTTATTTAGTACTCTGCTATTTTATTGAATTCATTTATCTGTTCTAATCGTTTTTTTGGTAGAATCTTGTGGGTTTTACTTATTTTTCTGTTGTCGATTTCAGAGAGAGAAAAGGAGAGAGGGCGAGAGAGACATCAATGTGTCAGAGAAACATCAGTTGGCTGCCTCCTGTACATGCTCCAATTGGGGATTGAATCTGCAACCTAGATATGTTCCCAGATTGGGAAATTAACCATGACCCTTCAGTACATGGGAGGATACTCCAACCAAGAGAGCCAAATCAGTCAGGGCCTATTTTGCTTCTTTCTTCCCAATTTGGATGCTTTTTGTCTTCTCCTTGTCTAACTGCTGTGGCTAGGATTTCCAGTACTATCCTATATAATAAAAGGCTAATATGCAAATTGTCCCCTCAACCAGGAGTTTGACCAGGAGTTTGGCCAGCGGGTGGAGCTGGCTAGCCAACTGCCACAGCCCCTCCCCCCAGCTGGCCTCGCCCCTGACTGCCCCTCCGATTGGAGGCAGGGCTGGCCAGCCAACCTCCAGTGTCCCCTCCCCATGACTGGCCTGGCCCGATGGGCCCTGATTGAGGTGGGTCAGCCAGACCCCACCTGTGCATGAATTAGTGCACTGGGACTCTAGTGTTGGATAAGAGTGGTGAAAGTAGACATCCCTGTCTTGTTCTCTCAATCGTAAGAGAAACACTTAAGAGTTTTTGTCCAGTGAATATGATGTTGGTTGTGGGTTTGTCATATATGGCCTTTATTATGTTGAGGTATATTTCCACTTTGCTGAAAGTTTTTATCATAAGTGAGTGCTTTATTTTATCTACTGTTTTTTCCTCAATCTATTGATATAATTATGTGGTTTATATCCTGCATTTTGTTTATGTGGTGTATCACATTTATTGATTTGTGAATATTTTACCAGCCTTGCATCCATAGAATTAATTCCACTTGATCATGGTGTATGATTTTTTTAATATGTTACTAGATCCACTTTGCTAATATTTTGTTGAGTATTTTAGAATCTATGTTCATAAGAGATATTGACCTCTATTTTTTTTTTTTTTTGTAGTGTCTTTATGTGGTTTGGTATTACATAATGCTGGCCTCATAATATGTGCCTGGGAGTCTTACCGCCTCTTGAAGTTTTTGAAATAGTATGAGGAGGATAGGTGTTAGTTCTTCTTTGACTATTTGTTAAAAATTTACCTATGAAGCCATCCAGTCCAGGACTTTTGTTTGTTGGGAGTTTTTTAAATTACTGCTTCAATTTCATTATTTGTAATCTGTTTATTCAGATTTTCTGATTCTTCCTGATTCAGATTTGGAAGATTGTATGTTTCTAGAAATTTATTCATTTTATCCAAATTGTCTAATTTGTTGGCATAGAGTTGTTTGTAATTATTTTCTTAGCATCATTTGTGTTTCTGTGGAGTCAGTTGTTACTTCTCCCCTTTCATTTCTGATTTTATTTATTTGGATCCTCCCCTTTTTTCTTCTTGATGAGTCTGGTTAAAGGTTTGTCAACCTTGTTTATCTTTTCAAAGAACCAAATCTTGGTTTCACTGATCTTTTGTATATATATTTTTAGACTCTATTTCACTTACTTCTGCTCTGATCTTTACTGTTTCCTTTTCTTCTACTCACTTTGGGTTTCTTTTGTTTTTCTTTTTCCAGTTCCTTTCACAGTAAAATTAGATTGTTTATTTGAATTATTTTTTTGTTTGTTTCTTGAAGTAGGCCTGCAATGCTATGAATTTCCCTCTTAAGACTGATTTTGGATTGGTGTGTGTTTATTTTCATTTGTTTCAAGGTGTCTTTTGATTTCTTCCTTGATCACATTGTTAACCCATTCATTGTTTAGTATCATGTTATTTAGCCTCCATGTATTTGTGTGATTTTTAGTTTTTTTCTTGTGATTGATTTCTAGTTTTATACCATTTTGGTCAGAGACGATGGTGGCTATAATATGAATCTTCTTAAATTTATTGGGATTTGTTGTTGTTGTTGTTGTTTATGTGTGGTCTATACTAGAGAAGGTTCCATGTATACTTGTAAGAAATGCCTATTCTGCTGTTTTTGGTAAAATGCTCTGAAGATATCAATTAAATTTATCTGATCTAGTGTGACATTTAAGGCTATTGTTTCCTTGTTGATTCTCTGTCTGGATGATATTTCCATTAATGTCAATTGGAGTGTAGAATCTCCTATTATGGCTAAATTACTGTTGCTTTCTCCTTTTAGGTCCATCAAGATTTATTTTATGTATTTAGGAGCTCCTATGTTAGGTCACAAATATTTAAAATAATTATTTTGTTGTTGTTGTTGGATTAATCACTTTAGCATTATATAATGTATTTTTTGTCTCCTGTTATGGACTTTGTTTTAAGGTCTATTTTGTCTAAGTATAGCTACCCCAGCTTTTATTTTTTATATTTCCACTTGCATGAAATACATTTTTATATCCCTTTACTTGTAATCTGTGTGTATATTTCATTCTGAGGTGGGTCTCTTGTAAACACCATATATATTGGTCTCTTTTTCTTTCCATTCTGTTACCCTGTCTTTTGATTGGAGCATTTAAGCCATTTACATTTAAAGTGATTATTGATAGTGATTATACGTTTATTGCCTCTTCATAAAGAACATTTCTTATAAAACCGGTTTGGTGGTAAAGGGCTCCTTTATTTTATTTTATTTTTGTCTGGGAAGCTCTTTATGTTTTCTTCAGTTTTAAATGTCTTGCTGAGTTAAGTTGTCTTGGTTGTAGGTCCTTGCTTTTTATTATTTTGAATATGTAATGCCAAACCGTTATGGCCTGGAATGTTTCTGTTGAGAAACAGCTGATAGTCTTACGGGAGCTCACTTGTAGGTAACTTTTTTTCTTGCTGCTTTTAAGATTCTCTCTTTGTACTTCATCTTTGTCATTTTAATTATGATGTGTTTTGCTGTGGACCTCTTTGGGTTTCTATTTTTTGGGGGATTCTCTGTGCTTCTTGGACTCATGTATCTATTTCTTTAGCCAGGTGTGAGAAGTGTTGAGTCATTACTTCTTCAAATAGGTTCTCACCCCCTGGCTCTCCCACTTCTCATTCTTGAACCCCTAAGATGTGGATGTTGTTATGCTTCATGTTGTCCCCAAAGTCTCTGAAACTATCTTCATTTTCTTTAAATTCTGTTTTCTTTTTGCTAATCTGATTTTTTTTTTTCTGTTACCTTGTATTTCAAATAGCTGATTCAGTCCTCTACTTCATCCAACCTACTGTTTATTCCTTCTAGGTTATTTTTCATTTCAGATGTTGTAGTCTTCATTTGTGATTGGTTCTTTTATAAGGTTCCTATGTCCTTTTCTATGCTTGCTATCTCTTTGTTGAAGTTCTCACTAAGTTCCTTGAGATAACTATAACCATTTTTATTAACTCTATATCTGGTAAATTTCTATACGTGTTAAGTTGAAGCTTTAAATTACTTTTCAATGAATGTGATCATATGTACTATTTGCCAAAAGATACACACCACACAATTACTAAGCTATTTTTTTAAAAAGTAATAACTACAACTGACCACAGTGGTCACAGACAATATGCAAGAAAGGATATATTCTATCTTTTGAACTTCCCATTTTTTCATTGAATTCTAAAGCCACTGTATTAATTATAACCAAAAATGTGGAACAGAAAAAAAGTTATTTAAAGATATTATCATGTATTAAAATGACACATTAAGTTGGGTCAGCAGTTTTACAATCAATAAGAATAAACTTTTCCTAAGAAAATTGTAACTATGACCTGTAGGATTATAACATTATCTTCTATGGCAAACCATTTTTGTGAGATTTTTAATTTTTGTTGTTGTTGTTGTCTTGGTTCATTTTAAATTCTTGACCATCCTGAGTCAAAATCTTGATTTGTCTTTCTCCATCTGGTTGCAAATTTTCTTTAATATTCAGTGGGAAAATTAAAAAAAAAACAACAAACATTCAAAATACGGAGTTACAAAATTGTCCTCGATTTCAGCAAACCCATAATCTGAGCAGACATAAATCTATGTGTTCATGTATAAACCTCTGTTTGATATAAAAAGAATAGCATTAGCCCATAAAGTATTTTGCCATAGTTATCTCTTGCCTAAATATAGATAATTCCCAGAAGAAAATGCTTGAGTGGCTGTTGATGAGTCATTTCCAGTTACTCCATTGACTAGGGTAACCAAGATAATATTTTGGAAATGAGTACTACCTAGAAGGAAGGTAGGCTCTAAAACAAGTTTTGGTCAAAAGTTGAGTCATTTTAGTTGTATCTATGAACTGACAAAAAATAGAAGTTAAAAAAATAATGAATGTCTTCAATTCATGGACCTTTCAGAGCCAATTGAAAAGTGTTCATTTCTGTCTTCTATTTATTTGCCTCGTGTTCACTGTACTTTTCTATACTGCCTTCACTTACTAGTTTCTTGAATAAAGCAAAGCCACAGGCTCTCAGAGAGAGAGAGAAAGAGAGAGATAAACATTGATCAGTGGATCAGTTGCCTCCTGTACATGCCCAGATCTGGGATTGAACCCGAAATCTAAGTATGTGCCCTGATGAGGAATCAAAACCGCCACCTTTTGGTGCACTGGATGACTCTCCAACCAACTGAGTCACACGGCCAGGACCTCTGGAGACCTTTAGTCATAGATCAATCACATCTATATAATGGCTTATTTAAGTTTTGTCTGAATGAGAGTCATAATGTCTTTATGGGGGAATAGAGTAAATGGAAATTGTTGATGGAAATAAAACAAAAGATCTTATAAGCTATCTCATTAGCGATCTCATTTAAAGATTTAATATTACCTTCTATGGGGTAAGAAAGTGTTTTCTTTTTGTTGTTGTTGTTCTATTGCTTACATAACTGGCCACTACACTTTCAATTAAATATATGTTCCTATATTATTTTCTTTGTTCTTTGCCTTTATTCTTTTTTTTTTTTTCTTAAAGGAAGGGAGTAAATCTCTTCCCTTTCTAAAAAAAAAATTTGATTGATTTCAGAGAGGAAGAGAGAGATAGAAACATCAATGATGAGAGAGAATCACTGATTTACTGCCCCCTGCACGCCCCCTCCCCCCTTACTGGGAACCAAGCCCACAACCCAGGCATGTGCCCTTGAACAGAATCGAACCTGGGACCTTTCAGTTCGCAGGCCGAGGCTCTATCCACTGAGCCAAACCAGCTAGGGCTCTTTCTTTATTCTTAAGAGACATGACCAGCTTAGTCTTATGATGAGACTAATGTCATCCCTGAAATATGCTGAGAAAGAGGAGGACTTCAGAATATTGTGATGTGAAGGGTGCAAGAACTGTCAACATGTTTTCACCAGTCCCTGTACAAAGATTCCTTGGCAGGAGAAAGTCCAGGAGAGGAAAAAAAAATATAAACTACAGATGTTTAACCTTTCAGATTTTTGTCATAGGTGATTCCAAAGCAGATCTATGAAACTACCTTAATCCCCATGACCCTGGAGAGAGCCAGTAAAGTTGGGCTCAATATTTTTTTGTTAGCATTCCAATAGTGCTATCTTGGGAAGAGTCTATTTCCAAGAAAGTATGTTCAATTCTGGAAATGCTAATGCGTTGGCAACATTCCCCCAAGTCTTTCTAGCTGGAGGGAAGGAATTAGGGCAGAGTGCAGCAAGTTACTGGGAGTACTTGCATTTCCTAAATCCTCCAAATTGCTTACCTACTAATCTCTAGTGCTTTGCTTTCCTGTGAAACAAGTCCCATTTCTGGGAATTTAAAAGTTGCTTTAATGGATAAGGTGGTGCTGGGAACATGCTATTACCTATACGTGTGCATAAAACTCAGGTACAGGCTCCCCCCACATCAAACATTTGTTTTCCAACCAGAAAAGAGGAAGTAGATTTAGATTCAAGTTTCTTTAGGGACATGCCCATGCTGAGAGGCAAATGAATGGCCACTGTGGGGAATTTATTTCTCCTGCTGAAAAAGCAAAGGCTAATAATAATTGAGGTTGATTTGCAAAATGCACAGCTTTACAATAATCATATGATACCTAGTAATTTTGAAATTGAGGTAAAAAAAGGAAGCACTTCAGAAGCCGGAATTATGAAAATCAAGAAGTTGCTTAAAATATTTGACAGTGTGCTTAGAGAATCAATTGCCATATGCTTTATTTGCTTCTACAGAGAAATCATGTTTTCTGTTGGAATAAATTGCACACACAGGTGTTTGATACAGGGTTTTTAAGCTATCAAGAGGAGCCAGAATGTTTGGGGTTGGGGTGGGAGGTGTTAATTTGGAAAAGATGGTATGGGGGGAGGATGGAGAGAACAGAACAGAACTAGTAAGAGAAAAGAAGTAAGTTTCCTAGCCATATTTGCAAACCCGGTGGAGTAGTTAGAATCAGCATTTACCACCTGAGTGCAAACCCACCTTGATTTATGCAGTCAAATTAGACCTCTGTTCTCAACTACTTTGCTTATGAGTCACTGCTATAAGAGAAATGAGATAAATATAATAAACATATATATTTGCTTGTTCTGTATCTGTTTCTCCCTACTATATGGGAACATTACATAGAGCTGCGTCAACAATTTATTTTCCTACTAACAGGTCCCCATATAATTAAGCATCACCCATTTTATTGACAAGAAAACTGAGACTGATTTTAGTTGACTATAGTGTGTGTACAGTATGTGTGACCACAGTAACACTCATTGCTTTTCATACTGACAGATGAAACATAAAGTCAATGTCTGATACATAATGCATCAATGTAGCAATCTCTCTGGGGGAAAGATACAACACTGTATTGAGATGGAGTTTGTAAAGAAACATCACCAATGCAAATTGACCCAGGTTCATAAAATAAACAGTTTGACATTTTACAGCCATGCTTCAGGATATAAAAAAACAGAAACAACATAGATTAATGGAGAGAATGAGGCCCACTCCATGTATTTTTGATAATACATTGTCTTTTCTTACTAATATGTAACTTCAATGGCTTGGTCTATGTGACACCAAAACATCGAAAGAAAAGAGTAAATTTAGAAAAGAGAAAAGAAGTAATGTTCAATAATAGATGTGATATAAGTAGGTTGTTTGAAATCGTCAGAATGGACTCTTTGTGAAGGACTCTCACTGTAGTCTGTATAACATAGCCCGTGTCTTCCTTTAATTTTCATTTAGACTCTCTTCCAGTAAAGAAGCCTTCAGAAACAAAAAGTATTTAGAACAAAAAGGATACCTTTTAAAAGCTCTGAAGTCAGATTGTAAAAACATGTTTAAAGCAGTTGAATATGATTGTCAAGGAATTATCTACAAAAAAAGAAATAAACCATTTTAATTCTCACAATTATTTTAATTATGACAAATTTTCTTAATTCTAAAAAAGGTGTTTATTATCCCTGAATATGCAATAATATTTGTGTAGTTATTTCTCCCTGAATAAATATTAACTTAAGTTCATTTCCATCGTGTTTTATTTTCTGAAACTAAGTCCATAACTCATGTTTTGCATCTTATTAAATATACATTTTTAAAAGTTTAGCAATAATGGTTGAGCCTTAGAAAATTTCTGAAGAGTTTCTTCTAAAATTAACTAATGGCAAAAATAGGATTTTAAAATCTTATGACAATCACTTTCGCTAGCTGCTAACTTGTACCAAAGCCAATGTCATAGAGGCTCAATATGAAAATATCTCTTCTTCTCAATGTATTTAATAATAAATCCAGTGGTAAGGTTTTTGAAAAGAATCATTCATAATTGCTTTGAATAATCTGGAAATGGTCTCTTTGGTAAACATAATTTGAGTTGCATTCTATTCACTTTTGATAGAATATAGTAATTCTAGAAATCAGATGAATTGAATAGCATTAAGGAAAATAATAAACTATTTGGACCTGGGTTAATAATGTTATTTAAATCTTGAACATACCCCAAACTCTATAATATTTATTTTTGTTCTGATTGTAACTACTTAAAAATATATGTGGAAGTAGAGCAAGAGGTTCAACTGTAGTGATTTGTTACTGGTAAATTTCCAGACTGGATGACTCAGTAGCATATAACCAGCCCAATCTGTAACAATTTTATAAACATAAGGGCTGCTGATAATTATGGCATTTATGGCTCAATAATAAAAAAAAATATTTTAAAAAAGTAATTTAATTTTCACTTTGTAATTCTTTATCTTTGTTTTCTTTCAATGTTTTATTAATTCCAGTGCAAATGGATAATGTTTCTTTACTCCTTCTCATACTTGTGACTTTATAAGATTTTTAAAATATAGCTAAAAATTTAAGAGGAATTTGTTTAATCTGGATAATTTGACAATGTACTAACAAAATAAGAAGCATTTACAAAGTGTGGCAATATCTTTTGCTTTCTTTTAAGAAGATTCTCTATTTGAGGATCTTCTTAAAGACCTAAAGTAGTAATGAATTACTACCTTGTTCATTTTAGTTTTTACTAAGGATTAACAGTGATAGAAGCAAGGGATTTGGAGAAGATTTTTTTCTTTTCAAAATAGTCTATTCAGATAACCAATGATAGAAAGAAATTTCTTCATCACTATTATGTTGCTGCTTTATTTTTTGTTATAGAAGTTTTAAATATGTACTTTTAGTATACTGAATAACTTCTTTTAATTTTAATGTATGCTGTGTTTTAATTCTAGTACTGTATTGGATTATCTTATGTTGTTTTGTCATTTGTTTTTTAAGATAATCCTCTAGAAGTCTTCAAAGGTAAAGAGTTTGGCAGCCTAGCTCAAGTTCATAAGATCTCTATTCGCTAATTTATTTATTATAAATGTACTTCAAAAAAGCAAATACATTTTTACCAAAATTTTTAAAAAGTTATAAACATGGCATTAAAATGCATTTAGTATTTTCCTTCAACAGCTATATTCTAATAAATATAAATATGGGTGTATAATTAAAAATTATAACACATTCAATAATTGTATTAATCTTGATGGTCTCTTTCCTGTAATTATCTTCAGTAAGGTTTGTGGAATACTTACTCCAGAAAGTGGAATTAAAAATTGGGTTTTCTTTTTCTTTTATTGGTTAAAATAATTTAAAATTTAGAAATAATTACCGTCTTCCTTTTCTCCCTTTGCCTTTATTGGCAATTATGTTTTGGCAACACATTGACTATACAAATAAAGTTCATATATAAGTTGCATACTGAAGAAGTTATAATTGGAATATTACCTATGATAATTACTTTAAAATGATAAAACATAATGTTCTATTTGAGATCAAATCACATAATTTTTAGTCAACATCCAGGTAGCATTCTCAGAGAGTAACTGATAATTAAGAAAATTATAAGTAAGGCATTGCCATTTAAAAAAGAATACCATTTCTAGACTGTGTGGATTTAAGCCAGAAGAATAGAAACCAGACCAACATAGGGCCACATTTGGCTGACTCAATACAACAACACAGAGATGTGATGGTGATGGCATAATGACATCACCACTCTCCCGGGACCAATCATTTGGAATGCAGGTGGCAGAGCTAGACTGATCTCATCGGAAAATAGCTAACCCATACAAACCAACTTTTTCAGGGCTTATAACTGCATTTTCTGTCCATTTGCATCGCTGGAGTAAAGGATCTATACAGGTGGTATTACAATATTAAGTTGAAGATGCTATAGGTAATCTAGGACAAACTCTCCTGCTTAACAGTAAAAGCATCTATTTAGATATTAATAAAAACATTAATACCAGTTGGACCAAGGTCTCCTTGAAAAAGCCTAGTAGTTAATATATGTAGATTACCATTACCTTTCTGACATCTATTCAATAGAACAATGATTCCTTCCTTCCTTCCTTCCTTCCTTCCTTCCTTCCTTCCTTCCTTCCTTCCTTCCTTCCTTCCTTCCTTTCTTTCCTTCCTTCTTTCCTTCTTTCTTCCCTCATCTCTCTTCATCCCTTCTTTCCTTCCTTCCTATGGACTATGTAGTATCAACACTTATAAGGTGTGTCAAGAGTTGTATAAGTTGAGTTATACAACTCAACTTCCCATGTGGCTTCATCTTTTTGAGTAGATATAATTCTAATATTAGAATTATAAAGATATAACTGTATAATTTATTCTTTTAATTCTATTTTTTTCTGATCCTTTTTCATGTACATCCAAAAATAAAGCCACAAAAGTTGAAAATTACCTTTAAGGTCTAGTCTGGCCTTTTGGTTCAAAGCAGTTTGGATGGAACCAGACCCAAATATTGGACTTAATAGTCATCAAAAATTCAAACCCAATGCAAACGTAATTCAAGGCATGCCAAAGTGATAGTGTTTTATCCCTTCTAGGTATCTGATTCATTGATGTCCTGGATTTGCATGTGTCTTAAATACCTATGGATGGTCAATGCAGCAATAAAGAAAACCTCAAAATCTAAAAAGAAGAATAAATTGCATAACTAATAAATACTAATTGTTGTTTCTTTAGTAATTATCCCTAAGTTTTTAAGGAAATGTTGCTATTACTCATACATAGTAAAAACACAGGTAGGTAATTCTTTGCAGCAACAACATCCATGTTCAGATGAATCTTTTTTTTTTTTTAAATAAAACAGAACTATACATTTTATGGAAAGGTAAAAAATTGGTTTACTAGTACTAAAATATACAGGGGATTTTCTTTAGGAAATTCATTTGTTTTGAGTTGGGTCAGTTATCAAAGGCTGAAGAAAGTTGGTGATCTATTTGTAGTCGTAATTTAAAAGTCATACCATTTCCTTCTCACAGTCACTCATTAACAAAAATCACCACTCTCTATGCAAGGTTCTACAAGTAAAAATTCTTCCATGTGGATGGCCTTAAGAGAGGCTTGCAATGGCAGATGGTTTGGTTAATTACAAAATTAAACTTTATGCTATTGAGACATAATTTCAGTGAATAATATTTTCCAGACAGAGTTTAATAAGCAGTTTGCGGTTGAGTAACCTTTTGCCCAAAAAAGGGAACCAGGTCCCTGTTACTACCTTCTACATTCAGAGAGCATGAGGGTAGAGCATGTTAACTTGACCACCCTAGGAACTAAGTTCCAGTAACCTTATCAGACTCTAACTGAATGTCCCCACCCTAGATATTGTGAAAGAAGGATTGTTGAGATAGCACCTGGCATTTCACCCTGAACTCCTGTAACACTTGCTGATTCACTGACCACAGCGAGGGAAAGTACACTAGATGTTCAGCTGGCCTTCCTGGGTGAGTCCTGCTGGTAAACTTGGACTCATCTGAGAATTCACAGGTTTTAACATTCACATACTGAAACTTTGATTCTTTTCTAAAATGTGGTAAAACAAATAAAAATTTTAAATGTTAAAATGTAGGAATTTAAAACTAAAAATCTAAATATTGATAAAAGGAATATTTTTTACAATGTGGGATCTTTTTATTATTGTGCTTTATGAATTTCTTACTGAAAAGTAATTGGGATTATTAGCACCTGATATAACCAAAAGTCTGATTTTTTGTGTACAGATTTTCTCCAGGGAATTTGGGAAAGCTATGCTTGACTATACTTGACTAACAGGAATGAATTAGAGAGAAGAGCTTTCACACTGAGGCTACTAGTTCTGAGATTTTTACTTACAGAAATAGTATCTGATCTGAATAGAACTAAGCAAGATTTACTTGGATCTGTAAGAAATTAGGTAATTGGTAATATATGCAATGATCTACAAGATTTTATTTTTACTGTTTTACATGTATGTTTGAGAATATAGCCTATAACATAAAAAGCTAATATGCAAATTGACCAAACGGTAGAAAGACCTGGACTCTATGACGTGCACTGACCACTAGGGGGCAGATGCTCAAAGCAGGAGCTGCGCCCTGGTGGTCAGTGAACTTCCACAGGGGGAGCACCACTCAGCCAGAAGCCAGGCTCACAGCTGGCAACCACAGCAGTGGTAGCGGGAGCCTCTTCCACCTCCACAGCAGAGCTAAGGATGTCCGACTGTCCGGGAGGAGCGGGCCTAAGCTCTCAGTCGGACATCCCCCGAGGGCTCCCAAACTGTGAGAGGGTGCAGGCTTGGCTGAGGGAGCTCCCCACCCCCAATGCATGACTTTGTGCACCCGGCCTCTAATATATATATATATTAGACTTATAGTGGGAGCAAACTCCACTCTGTATGTTGCTTGTCCTTCATGAAACAAATAAGTAACAAAAAAATTGACCTGACTTTTCCCTTCAGTAAACTGATGAGGTTTTGCTAAGTCAAAAGAATAGAAAAGTCAGAAGTAACTAAGATGATAAACTGCCACTCAGACAATATTCAAATTATCCTATTGTGAATTCTCCTATTAAATTTTCTAATTATATCTCCACTAGTTTTTGGAAAATGTTAGTTTAATGAGAGTGTAATTATGTATTTTTTTATTTTTATGTCACTGCAAGACATTTAATGAAATGTATACAAAACATTTAATGAAAACATATTAAAATCAGTAAATGAATAGACTCAGATTTCTTAGAATATGACTATGAAAATTTAAATCAATTCAACAAATGCTTGCTAGCCCAGCTGGCATGGCCCAGTGGTTGAGCGTCAACCTATAAACCAGAAGGTCATGGTTTGATTCCTGGTCAGGGCACGTGCCCGGGTTTCAGGCTCGATCCCCAGTATGGGGCATGCAGGAGACAGCTGGTCAATGATTCTCTCACATCATTGATGCTTCTATCTTTCTCTCCCTCTCCCTTCCTCTCTGAAATCAATAAAAATATATTAAAAGAAAAACACAAATGCTTGCTAAATCTATAAAATAGTGTTTAGCTTATTGAATCTACAGGTTACATCCATGTTTCCTGAATTAAAAAAAACAACAAAACAAACAAAAACTCTCTTTTTAATAATGATAACTGTGGTCTAATGCCCTAGGGACAGAATTGTGATAAATGACTTGTAAAATGTATTAGAAAATCATAACAAAAGTACAGGAACCACAATTTCTATGACTAGACTATTTCCATATTGGTAAGTTCGTGGGAGAGTGGATGAGAATAGTGAACCAGCATTGCTTGTTCCCCTTCTTATGTGCACTGTACATCATTGCATTTCATACTAATGAAATTGGTAAGAACCTTGAAAACCAAGTATCAGGGCAATTGTTAAATTGCTCAGGAAATACTAAGTCTTACCAATTTGTAAAGCCTTTCATCACTTCAGTATGTTTGTTTAATCTTAAAGTCAACCATATTGAGCTCTAATCCTATATAATAAAGAGGGAATATGCTAATGTGTTCTTTACAGTGTCCGAATCACAACCAGTCAAAGGTGTGCATGCACAGGAGCTGGGGGGCCGGGGCTTGCACCACCAGGACATGAGACTGCTGCTGGGGGCGGCCCCCAGCAGAAGCGCGCGCAGGCCCTCGGAGCCACCCGGCCTGGACAGGGGCGTCAGGATGGGCCGCAGCAGCCTCCCTGCAGAAGCACATGCCCGCGACGTTGCACGGACCGGAGAGGGGTGTCAGGATGGGCCTCCCCTGGCAGAAGCGTGTGCAGGCCCGCAGCACGGCCCAGCCTGGAGGGGGGCATCAGGACAGGGGTGAGGCCTCAGTGGAAAACTCTCAACACTCCAGCACTGGGGTCTGAAGGCGCAGAGAGGAAGGGCGAGCACATAGGCAGTTAGGGGGGTTAAGACCAGGAGAGGAGAGCATATAGGCAGTTAGGGGATCAGACAAGGAGGGGAGAGCAGTTAGGGCCATCAGGCCAGCAGGGGAACAGTTAGGAGCATCAGGCAGGCAGGCAGGTGAGCGCTTAGGAGTCAGTGGTGCTGGATTGCGAGATGGATCCCAGATTGGAGAGGGTGCAGGCCAGGTTGAGGGACCCCCCATGTACGAATTTCATGCACCAGGCCACTAGTCTATAATAATCTATAATAATAAAAGTATAATATGCAAATCGACCAAATGGCCGAACAGCAGAAGCACAGAATGACCATCCGGATGACTATGCTATGACACATACTGGCACCAGACCTCCCAAGGTGGGTGCGATGCAATTGTTCAGGGGGGGGGCCTCACCATCGCCCCATGATTGCCCCGCAGAGGGAGGCCCAGGCCACCGGCCGGTGGGGCGATCAACCGGGGGGGGGGGCCATCAATCGCGGGCGGGTGGGTGGGGCCTACATCTTTGGGGTGATTGATTGAGGGGCTCCCGGACTGCAAGAGGGGCTCCCGGACTGCATTAATTTCGTGCACTGGGCCTCTAGTATACATATAAAAATGCACTCATTTTGCCGAAACCGGTTTGGCTCAGTGGATAGAGCATCAGCCTGCGGACTCAAAGGTCCCGGGTTCAATTCCGGTCAAGGGCTTGTACCTTGGTTGCGGGCACATCCCCAGTAGGAGGTGTGCAAGAGGCAGCTGATCGATGTTTCTCTCTCATCGATGTTTCTAACTCTCTATCCCTCTCTCTTCCTCTCTGTAAAAAATAAAAATATATATATTAAAAAAAAGCACTCATTTTAAGCATACTGAATAGATTTGCACAAATGTAACTATCACAACAATTAATATAGACTATCTTTATCAACCCATAGAGTTCCTTTGCTTCCCAAACTAGTGAACCCCTCCTCTCAGTCTAATCCCCTAAATCACCAAGCTGCTCTCTGTCTCCAAATTGCTTGGCTTCAACTAGAATTTTGCATCAGTGGTATCATACCATACGCATTCTTTAGTGTCTGACTAATTTCAGTCAGTATAGTGAACCTGAGATTCATCCATGTGTTGTGTGTCAGTACTTCCCTCTTTCTTTTCCCTGAGTTGCAATAAATTACATGCATTCCATTGTAGGAGTTTACCATAATTTTTTATCACTCACCTCATGATAGACATTTGAGTTTAAGCAGTTTTTTACTGTTGTGAATAAAGCTCCTTTGTGTATTCATATACAAGTTTGTATTTCATTTATAAGGTTTTATTTATTTTTTTTACTTTTTTAAAGATAGAAAATGACATATGTTTTCATTTATGTTAAGTAAATACCCAGGAGTGGAATTGTTAAGTTATAGGAGAAGGATAGGTTTAATTTTATAAGAAACTAGGAGTCCAGCGTGAGATTAGAAATCACGATGCCACCCAACCTCGAGTCGCCAGTCCAGCCCTGCCTTCCTTTCTGGCCTTTGAAGCAGCCACGGCCACTGCTGATCAGGCCCTCCCCCCAGGGTAGGTACGCGGAGGCCCCTGCTGTCCCCCCTCTCCCGACACTGCATGTGCAACCTCCTCCTGTCAGGTCGACCTATTACAGCATCCCAGTTAATTAGCATATTTCCCTATTATCCTACCTAATAATAGACAAATATGCAAATTGACCATACCTCTGACACACACTCACAAGCCACGCCCACAAGCCACGCCCACCATCCAATCAGAGCGAGCATGCAAATTAACCCAAACCAAGATGGCTACAGCCACAGAGAGCAAGGTTTCCCAGGTAACAGAGGAAGCCAAGCTTTCTGCCTGCCCTTGCCAGGCCTAAGCCTCCACTCAAGCTACAAAGTTTCAATTATAGAAGGTAAACAAATTCAAACAAATGGCGGCAGAATGGAGCTTGAGAGAGCAGGCCAGGGTTGCCGCTGGCAACAGGGGAAGCAAAGCTTTCCACACACCCTGGCCGGGCCCACCCGCTTAAGGCAACAAAGTTTCAATTATAACCCCAACACAAATGGCTGCCGGCTTTGGAGGGAGCCCCATGCTTGGCTCCGCTCCAGGCTACAAAGTTTCAATTGTAGAAGGAAAATAAATTCCAGATACCAGGGCCTCCGCTTGCATTGCCAGGGGGCGTGGCTGGCCTGCAAACCACCACAGGACCCTCGCTCAGGCCGCCCCACGCCCCAAGGGAACCCCCACCTGATCCGGGACACCCTTCAGGGCAAACCAGCTGGCCCCCACCCCTGAACCAGGCCTCTATCCTATCTAATAAAAGAGTAATGTGCAGATTGATCATCATTCCAACACACAATATAGCTGCCCCCATGTGGACACAAGATGGCCACCACAAGATGGCCAGCAGGAGAGGGCAGTTGGGAGGCACCCGGCCTGCGAGGGCAGCTGAGAAGGGCCAGGCCTGCAAGGGAGGGCAGTTGGAGGTGATCAACCCTGCAGGAGAGGGCAGTTAGGGGTGACCAGGCCGGCAGAGGAGGGAAGTTGGGGACAAACAGGCTGGCAGCAGAGTGGTTAGGGGTGATCAGGCTGGCAGGCAGAAGCAGTTAGGGGCAATCAGTAAGGCAGGCAGGCAAGCAGTTGGGAGCCAGCAGTCCTGGATTGTGAGAGGGATGTCCAACTGCCTAAACGGGCAATCAGACATCCCTTGAGGGGTCCCATATTGGTGAGGGTACAGGCTGGGCTGACGGACAATCCTCCTCTGTGTATGAATTTCATGCACCGGGCCTCTAGTATATATAGATTGGCAAATAGCTCTCTAAAATGTGTGAACTTTTGGCACATCTTTGCTTCCATCAGAATTGTATGACTTCCAGTTGCTCCACTTCATCACTATTAATTGATTCTCAGAATTTTGTTTTTTTGTTTTGTTTTATTTGGTTGTTTGTCTTTGGCATTCTTTTGGGTGTGTAGTAGTTTCTCATTTGGTTTTAACTTGCAATTTCTTGATGACTAATGATATTGAGCATATTTCCATGTGCTTATTGTTCATTTATATTTTATCTTTTTTGAAGGGTTATTTCTTATATTTTGCCCTTCAAATATGGCTCAGTTGTGTGTTTTTTATATTTTGAATATAAAATTTTGTCAGTTATATGTACTATGAATATTGTTTCACAAGCAGTGGCTATACTTTACAGTTTCTTAACAATGTTTTTTAAGAGCAGAATATTTTAAATTTGTTAAATACAAGTTATTATTTTTTCTCTAATAATTGATGAGTTTTTCCTATCCAGTAAGTATTTGCTTACTCAAAATTTATGAAGAATTTTTTCTTTCTTTTTTGTGTATGTATAAGGAGAATGGTTGATAAATACGTTTTTCACTTAGATATCTAGATTATGTTTTCTCCATTGAATTACTTGATACCATTGTCAAAACTGAATTGAGCCTACAGATATTGTTTAAGATTAAAGGATGCTCATTACCAACATTTCACTATCTTGATTACCTTGGTTTTTTAGAAACTTGTTAAATCAGGTCATATATATATATATATCTTCCAAAGTTGTTATTTTCAAAATTGTTTGATTACCTTATATTCTTTGCTTTTAGAACTAGCTTTATTAGTTCTAGTGGTATTCTTATAGATTCCTAGGATTTTGTATGTATAAGAATATGCCTTCTCTAAGTAAATGCTGTGTTATTTCTTCTGTTCCAATGCATGCCTTTTATTTCTTTGTCTTATGTTAATGCACAACTAAGGCTATGAGTACAGTTGTCAATATAAATAGTTGAAGAAGGCATTTTTGCCTTGTTGCATTCTTAGATGAAAGTATGTAGTCACTATACTCATTCTGCATAACACAAATCCTGTGAAATTTGTTTTATGGCCTATCATGTAGACTATATTGGGGAATGTTTTATGTGCACTTGGAAAAAGAATACACATTCTGGTATTGATGGTGGAATTGGTGATATTCTAAAAGTGTTAAGCCAAGATTTTTAATATTAGTCACATTTTCTTTATTCTTACTGTTTTTTTGTTGTTGTTTTTTTTTGTGTGTGTTTAAACTATTAATCTAGGAGAATTATTCTTTAATTCAAATAGACCCTTGGAGAGAGAGAGAGAAGGAGCAATGATGAGAAATAATCACTGATTGGCTGCCTCTTACATGCCCCACACTGGGGATGGAGCCCACAACCTCGGCATATGCCCTGACCAGGAATCTAACCATGGCCTCCTGGTTCATAGGTTCACATTCAACCACTGAGCCACGCTTGCCGGGCTTCCCTGTTTTTTGTTTTTGTTTTTTTTTTAATCAAGGTTTTCAGATATTAATCAAGCTTATGGATCTTTTCAAGGAACAAGCTTCTAAGTTCATTAATTACTAGTGGCCTGGTGCATGAAATTCATGCACATTAAAAGGGAATTAATTAGAAGAAATATTTTTTTTAATATATTTCATTGATTTTTTACAGAGAGGAAGGGAGAGAGATAGACAGAAACATCGATGAGAGAGAAACGTTGATCAGCTGCCTCTTGCACACCCTCCACCGGGGATGTGCCTGCAACCAAGGTACATGCCCTTGACCGGAATCGAACCTGGGACCCTTCAGTCTGCAGGCCGATGCTCTATCCACTGAGCCAAACTGGTTAGAGGAAATATTTTAATATTTTTATTTGCCCTTTATAATCAAAGTGTCAGAGATGAAAGAAAATTAGTGAAATGTATGTGAAAATCTCCCTCCTATCAGAGTCTGGGGTGTGCCGCAGGACCTAGAGTCAGGTCCCCACCCACCACCTGCATGTGCTTCGAAGAAGACCCAGACCCGACCGGCCCTACCCACATTGGGTGAGACTCAGACTGGTGGGCCCCACCCCCATCAAGCCCTCCGGGAGGGGGGCACAGCCTCAGATTCCCCAGCCATGCACCAGGGTGGGGGGGGGCAGCCTGAGGTCCCCATCAAGCCCTGCCAGGCAGGGGGCACAGCCTGGGGTCCCTCGTCTGGTGCTGGGGCTGGGGGTGTGGCATGAGGTCACCCAGGCTGGCGCCAGGTTGGGGGGGGGGGCACATCCTGAGGTCCCCCGTCAAGCCCCGCCAGGCAGAGGGTGCGTCCTGAGGTCCCTCGCCTCAGCCAGGAGACATGCAGCCTCAGGTTCCTGCTATTTGGTTGTGATGTTACGGCATCCTGGCTAATTTGCATATTCCTCTATTATATAGATAGATTGTTTTTTTTGTTTTTAATTCTATTGAATTCTACTTTAATATTTTTATTTCCTTTCTGCTTGCTTTGGCTTAATTTTCCCATTTTATAGTTTCTTAATGCTGGGTCTTAGTTTATTGATATTGACCTTTTCTGTTTCTAACAACATTTAATGCTATTAATTTCTTATAAATTTTAGCTTCAGCTGATTTATTTTTATTCAGTTCAAAATATTTTAATTTTTCTCTCAGATTCCTTTGATATGTGAGTTATATGTGGATATATTGTTCAATTTCTAAATTTTACATATTTTCCAGATGCATTTCTGTTATTGAATTCTGAGTTAATTTCATCATGGTCTGAGAGTGTATTTCATATAACTTATATTCTTTTAAAGTGTGTTAAGGTTTATTTTATCATCCAGAATATAGTCTACCTTGGGAAATGTTCCTTCTGCATTTGGAAATAATGTATATTTTCCTGTTGTTGGGTGGAGTTTTAATAAATTTTATTTTAGATTGTTTGATGACATTATTGATCTCCACTATACTGATTTTTTGTACCATCATTTACTACTTGTATGTCAATTTTTATAAGGACTGCTTAAGTTTTCAACTACAATTGTGAATTTTTCTCTTCAGTTTCATTAGTTTTAGCTTTATATGTTTTGAACTTCTATTGTTAGGGACATTAATATTTAGAATGATAGGTCCTAGAGAATTTCATTTTGTCCTATCTCTCTCTATAAATGATAATCTTCCCTGTTCTAAAGTTATCTTTGTCTGAAATTAATCTAGATAACCCAAGCAGTCTTTTGGTTAATGCTTTCATGGTATATCTGTTTATATCCTTTTATATTTAACTTGGCTACTGTGTCTTTCTGCTTAAAGTTGGTTTGCTTTTTCTCCAAACTAACAATCCCCTTTCATTAACTTGTGTGTTTAAGCCATTCATATTTATTAAGATTACTTATATGGTTAAATTGAAATGTGTTATCTTTTTAACTGTTGTAAAGTTATCTATCTTTTCTTTCTGTCTTTACCTTCTTTTCTGCCTTTTTGTACAAATTTAAGATTTTTCAATTATTTTATCTCTTACTTACTTATTACTTATTCATTTTAAAAAAATTGAATAGTGGTATTCCAAAAAAAAATGATAATATATGTCTTTGATTAAGCAAAGTCTATCTTCACATAATAATATCCCACTTTATATAGTGTATAGATTTCACAATCACATATTTCTGCTCCCTCACCCATCCTTTATGCCATTTTTGTTATATATTCTATTTTAATATTATGAACACTAATGAATGATTAATATTTTCTTTTACACAGTAAGATAACTTTAGAGCTACTAAAATGATAAAAAGTGAATTTAATTTTGCCTTCATTTATTCTATTTTTATTTTTTATATAGATCAATGTTTTTAGCCTTATAATATTACTGTTTGGTGATTTTTCTTAAAAGTTCTTATAGGTTAATTTTATTGCAATAAACTTCTTTAGTTATTTTTGTCTGTGAATGCCTTTTATTATTCCTTCAATTTTGACACATAATTTTTCTGGATGTAGAGTACTGAGCTGACAGCTTCTTTTTTTAGCACTTTATTTTTTTAAAGACATTTTACAGATTTTAAAAGAGAAAGGGAGAGGGAGAGAGAGAGAGAGAAACTTTGAAGTGAGTGTGGAACATCTATAGGCTGCCTCATTCATGCTCCCCATTGGAATCAGCCTGTAACCTAGGCATGTGCCCTGACTGGGGCAGCAACCTTTCAGTGCAAAGGACGTTGCCCAACCAACTGAGCCACACTGGCTAGGGCTCTTTATACTTTAAACTTACCAATCCATTGTCTCCTGGTCTCCATTGATTCTAAAGAGAAGACTGTTATGCCCTGCCTGCATGGCTCAGTGGTTGAGCATTGACCTATGAACCAAAAGGTAATGATTGCTGACATGTACACATAAGGAACTGTTGGACATTGAAATTGGGACTCAAACATTTTTTTGTTACTATATGTTTATTTCTAGTCTGCAGAGGCAAGATTTTTTAAAGGAAAGAAATGGGGGGAAAAATAGATACAGAGGCAAAGAAGCATTGAACAGACTGTCAAACTACAGTGGGAAGGCAGGGGAGGTGGCGGGCGGGGCGGGGGCTGTAAGAGATCAATCGAAGGACTTGTACGCATGCATATAAACATAACCAATGGATACAAGACACTGGTGGGGTGGGCAGGTGAGGCATGTACTGGGGGGTAGGGGAGGCCGCGGGAAGGTCAATGGGGGGGAAAAAAGGAGACATATGTACTACTATTTGTAATACTTCAAACAATAAAAAATAAAAAAGGTAATGATTCAATTCCAGGTAAAGGTGTGTAGGAGGCAGCCGGTCAATGATTCTCTCTCATAATTGATGTTTCTATCGCTCTCTCCCTCTTCCTTCCTCTCTGAAATAATTTTTTTTAAATCATTAAAAAAAAAGAAAGAGAAAAATATATTTAAAAAAGTAAAGAGAAGACTTTTTCCTCTGAAAGTAGTGCTTTTTCTGCCCTCCTCCATGGGCTGCCTTCAATATTTTCTATTTGTCTTTTCTGTTCAGCAATTTGAATGTGTAATGTTGAGGTATGGTTATGTTTTGGATTTTTATCTTCACAGGTATTCTCTGGGCATCTTTGATGTATGATTTTGTGTCTGTCATTTAATTTGTAAAATTCTAGGCCATTATTTCTTTATGTATTTCTTACCCTCTGTTCCCTCTTTCTCTTTTTTTCAACATATTTTTAATTGATTTCAGAGAGGAAGGGAGAGGGATGGAGATAGAAACATTAATGATGAGAGAGAATCATTGATTGGCTGCCTCCTGCATGCCCCACAATGGGGATTGAGCCCACAACGCAGGCAGGTGCCCTGACATGGAATCAAACCATTACCTCTTGGTTCATAGGTCTATGCTCAACCACTGAGCCACAACAGCTGGGCTGTTTTCTCTTTCTTCTCCTTCGGGTATTAATTGTACATATATTAAAATGCTTGATATTGTCTCACAAATCTTGAATATTCTATTCTGATGTTCTTTATTCCTTTTCTTTTCTTTCTTCCTTTTTTTAAAACTATTTTTTTCTCCTTGCTTTTAAATTTTAATAATTTGTATTGGCTTATCTTCAAGTTCATTGATTCTTACATTGGCTGTTTGGGTTGTTTTGATTCTATTAATTATCACATTGAAGATATTCTCCATCTCTATTGCTGGCATTTTCATTTATATAATTTCCATCTAATTCCCTTTTATATTTTCCATCCCATCTGATTTTAAATTTGTACAACTACAACTTTCTTCAATATTATTTAACTATTAATCAGCTATTTTGAATTAATCTGTGATACCTTATGATTAATATAATTTGGGAAGACAACGGGATAACCATTCACAAATATAATGTGCAAATTTTAAAAATTAAATTTATAAAGCTGCCTAAGCAAAATAATCCCCACTGATTTTTAACCTTATTTAAAAACTGAAAATATGCCCCAAAACAGCACAGTTGAGAACAAGAAATTAGAAATGCAAAGAATATAATGTTATATCATAGGAATGCTGTTCAAAAATATATGTACATTCACTTGAACTCTAATTTAGCTGACTGAGCAGTAAATTTAATTAGTTGTTTAACCCTAACTATGTCACTAATTCCCCAAAGCTTTCTATTGCTTTCTGTGCACAATAAATTCCAAAGCTGTGTAAGGCAAATTGGACAGAGCATAGTTTATATTCAACCTGTCTGTTACTTTGTGGAGATATTCCAGGCACTGACAATCCTAAAATTAATTTCCTTACCACCTATTATTTGCTCAAATATCCTTCCTGTTTTCCTGTATAACACTAATTTATTGAAAGAACAAGTCACATTAGACCTTCATTCCTATGAAATTTCTTTAAATTTAAAAAATATCTGTTTTGTATACAACACACACACATATTTCCTACACATGGTTGGAGTACTATATTAATAACAAACAAAATTAAGTCTTGCATCATGTTTTTTTTTTATGTTCTAGAAATTTACTAAAACAAATCAACACAATTTGGTATACTATGGACAAGGGCCTTATAATTTTGCTTTGGCCCAACAACTCTAGTAAAACTGAATTTTTAAAAGGTCACCAATAATCTCTCTCTAAAATCCCAATGTTTATTTTTCTTAACCCTGACTTCACTATAGCACTCAAAATAAACAACAATTTTCATCATCTTTTCCTTATACTTGAACTGCTTCTATATTCTCCAAATTGGCTTATGATTAATATACCTGTAGTGCATACAAAATATTCAAGCAATATAGTAAGGCACTTATTTGTAATGCTGTGCACACACATATGCTTTCTGTTTATACAATTGTAGAACTGATCCGTTCTATTTCTAGTGTTCTTTTTCCTCATTTTGTTTATTTTTGCTATTACATTCATTAATTTTGCTATCACATTAGTATTGGCAATGAAGAAAGTATAGGAAGTACAACTCTCACTACTTTCAGTGCTAAGAAATGCCTTCAGGAAAACCCCAGGTGGAATGGCTTTCAGAAACCTTCCTATATGTGAAACACTGCACATGTGTATATGCTTCAACACTGCTTATTCTCTCCTTAGTACTTTGGCATTATTTCATCGATGGCATTTTCTATAATTTAACTCTAAAATATTCTTATGGCAAAGAAAATTATGCAATTAGGTTCCTAGATTTGGTGAATATTATTTGATGTTCAATGCATCATGTTGACAAACTATATGATAGGCATTTATAATTGTAGATACAAGGAAATGGCTTGGAAGGTTAACCATAAAACTATCATTTGTCTTCACAAAGAAAGACCTGACTTATCTATAACAGTGTTTCTCAAACTTCTAAAAAATATTTTATTCCCCTAAGGAACCTTTCAAAATACTTTTTTTCTAATCCCTCATCTCACAACATTTTAATGTCGCAGAATTCTGTATATCTGCTTATGTAATGTGTCCCTTTGGAGAGCTACAAAGCATTGTAATATCTGAAGCCTTTTGTACCGCACCGATCCAATTTTTGTCCCCAGGGGGTTGATATTGCTCCTGTCTAGAATGCAAGGACTATAATATCAACTCATTATGGTGACTTTATTATTTCTTTTATTCTATTTTATTTCAATTAAAAATGCCTGTGAACAACTTATAAGGATATTTTATATTCTAAATCCTGTATTCTACATTTTATTGTTTTATCATTCTCTTTATATTTTCACAATGATTTAGTTCCACTATAAGTACTTTTTAGTTATATAGTCTCATGTCATAAATTTGTGGCACTAAAATATAAATGGAATACAACTGAAATATACATAGCTTACTTATTCTCTTAAAAGTAGTTTGAGGTTCATTGCAGCCATAATTTGTGAAGAAATCAGTTACATGACATGGGGGAAAGATTATGCAAAAAAGGTAAGCTTCACATGAGTGGAACTAGAGGAGATATTCAATTAGTCGTGGAAAGCACAAAGACATAAGTTAGGACAACAAGGTAACTTCAAAAATAGTTCTAACATGGACACAACAACAAACTAATTTTGCTAAAATGATTAGAGTGCATTCGGGAAAAGGTATATTATTGATATAATCTTAAAATTGTAATCATATGATCACTACATCTGGAAAATAACAGTCAAAATTAAACTGAACTTTGTCTGGAATTTACATGGCTCTGTCAAATGTCAGGCTTCTCTCTCCCTCACCAATTTCAAAAATGTTTCACCATGATTTCAAACAGTGAATCATCCCATCCTTTGCCAACCATCTGTTTGTCTGCCCCCTCATTGACTCAAATTAGATGATGGAGGGCAGGGCAGGTTCTCAAGAGCAGCCATTAACACTAGAAATGGAAGGATCTGGCAGCAGACTTTCCATTGGAAATTATGGACCATTAAAACTGGCAAGGAGAACCTTACAGTCAGAACACCGAGGAGTCAAATAAAGCTATGCACAACAAAACTCTAGGAAATATTAAAAGATAAAAATAGAAGCTAATCAATATAAAATAAACTATAAAACAAAGTTGAGAAATTGTCAAGTAGCAAAAGGAAAATAGAGGGGTACAAACTGTGTCTGAAAAAAAATAAAAATATTGGAAAAAGTTTTACGTATGACAGAAAATTATGTCTTTATGAAAAATATTGCTATTAACATATTTAAATAAGCTCTATTGACTAGGACTTATACTTGTAAAAATATGACTAATAGAAATAATTTACTATCAATTCTTTTTGTTTTGAAAATGTTTGTAAAAAGAAACAATCCAGGGGATTTATGGATATGCTTTAGAAAAATTCTTGCAGACATCATGAGAAGGCAAAATTTAGCAGATTGTGGTATTATAATTCATTTTCTGTTAAAAAATAAAATCCTCATCCATTTTGTCTGAAGGAATGAATGAATGTTCTTAAACTCACATAATGTGAAGCAACTGAAAAAGAAAAGTAGGTTCTTTGCTTGTGTTTTTTTTTTTATGTGATGATTATTAATTTAGGTTATTTATTAAAGATTTCTCAAAGGTTGACAAATGTAGACAATTTTTAGCAATGTATTTTCCAAATAACATAATATATGTATTTCTGTTATAACATTATTATAATGCTAGAGGCCCGATGCCCGAAATTCGTGCAAGGGACTTGGCCTCCGCCTCTGCCTTGGGCCCTGTCCACCATGGCATCAGCCTCTGCTTCGGTCCCCACCTCCTCGGCTTCATCATAAGGATGTCTGGTCTAATTAGCATATTATGCTTTTATTATTATAGATATTAACTTCAATGTATAAACATAATTTTTATTATTAAAAATCACTTTAAAGAATAGAATTGTACCTTCTTTAAGATGTTTTCTTAAGTAATTTGTATGATCACCCTTTATTCCTCTAATGTTACTTCTGTGCTAGCTTTAAAAAAATAGAAAGTATTAAAATTTTGACTGTGTTAAATTTTATTACACTTTAGAGTAGTAAACTGATAAAAGGAATTAAAGCCTATAACCTCACTCTATAAACAGTCTATTTATCATGTCTTGTAATCTCCTTAAAAATGAATCTTGATTGAACATTTCTTACCATTGCCAATATTACTTAATCCCCCATCACCTCCTCTGAGCTACTGAAATGACTTCTCCTCTTAATTGCTGCCCCTCTTATTCTTCAAAAGTTATTCTTTACAGAGATGTCAGAGTTATCTTTTCAAACTGTAAGTGAATTTTTGGCTCTCCAATGATCACAACTCTCCAAAGACTTCCCACAAAACTTAGAAGAAAATTCAAAGCCTTTTCTATGCCCTATGAGGTCTACAGGATCTGCTCCCTACCCAGCTCTCCAATCTCTTTCCTACTGCTCCTGATTCTGCACTTTTTCTAACCACATTGAGCCTTTTGCCTTTCCTACCTCAAGACCTTTGCTTTTCTTCTTTCTTCTTCTTAGAAATCTCTTCTCTGAGACCTTTTTGCAGAGGTAGCTGTATCATTTGTATCAGACCCTGCTCGGATGTCCCTCTCTTTAACAAAAAAAAGCTTTTCTTGCTTGTCAAAAATAGGCCACTTTTCCCAGCCAGTGTGGCTCAGTTGTTGAGTGTAGACTTATGAACCAGGAGGTCATGGTTTGATTCCTGGTCGAGGCACAGCCCGGATTTTGGGCTCGATCCCCAGTAGGGGTCATACAGGAGGGTGATTCATTGGTGCTTCTATCTCTCTATCCCTTTCCCTGTCTGAAATCAATAAAATATATGTTTTTAAAATAGGCTACTTATTATCCCATTAATTTCTCTCATAACATTTATTAATACTGGAAACTACATTATATACTTATTTTTCTTGTTTAAATTCAGTTTCCTTTGCTAGAATGTAAATTTTTAAATACAGAGACATTTATTGCCTTATTTATGACTGTATTTGCACATTTCTAACTGTACCTGGCACAGAATCATTAATTATATGATAAATACTTATAGTATAAATGAATGAACAAGTGACTAAACATATGAATTTTAGATATTGCTTAAATTTATTTAAATTTTATTTTCTCCAAACACAAACCCTCAAAACATTAACTTAAACTACTTTCTTCTATCATTTTGTCCTAATTTTTTTTAATGTTTTAATAATTTGTGCTTTTGACTCCCAAATTTGTTTTTTAGAACTGGCCTTTTCTCTTGAGCTTGCTGAGTTATATACTTATTTAGAAAATTGCATTTATAGTTCATGGCACTGTTGTGATTGCTATGCTAAGACAAAAATAAGGGGAAAATTTTGTGATTAAATAATATCCTGTCCTTAAAACACTTATAAACTAGTAGAAAGATAAGTTATGTACTTGTAAAATTGTAGACACTTCTTAAGCAAGTAAGTGATGTTAGATTAATAAAGATAATTTCCAAATGTGATTATCCTATAAATTTTCATATAGGAGATATCATTTGATGTAGCCCTTGGAAATTTTTTTGGTTCAGGGTGAGGGGACAGAGGAATAGTTATTTCAAAAGGAAACACTGAATAAAGGCATCTAGGCTCAAGATTTTATTAGTGAATGGTAAGCACTTTGGTATGGATGGGGCAAGGATTCATAAAAAGGAATTATGGGGAAAAAACTTGAGAGATAGTTAAGAGCCATATTTTGAAGGATGCTTTAAACTGTGGTAAGGAATCTGAATTGTTCAATGATGAAAAATTGAAGCAGAAGAACAATATCGACACAGTGCAGTGGATTTTTAATCCCTAGAATACTATACCAAATAGATTAGAAACAGATGAGGCAAGAATCAAGGAGCTTTTAGGAGATTATTTTATTTATTTATTTATTTATTTATTTATTTATTTATTTATTTATTTTTAATACGTTTTTATTGATTTTAGAGAGGAAGGGAGAGCCAAAGAGAGATAGAAACATCAATGATGAGAAAGAATCATTGATTGGCTGCCTCCTGCATGCCCCCTACTGGGGATTGAGCCTGCTACCCAGGCATATGCCCTTGACCATAATTGAACCTGGTACTCTCCAGTCTACCGGCCCATGTTCTATCCACTGAGCCAAACCAGGTAGGGCTTAGGAGATAATTTTTAAATGTAATACAGTGTAATGATGACCAGGTGGTGATGCAGGAAAGACCTGTAAGATAGAGATGCAATGTTTATGTTTCATGTGTTCTGGGAATACTGTTCCCAAACTATCATGTCTACAGCCTTTTCTGCAAAATCATTAGTTTTCTGGCTTCTATTCAATAGAACAATGTTTCCTTCCTTCCTCCCTTCCTCCCTTCCTTCCTTTCTTCCTTCCTTCCTCCCTCTCTTTATTCCTTCTTTCCTCCCTTTCCTCCTCCCTCCCTTCCTTCCTTCCTTCCTTCCTTCCTTCCTTCCTTCCTTCCTTCCTTCCTTCCTTCCTTCCCTCCTTTTTTGCTTTGTTCCTCATATTTCTTTTTCTCCTTTGTTCACCTCTTTCTTTATTCTTACATAACTATTTAAAATAAACTCTTTTTTTTTGGTTTGTTTCACTCTGTAGTGATGTAAACAAAACAACCTAAAGCAACACATTTAAGTTTAAGGTAATATATGCACAAATATCTATGTTATTTGGGCATGTATGTATATCACATAAATGAGAAATAAATACAGAAACATAATAGGCTCTCAATACTGATTGGTTATAATCGTGCTATTTAGTTTTTTTTGGGTGAATTTGAAACTTGCAGTTTATAAAGTAATATTTCCTCAACAAATATTTGTTAAATATTTGTTTAGTGATCTTAATGAGCACTGTTTAACCTGGAAAATATATTCTCAATGTGACAGAACGGAAGCATTTCTGGTATTGTTCCAGTTATGTATGCTACGTAATAAGCATAGGTGTGTGAAAGAACAATGAAGTCATATTTCTCACAGTACTAGAGGTTGAATTGACTGTGCTCAGCAGGGCTGAAGGTTTTGCAATCAGCAGAGGCTGGGGCTGAAGTCATCTTGGAGGTCGGGATACTGACCTGTCTGGAACGCAAGGATTTTGAGACGGAATAGAGGTGGCTCTGAAGGCACCTCTGTGCGGCTTCTGCACCATGGGAGCTTCAGGAGAGCCAGACTTCTTGCATGGTCTCTTGGGACTCCAGAGGCACGTGTCTCAAGGCAGAGAGGCAGGTAGAAGGGAGCTATATTATCTCTTATTTCCTCAGAAGTCATGCAGGGGAGGACTGTGGTCACCTCTTATTCAAGAAGGGGATTTATATGCTGCCTCTTGATTGAAAAGGTATCAAAGAACTTATGGACATGTTAATTAAAATTTCAGTATCAAATTATGTAATAGAGATCAACCTGGATAAGAGGGTGACCAGCCAGCCCTGTGTGCCTGGAACTTATGGGTTTGCCAGGATGCAGGACTTTCAATGATAAAACCAGGAAACTCAGAAGAATCGATCACTTATAATTATTTTATAACAAAGAAAATCAGAAAGTGAGGTAAAGCATTATTAAATAAAATCCTCACAATGCCAGTTTACACAAACTATGGGTCATGAAAAACTACAAAGAATAAGTGCTTTCTTGAAAGAGTGAGTCCTAGTCAAACAAAATTGACAGTCTTTAATAACATTCTCTCTTGCTTAGAGACTTAGGTAATTTATCCCAACAGCACACAAATATCTTTGATCACCAAATATTTCTTCGTCTCATAAAACTTATTAAATGAATCACATTTGAAAAAGTATTGGCTAAATACATGCAAACAATGCAATAAACTGTCTGTTTGTGTAGATGCAAAGACATTAATATGGAGACACTTATAAGGATCAGAAAATATTAGAGATTAAAGAGCACATTGTAGGTGAAAATGCATGCTTTGCATGTATTCTGGCTTACTGATTTGATTGTAGGTATATGAAAATTACATTGTTCAGGTAAAGATTGAAATACATAGTTAAGTCATGAATTTCCAGAAATGAGTCAATTTTGTTTTAAATAAAATAAAGTAACAGACACTCAAGCTGAAATTATCCAGCTAAATGTCTGTGTGAGGAAGTTCACACATCCTCCTCACTTTCTGCTTCACTCTGATCAGAAACATTACCCTTCTCATTCTTTTGAATATCAAATTCACCTGCAGTGGAAAAATACTGGAGCATTCAAGTTCCTATTGCAAAAACACAAAATACCGTTTGAAAAAATGAACTATAACTATCTTGAAAGTCATTCCATTCATTGAATAAAAGCAAAGTCAGGTTTAATGATTTTTAGACATATTGTTTTAAAATTAGCTAATAAAATTTTTTAACCTCAATATGATACAATGTTTTTAGGGAAAGTAGCTGACCCCTGAAATTTTTCTTTCTCTTTTTTCTTTTTCTTTTCCTTTTTTTTTTTTTTTAATGTAGGGGTGTTGCTCCTTAAAGTTCTTTAATGAACCAAAACCTGCAACTTATCAATTCTGTAGTCAAAATGCAATATAATGTCCTTAAAAGTGTCCAATAGTGGAGAGTTCACTGAATTAAGGTCTAGTTCACTGATTTAAGGTCTAGCTACTATGCTGTGTGATATGAGGAAACATAAACCTCTCAGAACCTCAAATTTCTCATCCATAAAATAAAGGGTTAGTCCTTTTATGCCAACTCTTGAAGTTGCTCTATGGATAAAATGAGATAGTATATATGGAAAACAAAAGAAAATAAATTGTGATTTTTATGTTAGTGCCATAATAAGAATTTTGTATTAGGAAAGTATAGCATCCCTCTGTTAATAATTACCAGTTATGAAGTACTTTCTCATTGCCCCACTTTATGCTAAGCACTCAATTACTTCGTTCTAATGGCAATTTGGGTAGAGCAGTGATTTTCAACCTTTAACCTGTAAGAAATTTTTTAAAGTTTTTTTTTTAGTTTTTATTGTTGAAAGTATTACATATGTCCCCTTTTTCCTCCCATTGACCCCTTATAGCCCGCCCCCTCCCCCACCCTAGGCCTTCACTACCCTATTGTCTGTGTCCATGAGTTATGCATACATGCATACAAGTTCTGCTGCAGGAATTTTTTAAAACATGCAATACCTTACAAATGTTTCTGCTTTTTGAGGTAGGCTATGAACTTCCCTTTCAGGACTGCTTGCACTGTGTCCCATAGATTTTGGGTTGTTATTCATTTTCATTTGTTTCCAAAAAGTTTTTGTTTTGTTTTTATTTCAGGAAGAGATTAACCAAAGAATTTATACACATATATGCATAACCCATGGACAAGACAATAGTGCAGTGAAGGCCTGGGGAGGGTGTGGGAATGGGGAGGAGGGAGTCAATAGGGGCAGGGGGAGGGAACTTCTGCAATACTTTCAACAATAAAGACAATTTTTTTTTTTAAAGCATGCAATACCTGACTACTTAATCCCGGGCACTGACCTCTTTTCCCTTAGATTGTAAGAAAAAAAAAAAAAAGACAACAGCCAACAAGAGAATAGCCTTCTGGTGTGAATGAATCAAAATTATACCTATTTTTGTGTGTGAAATGGGCAAAAAATATAACGATTTTTAGTGTGCCGCAGACTTTTAGTACTCCGTTTATGTGTGCCATGAGATGAAAAAGGTTGAAAATAGCTGTGTTAGAGGGATATTGTTCTCATTTTACAGGTGAGGAAACAGGACCAGAGTTAGAAAGTCATTTCTCAAGATCACACATCTAAGGTAAGAGGGAGCATGATGCCTGTTCTCTTTCCATTATGTTACATGGTGCCTTCAGCATCTGGAGATCAGATTTGCCCTTGATTTAAAGAAGTCCTTGGAGCTATGGATAGTGTTATTGGCCTAAAATATACCCTTATGTAAAAGTGGCAGCTATTTCTATTAGATGGTATAATTTTCTTTTAATTGAACAGAACTATTTGCCAGCCTCCACATTGGATACTGCAAACACTATTGCATGTAATTCACTCAAAAATTCAGCCAAGAATATAATATTCTCATTTTATGCACAAGGAGACTAAGATACAGAGTGGTTAAAAAATTGCCTAAAGAGGTTGGAAAGATGAAAGTTAATCCTTTATCTTTCAATCCTAATTCCTGATTTTAAGACACACTACCTGTATTTTCTAAAGAACTTTTGAGGCACATTTCAAATGAGTTATTGAAATTAAAGGTAATTTTTTACATACACTGAGCTAAAAGAGAAAACCATTGATTGAGCAAATATTGTGAGTATAAAACCTTGGAAAGCTAAACATTACTTAGTGCTTTCTTAGCAATTCATAACAGGCCCATCAGGGGCTGTCAATCAATAATGACCCAATAAAATCAAGAGAGTTAAAAAGAGTACATTCCCATTCAAAACAGCTGTTTCAAATTTCCCCATCTAAACTTCATGCTAGGATTCATTTTGTCTAATGATTAATATTCTAAAACTTCTATTTTGTCTTCTATCAATGTGAGTTTTACTTGGAGCAAAGGGATCCCTTAATAAAATGAATGAGGTAGTAAGCTTTATGTTGCAGTATTTATAATTTTCCATTTTATTGGCCTTTCTAAAAATTTACTTTTCCTTATTCGCATTGCTCTTTTGGTATGGCTTGCCAGAACAATACATTTTACATATAATACAGTATATTAATCAAATGAACTGAAAGAATATTGATTAATTCATTTGCACTCATGTTTTTGGAAAGCATATTACAGCTAAAAGGTGAGTGAAAATGAAAAAAAAAATTTTTTCCAAAGGGGAAAAAAATAAGAAAGAGAAACAATTTGTGTTGAATTCAGTTTTCATGGCTTGGATAATGCCCATTGTAAGCCAATTGTAACACCACTAGCCAGTGTGGCTGCTATGACATTTTATACAGAGAGAAACTATGCAACTTGCTTTGTATAACCAAAGCAGAGATTTCACAAATATAACCTCTGGAAAATGAGGGGGAAATCTCTACCTAGGGGAAATGTCAGCAAGAGGTGGCAAGGGATTGAAGGATTTATTTTTCTAGTTCATGCATTTTTGTTCAATTTTCACCTTTTACTTTTATTTATTTTTATTTTTTAAAATATATTTTTGTTGTTTTCAGTGAGAAAGGGAGAGGGAGAGAGAGATAGAAACATCAATGATGAGAGAGAATCATGAATCAGCTGGCTGCACACCCCACACTGGGGATCAAGCCCGCAACCTGGGCATTTGCCCTGACTGGGATCTAACTATGACCTCCTGATTAATGGATCAACACTCAATCACTGAGCCATGCCAGGTGGGTTACCTTCTACTTTTTTTTTAAAAAAAGTAAGAAATAATACTATTATCCATGAAAAACCTGCTATATTCCAGATAACACTGTTAATTGGGGATTCTTATTTCACTGTGCCAATTTTACTGAAGAAAGTTTAAAATTCAGAAAAGTTAAGGAACCTTACCAAGGTCACACAGATAATAATATCAATTCTGGGACTTCACATTTCATCTGGCATTGACTTTTTTACTAAACATTTCAAAGGGATTCAGACACTGTAAATTAAATTAACAACTGCTCTTATAATGCTCTAACTATGTATGTGCATGCTAATAGGAAATTTTTGGTGTGTGTGTGTGTGTGTGTGTGTGTGTGTGTGTGTGTACATCCTATTATTTTTGTATTTATTTAGGAGCAGCAGTATCCTGTGCTTTTTATCCATTGAATCACAGTTTCACAGAAGTGGGGAAGTATGTGCTCCACTTCACAGATGAGCATTTGGAGGCCTTTGCGATTATGAAAATGGGCCCTGAATAAGAATAGTCAGCTCTTTGCTAATTGCCTAGACTTAATAGAGTTTCCTTCAATTTGAAGATGCAAATCAATAAATAACTCCAAAGATCAAATTTGTATTACAAACCTATGTACAGAGAGATATCTGTGCCTTGGTCAAAAGAAACTTAGTGAAATGATAAATTTCTGGAAAGAATTGTCACATAGTGCTAAAATGGAACTCTTCCTTATCGGTTCTAATTGAGGCATTGTATTGATAGATATCACAGTCCATGATTTCTCTGTATAGTAATCCTTAAAGCTTCCTTAATACCAATCGCTGACACCATCTCCAAATGTAACCTAAAGTATAAAAAGCATGATTTCTGATGCAATTAAACCATGACTTTTGTTTGTTTATTTTGATCTTCCATTATTCCTTTAAATGTATACTTTGGCCATCTTGTCCTTTTTCCTCTAGTTGAAAAGTAAAATAGGTCTATTTTCTTGTTTTGTTTTCTACATTTCATTTATAAGACTGCTAGCTAAAAACCACTCTTACGTTCCCCTGGAATAAAACTATCATTAAACTTGATCTAGTGAAGAGTGCAGTAGGGGTGAAGGGGGGTGGGGAGGTGGATGATTGGCTTTTTCTCTCCCTGTTTACTTTGTTTCTGAATTCTAGCTGGTTTTTTAGACACCTGGGGTCTAAGCAGGTACTAGGAGCAGAAATAAAGGGGTAAACCAGGGGAGATGATTTGGCTAATGATGGATAAGTGCTGTTGTAAGCTAGCTTCATTATCTCAGAGCCTGGAGGATCTGAGAGTGAGTCCTTTTTCTAATGGGCATATCCGTGGATTCTTCAGGTTCCCCGGCTTCCCAGGGGGCATCTCTGTCCGTGATGCTCTTCATGCTCATTTCACACAGACTCCTGCTCTTGGACGCCCATGAAATTCTTTGGCAGAACTTAAAATAACTCCATCCCAGCAGTTTCTCTCTATGGCACACATTTAGTTCACCAGAAATATAAACACATCTCTTGCCCAATAAACTCTGGGATCCAAGCAAATTCCAAAGTAGTTATCTCTCTCCTGTTGCCAAAGGTTGCTTTTGCTCTTTTAAGTATAATCCAACAACAGGGGAAACATTCTGTTATTTCTGGGGGTTCCACAAAGCTCCCTCTCTTGGCTTGTGATAAGGAAATATTCAACTGCCCATTTGGGAAGGAGTATAGAAACTCATAGAATGGCTAAAGCTGTCTGGAGAAATCTCTTCTTATTCATATATTTTTAATGTTCTGTTTCCATAGAGGATCTAATAATTGTGGAATCAAATTCTGTTTGTTTGTTTGTTTGTTTTTTCTTTTACAAATTCTTCCTGTGGCAATTCCCTTCATCTTCACTTTTATATTAATATAAGTATATCTTTTGTGGCACCATCCTTGAAACTACTATTGCAATAGTTCAACTTTTATAGTTTGGTACACAATAAAACATACTTCTAAGTGATCAACACAACTTTTGAAGTGTTCATGAAATGTTTAGTTTCCTTGAACCTCTCCAATAAATTCAAGTCAGGTGCCTCTCATAGGCTATGATAGGTTAACCTTACAATTGGAAGACACCAGTGATCATCTTGGTAGAACTATATTCCCTAGAATATTATAATAGTTCATTTTTAAAACTATTTTTATCATTGCTCTGTAAGCTCTTTGAGGACAGAAATTTTAATTTTTAAAAAATGTCTGTACCACATGGCATAGTACTGTAGCTATCAAGTTGAACAAATATTTGTTGAACAAATGAAAAAAACCTCATCAGTTCAGAGACAAAAAGGTTCATTTCTTAGTTATGAGCCAAGTTAAAATACTCTGACATAGCTTAACAGTTTCATACACTGGTCAGGAGTAAGATCATTGGCTTCTAAAACTAAGTCTGCCATTTAGTGGAGCACAGGACTAACATTGAATAATTCCTGGTGTCTTTTTATTTTCAGTAAATTATCTTTGCATTATAGTTCTTTCACCACCAAATCTCTCCACACCACTTGGCCTTTTTACCTTATAGATCGGAAGACACAAGAATACAGGTGACTCTGTCAGATTCTTATTTTAAGTTCCTTGAAGACAGGGAATAGGACCAATATAAAATCATTTTTAGCTGGTAAGAGCTAGACTAAAGATGGGGGAAATATTTATTTTAGAATTATAAAATTTTAGTTGCTGGGTCACAGGCAATTCCATTTTAATTTTTTGAGGAAACACTACACTGTTTTCTATAGCGGTTGCACCAGTATGTATTCCCACCAACAATGCACTAGGGTTTCCTTTTATCCACATCTTTGCCAACACTTGTTGTTTGTTGATTTATTTATTATAGCTTTTCTGACAAGTGTGAAGTGATATCTCATTATAGTTTTTTTTTTAAATTATTGATTTCCGAGGGAGAGAGAGAGAGAGAGAGAGAGACAGAGAGAGAGAGAGAGAGAAAGAGAGAGAGAGAGAGAGAGAGAGAGAGAGAATAAACATTGATTTGTTGTTTCACTTAATTATGTATCCATTAGTTGACTCTTGTATGTGCTCTGACTGGGTATTGAACCAGAAACCTGGGCATATCAGGACAATACTCTAACCAATTGAGCTACCTATCCAGGGCTTATTATGGTTTAAATTTGCAACTCTCTGATGATTAGTATGTTGAGCAAGTTTTCATATGTCTTGTCCATCTGTATGTCCTCTTTGAAGAAGTGTATATTTAGATCTTCTCTCTACTTTTTAATTGGATTTTTTGTTTTTTACTAGCATTGAGATTTCTGAATTCTTTATAAATTTTCGATATTAACCCCTTATTGAATGTATCATAGGTGAATATCTTCTTTCATTCTTTTAGTTTGTTAATGGTTTACCTTGCTGTGCAAAAAAAAAAAAAAAAATCTCATTTGCAATTGTATCAAAAAGTATACTAAAGAAGTAAATTTAACCAAGCAGGTAAAATACCTGTACTCAGAAAGTTATAAGGCATTGAAAAAAACACTCAAAGAAGATACTAATAAATGAAAATACATACCATGCTTATGGATAGGAAGGATTAACATCATTAATATGTTCATACTACCAAAAGTAATATATAGATTCAATGAACTTCCTATCAAAATACTACTGGCATTTTTCACAAAAATAGAACAAATAATCCAAAAATATTGTATAGAAACACAAAAAATCCCAAATAGTGATATAAATCATGAAAAAGAAGAACAAAGTTGAAAGTATCATAATACCTGTTATCAAATGATACTTTAATCAAAACGGCATGGCACTTGCATAAAAACAGACCCATGGAACCAAAGAGAAAGCCCAGAAATAAACCTATGTCTATATGGTCAATTCATCTCTGACAAAAGAGGCAAGAACATTCAATAGGATAAAGACAGTCCAGGCTTATTATTTTTAAGAAACAAAAGGCTCAGAAAGAACTTTTTACCCCCCCACTTAACTGCCTAAAAGAATATAGATAAAGGGCCTGGTCCAGGAAGAACCTTATCACCAGAGATTTCTACAAACAATATGGGCTAAGTGTAACAGAGGAAACTCAGCAGGGCTTGGAGATCAAAGTCCTCTCTACTAGTATATTCCCTGGTCTCTGCATGGCATAGAAACATTTGTTTTCCAAATACGGGTTTTCCATCTCTGTATTAATTGCTTGGCTCTCCTTTGGTGTCCCAGACTTCTACCTATTTTCTTTAGTTTAGAATGGCTTAAAATCCCCGTGGAGCCCCCATACATATGAAATTAAATTTTATTTTCTTCTACTAATCTGCCCCCTGTTAATTTAATTCATAGACAAACTAGAAAAACTTTAAAGTAGAGGGTTTTTGTTTGTTTGTTTGTTTGTTTCTTCTTGACACTGTTCTTTACTGGTAAAAGACCATGGGTCCAAGTCAAATGCTCCTTTTTTATTTTTATTTTTAATATCTTTATTGATTTCAGAGAGTAATGGAGAGGGAGAGAGAGAGATAAACATCAAAGATAAGAGAGAATCATTGATTGGCTGCCTCCTGCATGCTCCACACTGGGGATTGAGCCTGCAACCCCGGGGAATGTGCCATAACCGGGAATCGAACAGTGACCTCCTGGTTCATAGTTGGCATTCAACCACTGAGCCACTACAGCTGGCCAAAGGATTTTCCAATGAAAGGTAAGCCCTTACGAAAAAGGAAACTATAAAAAGAAAATAACAATAGCCTATAACATTTTAGACACATTTATAGATTTTTCTCTTCTTATAAGGCAGGATGTTGTAAGGATATTGTTGTAATGTACCCTGAGAGTAACACACAGGATGCAAAATCAAATCAATGAGTCATTTAATCAATAAAGCCAGCGACTGCGAGGGAGATGCGGCACGAAATCCCACAGTCCCGAATGGTGGTAACATCAGGCTTATGTCTCCCAAGAGGATTTGAGCGAAGTGATGAAAACGACACACAAGACACATAGGGCCCACAGACAACAAAACCAAGACCAAAGCCAAGAGTGACTACTGACATCTCAGCCGCACTTCAAGGATGGAGAAGTTAGCGGTCACGTCCAACCCTTCTTCCAATCCTGCTCATGACCGGTCCCCCAAAACCAGGCTGACCTCCAGAGGCTTTCTTGATGACTCCAAGGAACTTTTAGGGACGGGCCAACATCCCCTGTCCGATCGTTGGATCCGAAGGGAAGTTCTCCGGGGCCCTGGAACGTCTCAGATTGCACACCCCCTAGAGACCCCTCGGTCTCCTCGATGGGCCCAGGGGAGATTGGCCTCCCTTGGCGTCCAAACCAGCTCGGCCCTAGTGTCTGGATCCTCCAAATGTTGTAATGTACCCCGTGAGTAACACACAGGATGCAAAACCACATCAATGAGTCATTTAATCAATAAAGCCAGCGACTGCGAGGGAGATGCGGCTCCAAATCTCACAGTCCCGAACGGCGGTCACATCAGGCTTAGAAAGGCACATATCACAAAGGTATCGATTACATCTTTAGGTGTGGAATGAGGAACCTGGTTTGCAAAAAGCACTCACAGAAGCTAAATTGAGCAAGTTAGTTATCTACAAAGATTAATTATAGTTTCAGGTCTTGGAGCCACTGAGTCAACGGAAAACACATTTTCTGGAGCCACTGAAGCAATTAAAGCAATTGTGTTGTCCTGGTTTCCAAGGTGCAGAGGAATGTGCTTTGAAAGACCAGTAAAATCACAATCAACGGGGTATTCAATCGAATGGGATGATTTATATAAGTTCAGAAAAATCAAAATAACTTCACTATTATTTTAGCAAGCAAATAAGTACAGAAGCCAGAACAGCAGGGTTAAAAATTAAACAGCAGTTTTTACCCGAGATGACTGCTACCATGCTTCAATATCAGACACATATGTGTCTAACTGATCATCAACAAATACCTGTACCAGAGCACCAGCCACAAGTAAACCCCAGACCCAGTGCCCATCACCATCCACTTCACAGAACAAAAATGGCTTTACTTCTATAGTCTGCACTGGCCTCCACAGAAGGAGTTCATCCTTGAAGTCCTCTTCTCTATTCTAGCCCTTGGCAATCTCATCTAGTCCCAGCTTCAATTATCACCTCTGTGGGAATGGCTCCTCCTCCTACCCAATCATTGTTCCTTTGTATTTATTTAAAATCTTGAGTTTCTCTGAAAGATCACCCCCTCCAGTCATGTCACTGTCTCCATCCTTTTTGTCCTTGTCATCTACAGGCCTCTGATTCTCCTTGAGGACATCATTAGGCCACAGTTTTTGTCTCTATCCTGACTCATGTGATCATCTTATGAGTCTTTATTGTTCAGTGTCACATCCTTTAATAACATTTACCTCTTAGTTAATCCAAACTTTAAAACAAACCCACCATTTGGAATAATTTCAAATGCTACTCTCAAACTATGTGCTTTAAAACTATTGAAAGCCGGATCAATGTCTAAACTATCTTTGTAGTCTCCAAAGGACATTTTACAGGACTTAAGTTTAGAATGAAACACTTCCCTTACCCCAAACCGTACATACATTTTTTTTTTGTTATTGTTTTTTTGTTTGTTTGTTTGTTTACTTTCTTTTTTTAAAAATATTTTTTATTGATTTTTTACAGAGAGGAAGAGAGAGGGATAGAGAGTTAGAAACATCGATGAGAGAGAAACATCGACCAGCTGCCTCTTGCACACCCCCTACTGGGGATGTGCCCACAACCAAGGTACATGCCCTTGACCGGAATCGAACCTGGGACCCTTGAGTCCGCAGGCCAATGCTCTATCCACTGAGCCAAACCGGTTTTGGCTGTTTTTTTACTTTCTATGCATATTTGAAAGATCCCTTTTCTCTTCCTTTATCCTTGGCATCTTCAAACTGATCTCTCAAATTTTCTACTGTGAGCTTGATAGGGGCAGAAATAGAATGTTGGAGAACCAGCTGGAATTGTAAGAAATATTAATCATGCTCTGTTAAGCGTGATTGTTTTGTTCTGATTAAAGAAGGCACATTATAACTTGGCTGGCAGCTGCACTCAGGAGCTCACCTGAAAGTGCAGCCCTTCCTCCCCATTTAAAGCTGCCTATTATCATGGAAAGATTAACAACTTTGCTGCAGAAACCAGAGCCAGAAACCAAAAATGCCAGCCCTTTGAAGACCCCAGCCCTTTTTGCATATCACTAAACCCTTTGAAGATCCCCAGTCCTGCATATCTGTAAACTGCCCATTTGCCCTTTTGCCTACTTCCCCATGTAATCCTTTGTACTTCTACCATTATAAGCAGCAGGCTTATGGAGGGGTGCAGCACTTATTTTTTGTGGATGACCTGCTGCTCTCTCATACTGCTGGCAGTATTGGGATAAACACTCATATATGATTCAACCCTGTCTTTGCTTAATTGGCTCAAGTAGTGACAGGCAGCATGGACCCATTGTTTGTCCAGTTACAAGTTTATCATTTAACCCTCTCCTTCTATTGAAGTTCTAATTCTTGGCACTTATTTGGTTCTGTATCCTTCAATTCAGTTGTTTCTACTTTATAAGAATTGTGCTCATAGCAATAGCATTAATGTGGGACATGTTGTAACTGTCTGTTTATTTTCATTTTTCAATATTAACTCTATGTTACTATTCATTTGGAGGAGGACGCATCCTTGATGAACCTTAGAAGTCAGAAAAGAAAGTGACACCTGGTAAAGCCTGCTCTGCCCAACACTGCATTGTGCACATTTATTATGCCGTTTAGTGCTCATAAAAACCTTCCCAGATTGATATCATTATCCCATTTTAAAGAAGTGGAAATGGAGAAGTCAAGTGTGCTTCCCATAAAGCCAGAATCAGTAAGTGATAGAATTAGAATTTGAGATAAACAAGTCTGTTCCCAAATATAATATAACTGATCTGGTGCCCTTGTGTGGAAACCACAGCCTGGATGTCAGCCTAGTTCCTTCCCTTCATAAATATATTCCTATTTCATGTTAGGAAACTGAGGTACAGAGAGGTTAAGTAAGCTGACAAAGCCATGCACCCAATTATATGCTTCAGTGTGTGTTTGTATTTATTTGTTCACATTAAGTCAACATAAATAAAATATGTTCAATTGCGTAAGTAAAACATGGTATGCAAAAGGTGTAAGTTTTGGTTCCCTGGATTTCCTGAGTAAAACCTCACAGGTATACCAACTAGGCTTCTGTGGACTCTTTCTTACTGAGAGTGATTTTCTTCCCCACTGAAATTCCCCAATGAACTAACACCATGTGAGCAAAAACTCTGAGCTTCATGCTACCTTGGGTTCATTTTGATATTATTTATTTAGGGCATTCAATGTTCTTTTTTCTGCTTCCAGAGATATCAGGCTTCTGATTGTAAAAGACCCAGCAGTCCACTCCGTAGGCAGAGTAGGGAGATCTGTCTGATACCCGGTAAAGCACTATAAACAAGAGATGTAGCATCAGGCACATGATATTAAATGACCAAATCATTATTCCGTTGACCAAAAAAATGTCATCATAATCAATAGAATTTCCTTAAAATTCTGCCTCAGGATAAATACTCTCGTTTCACAATTATAAGTCAATTTTCAAAAGTAAATGGACCTGGATAAAGTACATGATCTTGACTATATCTGTGGTATGCTATTTAAGAAAGTTGGAAAACTCATGAAGGCAATCCCTATGTTAAAATAGGATAGAGAATTACAAGGCACAGGAGAAGAGCTAATGGTATCAAAAATCAAATTGGCTTACTTGATATTTTCTTCTGAAAACAGGCCCAATTCCTAGATTCAGAAAATAACCTTTGTCAAAAACCTTTCCCTTAAAAAAGTGACTTTGATAGACACCCACTTGTCAAGATCTAAAAAACAGCAGACAGAAAATTTTTACAATTATTATTTTTTTCAATCTATAATATTAGCTTTCACTCTACTAGGTTTATAAGGGGAGCGTCGGGTGAGTTTAGATAGCTATAGGAATCTGCTTTTGAGAATTTGCTTTGAAAACAGAGGGATTCTTGAATGAAGGGCCAATTTTAAAGGAGACATGAAATCACAGATCAATGTGAGAGATCCAATGAAAATCTTGTGTCCAGATAGTTAAAAAAAATTCGTGAGCACATATTGTTTGATAATTCTGAGTGTCTTACTGATAATAAAAATGAATGAATGAGAAAAAACAACAACAACAATGTAGGTGTCTACTAAAATAAGAATTCACAGTTTATTCCAAGAAAACTTAAAATTGAGTATATGTGTTGCTTTGTTTAAACAGGAGGAAAAGGCTAAAGTACCTTGAATACACCAAACACTTCAGGGAAATGGGGAATACCTGTCAGAGAAGGGGACACAGGTAATTGTTACTTCCGGTGAGCCGTAGACCTTGAATGCTCATTTATGTTATCACTAAGGTGAAACCTGGGTTTTAGAGAATTGTAAGTATCTGTGTGTATGTAACACATCCAATCAGAAGGAAGACTCCATCCATGTGTGTGTGAGAGATGAATTATACTGATGTCTGTTATAAATCCCTAACATAGCTCATGAGATCAATTAAGATGTTCAAGCAGCTACAAAAAGGATGATTGAGGCAAATGGTAACATCAGGATGACCATATGGCAAGGGGAAACTAGAACTGTTTGGACGTAAAATGAGAGCCATCGGAATTCCAGTTACAATCGTACACTGCGCAGCGAGGAGATAGCAGAATGAGGCAGCCAAGAAAAATACTAGATGAAGAACAGTTTGGGCAGTGATAAAGACAAACAGGCTTGTGCTTCCAAGTCAACAAGCAGGTGCTGGGAACACAGAGTGACATCGCGTGTGCCTGTTCTCCTTCCCTCCCCTAGACCAAGAGCCTCCTGGTTGACTGCAGAGCCAGGTATTTGTCAGAGAAGTAGCTCTTGGATTTAGTACTTAGTGAAAGAGGTTGTGGGGCAGTGTTCAGCCAAGGGGAAATAGTTCTGCAATGAGACCATGGAAGAGCGTACTCCCCCTGCTTTTCCAGGGACGAGCATGTGAATTGTGCTGCTCTCTATATGATCTAGGACGACTTCTCTCGAGGATGCCCAGTGAGCTGTGCACTACGAGTCATCATCACCACAGGATACAATGGCCTCTGGGAAACTTAGCTTACCTAGCAATGCATTATCAGGTGAGAACAGCTTTGACAGTTCCTGTCACCCCAGCAGGAAGGTCTAAAAGGTTTTCATTTTTCAGATTTCCTTCGAACTGCAAACTGTGATAGGCAATTTAGCCTAACTTTTCACAGCAGTTTTAAATCTATATTTACTAATGATTCCATCATGTGTTGAAAGAAACTACACTTTGAAATCTTCATCAATTAAGGATATTGAAACATAAGAGCTTAGATGGGATATGTCTTTTGGAAAACTCACTAATCTTTTTATTCACAGATTATAAAGCCACTCTGAATATATTCAAGCTGTCTGAAGCTAAATGGAAATCTCAGACTGGGGAACATTGCATGATCAACTAAGAAATAAAATGATCTACAAAAGAAGCACAGGCAGGGAGCATCATGCTTAAGAGCAGGAGTTTTGGAGCCAATGTGGAATTTACTCTGTGTGTGACACTAGGCAAATAACGTCTCTTTACCTGGATTCCTAAATCTTCAAGATAGATATAAACTTGAATCTACCTCATAGGTTGGCTGTGAGGATCAAATGGTATAAAACACATGTGCTTAATGCAATATTTGGTACACAGGAAATGTTCACTAAATATAGTTATTCTTGACATTATTAGGAAAATAATGTAAGTGAAAAGAAAGAGGAGATTCTTGTTTATGTCAAGTGGAAAAACACAAGAAAGTAAGTGGTCCTACAGTGTTAGTATACATAAGAATCACCCAACATATTATAAAGAATACTGATTTTTTGCCTTCAACTCCACACACTCTAAGTTGTTATTTTTTACATAACATCCTGTGATGATTCTGATACAGTTGGTCCACCAACTGTATAGGTTGAGAAACATTGAAGTAAGACATTTCTTGTTAGGTTGCTAACAAACCTAATATCTATAATTGCTAATGTATATTTGGGAATACCGTTTCTATCTAATGGCATGTTTGCATTCTCTGATACTATTAAATATAAGTATCAGCTTAAGTTGATGTCCAACTTTCTAATTTTCTCCAGGGAAAATCTGCCTACAATAGAAATTGTTTCATATATTTTCTTAAAACCACTTTCTACAATTGCACTATTTAGATATTTTGCACCATTTATCAAATATCTTTCCCAGACATTATCCCAAGGTCTGTAGTTACCCTGATAAAGGCATATTGTCTCTGTTAATAAGAAACTTACAAGATACTGGGGAAAAAAACAAATAAGTGAAAAAATTTACTTATAGTATTATGAGGACTATAGAAGTGTAAGCAAAGGTTCCTGTGAAACCAATATACACACACTTAAATGGGGAAAGTTGAGACAAGAAAAATTTGGGGGGATACATCAAATCATTTTCAGAGGTCCACATTTTGATTCAATAAGCCTTTGACAAGTTTGCTTTTTTTAATTTTTTTTTTTAAGTTATTGTGATAGGCAGCCCTGACCAGCATCTCACTGGTTATTGAGCATTGGCCTGTGCACTGAAGGGCCATGGGTTTGATTCCTGGTCATTGGCACATATGTGGGTCACAGGTTTGATCCCTGGCCTCTGTCAGAGCACATGGGAGAGGCAACCAATCAATGTGTCTCTCTCACATCAAAGTTTCTCTCTCTCTCTTCCTCCACTCTTTCTTCCACTCTCTCTAAAAATCAGTGGTTAAAAAATCCTCAGGTGAGGATTAACAAAACAAAACAAAAAGATTGTTGTGCTAGGCAAAGAGGAAAACCGAAGAAAGTATGACTCAGTTCTTGTTCTAAATATGCTTACATTTTACTAAAATATTTAAGTATATCACAAATATTTATTGTTGAAGAAGAATATAACAAAGTATTACAGTAAAGAAATGTTTTTCAACCTCAGTACTATTAACATTTTATTGTGGGGAACTGACCCATGCTTGATAGGATGTTTAAAAGCATATCTGGCCTCTACTACTTTCCCCTAAAATTTAGGGCCTAAATCATGACAATAGAAAATATCTCCAAACATTAACAAATATCCTATGGAATGCAAAATCACCCCTAGTTGAGAATTAGTGCATTAGTGATACAAAGTTAAACATGAACTTTGAAAAAGTGAGATAAATTTTAATCAAGGTGTATCAGGGAAGACTTTATGGAATGAAAGGAAGTTGAGTTGGGCCTTTGAAAAGGCAGACAGTGTGAAATAACTTACTTTATTTATTTATTTTTTTAGTTTTCTTTTGTGTGTGTGTTGTTTTTTAATTTCTTTATTGATAAAGGTATTACATATTTGTCCTTATCCCCCCATTCCCATCCCAAACCCCTCACCACGCATGCCTCCAACATCCTGTTGTCCGTGACCACTGGTTAGGCTTATATGCATGCACACAAGTCTTTTGGTTGATCTCTCTCCCCGACCCCCACCCTCCTCTCCCCTCCCTCTGAGGCCTGACAGTCTGATCGATGCTTCCCTCTCTCCGGGTCTGTTTTTGTTCATCAGTTTATGTTGTTCATTATTTCCCATAGATGAGTGGGATCATGTGATACTAGAAATATACATATAAGAACAGAAAATGAGAAAAGCCATAATTTTAAATAGAAAAGCCAATGCCTAGAGAATTGGCTGCATGAGAGAGATGCAGGAGTAGAGATGAAGCATGTAGGATCATGGGAATTCTTTCATGCCACGGGAATGTTAGACTTCATTCTGAGGACATGAGGAACACTTAAATGTTTTGGAGCAAAGAGTTATATGCTCTGGTCTTAAAAAGATAACTGATGATAGTGTGAAGAATGCATTGGGAGAGATAGTGACAGAAGAAAAAACAACAACAACAACAAAACAAAACAAACAGCAACAATAAAAAACTATAAAACCTGTGTGGACCTGATAATGGCTAAATCTGGATATCCATAAAGGAAGTGGACAAGAGAAGATAGATCAAAGAAACATTATGCAAACTAAGCAATTCTAATGACAGCTATGTAGCAGGGGTACGTTTCTGGTCTGGAAGATTTGGTAAAAACTGTTGTAATAAATGAAACAAGAGACACACAGGAAGAAGTGTTGTCAGTGTAAAAGCAGGAATGAAAAAGATGATTAGTTCTGTTCTGTTGTTTATAGCACATCTCTGTGAACACATTCAACAGTCAATAGGATGTGCAAATCAGAAGCTCAAGAGATGACAGTCTTCAACCTTCAAAATACAGATGTGACTCAGATGCCAAATCAGGGGTAAAGCAACACACATACACACAAGTGTTTTGAATATAAAATTTGAAGTATTAATACATAAAAAGTGAGTGTTGAGAAAGTGAAGTAGGCTGCAAGATAGCGATCAGGAGAAGATAGGGTTACCAAGGCCATTGAGGAGAAAGGTGTCAGAAAAGAAGTCATTACGTTTGGGTATTAGCAATGCAACTTTACCAATCACAATGCAGAATTTATACTATTGACTGGCTTATTCATACAGTATCAATTTTCCACTGTAATTAAAATAAAGACTACATAATTTTTTCTTGAAAAAATTAAGAAATAATATATTCGTCTCACTGTAATATTTATCAGTTAAAAGCTTTATTTTGCTTTTAAAATTTTCCTGATTCTTAAGTTCTGCATTATACAATTTATAAACACTGCTTTCTGGTATTCAGTTTTCAGAATCATTGTATATAACAAGCCCTAAAATGCAAAAAAAAAAAATAATAATAAGCATATAAATGTTATCCACTTTGTGACTTAAACATTATGAAAGAACTGGGAGGAGTTAAGACACAGGAGGGAGGAGGAGAGCTGGAACAAAGCACAGGGATATCAATTTGCTCATTTTATATAATGGGTAATTCAGGAGATAGCAACTACAATTTCACTATTGTTTAAATGTATCCCTTGGAACTTCAAAAGGACACCTTCCAATTCAAGATGACTGAATAAATACGTTTCCTTCTTACCCTTCAAATCACCCCCAATATAATGCAAGTACTAAGTAAAAATATGGATTAATTCCATAACTGTAAAGAGAACTGGTAAGAGTTATTCATAAGTAGATGTGATTTTCAGTTTATTCTAGACCAGATAAAATGTGTAGCCATAACCCAGAGCATACTCTGACAAGTACATTTTTGTCAGAACCCCAGAGGGGTTTAAAGCACAGAAATTGTAAATATGATGGGGAACAGGAGTGAAAAATGGAGCTGAAAAGAGGCACATTAGTTTAAGATCTACATATGGAAAAATTAGTATCCTCCTAGCCTCCTGTCTTTATGCACAGATGGAAGCAGTTTGGTGCCACTCTTCAGGTAAATCATAAGGGAGTAAATATGTAAATAAATGCATCTTTTGGATAGCTTCAAAACATTCAACATGGGTGTAGTTTCTCTCAAGTCTTCAAACTGCAATATAGGTGTTCCAGTCTGAAAGCCAGCTCCTTGCTCACTCAGCTCCAAGCAAAGACTGAACCTGATACTCTATTCCAGGCATACTTTCTACTCATGGGAAATAATTATTATAGAATTCATCTACTTAAAAAATAGCAGAGGAAACTCATGTGAGCTACCAATTCTTAAATCTTAAATACAAATGCACTGGCAAGAATTCCCCTACATAAGTTTTATGACTGTATTAAAAGAGTTTATTCATGCACAAAAGAACAACATAAAGAAAAAAATCATTGAACAAAATAACTCTTTTCAAGAGTTAAAGGGCATGTCTCACGTTTGGAAAGGTACACCACATGCCTTCCAAAATATGAAAGAAAAGAACCACAGTTAGACATATCCTTTTATTGCAGAGATGAAAATTTAAGAAAAAAATCAGAAACAATACCAATTTCTCAATCACAATTTTGATTCTGAGAGCTTGTGAAGCAAAGTCCATATATTTTTAAAGAAAAATAAATTTGAACATAGTATTTGATACCCAGCAAAACTATCATATTTTGTAAGATAATTAGGACATTTTGAGAGATGTAAAGACTATCCTTTATGTAATTTTAAAAGTTTGTTGAAGAGGTACTCATTAATATAGTCAACAATATTGTAATAAGTATGTATGGTGCCGGGTAGGTATCCTATCTAATAAAAGATTAATATGCAAATTGACCATACCTCCACTATACCCACAAGCCATGCCCCCAGCCAATCAGGAGAAAGTATGCAAATTAACCCAAAAAAGATGGCTGCGGCCACAGAGAGAGCAGGAGGCTTGGGTTTCCCCAGAAATGGAGGAAGCCAAGCTTTCTGCCTGCCCTGGCCTGCCTTGGCCTCTGCTTAAGGCTACAAAGTTTCAATTATAGGAGATAAATAAATCCCAACAAAAATGGCTGTGGCCACAGAGCGAGCAGGAGGCTTGGCTCCACTCAAGGCTATCAATTATAGAAGATAAATAAATCCCGGATACCAGGGCCTCCGCTTGGGTCACTGGGGGCGTGGCCAGCCTGCAAACCACCACAGGACCCTCACCCAGGCTGCCCCACACCCCAAAGGAACCCCCACCATGATCCAGGACACCCTTCAGGGCAAACCAGCCGGCCCCCACTCGTGCACCAGGCCTCTATCCTATCTAATAAAATAATAATATGCAAATTGACTGTCACTCCAACACACAAGATGGCTGCCCCCATGTGGATACAAGATGACTGCCCCCATGTGGATACAGATGGCCAGCAGGGGAGGGCAGTTGGGAGGGACCAGGTCTGCCAGGGAGGGCAGTTGTGGGCAATCAGGCCGGCAGGGGAAGGCAGTTAGGGGTGACCAGGCCGGCAGAGGAGGGAAGTTGGGGGCGACCAGGCCTGCAGGGAAGGGCAGTTGGGGGGGACCCAGGCCTGCAGGGGAGAGCAGTTGCGGGGGGACCAGGCCTGTAGGGGAGGGCAGTTAGGGATGACCAGGCCTGCAGGGGAGGGCAGTTAGGGGTGACAAGGCCTGCAGGGAAGGGCAGTTAGGGGCAAAAAGGCTGGCATGGGAGCAGTTAGGTATCAATCAGGCTGGCAGGGGAGTGGTTAGGGGGTGATCAGGATGTCAGGCAGAAGTGGTTAGAGGCAATCAGGAAGGCAGGCAGGTGAGCAGTTGGGAGCCAGCAGTCCTGGATTGTCAGAGGGGTCCCATATTGGAGAGGGTGCAGGCTGGGCTGAGGGACACACACCCCCGTGCACAAATTTCATGCACTGGGCCTCTAGTTTGAAATATTGAAGGGAACACTTTATAAATTATATGATTCTCTAACCATTATGTTGAACTCCTGAAACTAATACAAAATAAAGTTAAATGTAAAGTGTAATTAAAAAAATTGAAATTATAAGAAAAAATAAAGGAAAGTATAAAGACATAGGAAGATATATGATCTTGCAAGTAGAAGATTCCCATCATGTTAAATATGTAGCAAGCCTAGAGCAAAATAGTACAGACTAAAACAAGAAGACAAAAAATTATTGAGAAAATATTCCAGGTTAGTAGAGAGTATTTGAAACAGAATAGTTGAGAAACTGGAAATTCACAAAGTAAGATAAAAATTAAAGACAAAAGTTAAAATAAAATTATTGTCATTCCATGGGGAAAAATAGAAATATTAAAGAAAAATTTGTAAGAAAAAAATCATGGTCTAAATATAAAGCAAAATAATATATGGTATCATTTAGAGACACTACTAAGGTGTAAGAAATAAGAATACACTTTACTTAGTAATCCTAATACCGTGTACATTCTCATTGGAAGGTGAAATGGATACATGGAAGTAGAAATATTTTCTCACTACTTCATCCAACAAGGAGCAGCATAGGCAGTGTAAAAAATAAATACTACTTAGTGGTTTTAACTTGATCAATTTTTGCACAAAGCACAAATGATCTGGGTGTGTTCTGTGTACCAGTACTTAAATGTTAGAATTATAAAAGATATGTTCAGATGACATTAGTGAGGTATCCGGTTTCATCTCACTGAGTGTTTGGAGTTATGAAGTATTTTATTATAGCAGAAATATAATTCTTATATGAACCCTATAATTCTTATTTATATAAAAACTAGAGGCCCAATGCATGAAATTTGTGCAAAAGTAGGCCTTCCTTCCCCTGGCTGCCAGCACTGGCTTCCCTCTGGCACCCAGACCCTGGCTTCCCCGACATCCCTGGCTTCATCCAGAAGGTCATCCAGTCTAATTAGTGTTTTATGCTTTTATTATTATAGGTAAAAGTAAGACAAAGAAAATTATGTCACAGTGACCTCTGGATGTCACAAAGGCATAAAGGTCACAGAAACAGTTAATGAAAGCTTATATGTAGCATACAACTTATTTGTTCCCATAATTATCTATGCAAAGCTATCATGTACTATGTGATAGATTTGTAAGGAGTACAAACTTAATTATGGTATTCAGGCATACCTAGGAGATATTGTGGGTTCTGTTCAAGACCATCACTATAAAGTGGGCATCGCAATGAAGTGAGCCCTAATATTTTTGCTGATGGAGGGTCTTGTCTTCAATTTGTAGAAGGGCAACATCTCTGAAGTGCAATAAAACGAAGTACGATAAAACAAGGTATGATCATATATAAAAATGACAATATTTAGATTTTTATTTAAATAAGTACCCTTGCCACATTTAATTTCCAATCAATATTATAGTACTGAGATAGAACATATTTTACATGTGAGAACACATGGTTTTTGATAGATACATATGTCATGTGACACACTCTATATGTTACAGAGGAAAGCACAGTATTTAACAATATTCATACAGGTCTTAGAATGAGATAAACCAAGTTATGAATCTGACTACACTGACAGATAGCTGTATGGACTTAAGTAAGTTATTTAATTTTTCACAGGTGTAATGTCCTCCATTGTAAAATAAGAATAATAGCACCTATCTTGAAAGGTCATTGCAGGAATTTGAGAAGATACATGCAAATTGCCTAACATATAATAGTTATTCTCTAAATGGAGTCTATTGTTATTTTTATTATTAACAAAGCATATTTACCTAGTCTATTGGCATCATGAAAATATGGTAAAGTTTATGTCATTAATGGTTTTACTTTACATTTTTTTAATATTCATGTAAGTCTGAAATAAACATAAAGCACATGACTAATATATTTAGCAATATTATCACTCAGGAATCTTAATTTAATAAATGGAATGCATCCACATGTTAAAACTCTTATAATTTTTTAAATATATATTTTTATTGACTTCAGAGAGGTAGGGAGAGGGAGAGAGAGATAAAAATATCAATGATGAGACAGAAACATTGATTGGTTGCCTCCTACATGCCCCATACTGGGGATTGAGCCTGAAACCCAGGCATGTGCCTTTGACCAGAATCCAAACCTGGACCTTTCAGTCCGCAGGCAGAATCTCTATCCATGGAGCCAAACTAGCTAGGGGCAAAATGTTATAATTTTTAACATGATTATAGACGTAGGCCTGTTGATATCACTGCATATTGCCTCCCCAAAAACCTCAGAGAACAAGTTAAATATTAAGTTCTAAACGTACACCAGGGTTGGCTCTAAATACCAGTATGAATTAGGGGACAAGCGAAACCCGAGAATTGTAAACACTAAGCAATAGTTACCTACGAGTATAATATTATTGAAATGTCTGACCTCATAGGTCTGATCATGCTGATTTCTACGACTTTCTGTACCCTATTTACTAAAGCAAAACAAAACAAAATGTGCCTTCTATTGCATTCTAATTTGAAATATGAAGTAGCAAAATTTGCAAATGAGTTATCACTACTCAATTTTTTTTTTATAAAGAATTGCCAGCTACAAGATATTGGCAGTGTCAATAGCCCCCAATTCCCCTTCAACACGGAGCTCCACTTTCCCGGGTAGTGCTAGGGAAGACGGCATATGAATCGTGCAGGTGGCAGCGACACTGGAGGCTCTCATGCTGTAGATCTGAAAACTGCGAATCATTAACATTGTTGTAAATGTCAGTTGTCAGACTTTCAGTGTCATCTCAGGCTCTTTTCCTGCTTTTTTCTAGATCTTCCATTGCCACAGGGGTTGTAGGCACTGCATTAAGTATTCATCACAGAGTTGCTATTCTTTGATGGTGTTGGAGAGAGAACAGTGGCCAACTATTTCCATGTGTGCCACTTGGTATGTAGAGGGGGTGATACAGCAGGAACCAAATAGTTCTGGTGCATACCACACAGGCTAGATAAAAAGGTAGCAATCCCACATGGTTTAAACACATTTGTTCTGTTTAGTTTGAAAGCTATCTTAATTGTACTAGTAGATTTCGATATGAAAAAATTTATCTAGAGTAGTCTCCCCTTATCCATGGGCGATATGTTCAAAGACTCCCAATGATATATGAAACCACAAATAGTACTGAATCCTATACATACTATGTTTTTTCCTCAAGCACATTCAAAAAGTTGAGAGCAAGGAAAGGAGAGTGGTCTGGGTTTTTATTGTGATTAGGGGCTGAGACCAAGGTGAGGGGCTTGCGCCATTTGAGTATTTTGCTGGTACCAAAAGAGGGAGTATCCCAAGCTTTTTTATCAGCTTACCAAAATGTGGGGCACAAAGGAGAGAGGAAGGCATAAGACTTAGAAACTGTCAGCAAACAAAACAAAATAGTGTCAGATTTCTTATTTCATGGGTGATAAAATACATTTTCATGATTATGCAATTGACTATTTCTTGATTTAGTTCTGATGATTTTTGTTTGATTTCTTTTGAGCCCCTATTTTTAGGTACATAATCATTGATAATTTTTTTTTTTTTATTATGAAATGTCCTGTTTATTTCTCTTAATACTATTTGCCTAAAGTCTATTTTATTAGTTATTAAAATACTGAATTTTCTGCCTGCCAGCATGGCTCAGTTGTCAGGTGTCAACCTATGAACCAGGAGGTCATGGTTCGATTCCCAGTCAGAACACATACCTGGGTTATGGGTTTGATCCCCAGTGTGGGGTGTGCAGGAGGCAGCTGATTAATGATTGTCTCTCATTAGTGATGTTTCTATCTCTCTCTCCTTCTCCTTTTCTGAAATCAATAAAAAAATATTTTTTAAAAATACTGAATTTTCTTATGCTTATTGGTTATCTGTATGATATACTTTTTCTCTCCATTTAATTTCAACCTATCATTGGCTTTATTTTTAAAATAAGTCTCTTATAGACAGCATGTAGTAGAGTCCTGCTTTCCCCCCACCCAAACCTGTTCAGCCTTGCTTTATCATTGGATTATTTAGACCATAACATTTAATATTTACTGCAATTAATACATTTTTGAAATATGTTTATTATTTTATTTGTTTTATTTTTCCCCATTTTTGTTTGTTTATCTGTTTTTATCTTTATTTTGGATTATTTGGATATTTTTAATATTTCAGTTTAGTTTCAATATTGGCTTTTTGCTATATCTTGTTCACAGTGTGTGTGTGTGTGTGTGTGTGTGTGTGTGTGTGTGTGTGAGAAAAAGAGAGAGAGATTGCTTTAAGAATTAAAATACGCATGCATCACACTGTTAATAGTCTTGCAGAGCCTATATTGTACAATAGCATAAATTGCAGAAACACATAAACCAAAGGGAGGAACCTCTACCTCCCTTTCCTTTGACCTTTGTTATTCATGGAAAATAACACAACATTTATGTAAATAGTCATGCATATCTTGAAAAAAACTTGAGGCCAACAATTAATATTTTATATTCACATTTTTTGTTGTTTTTCTTCATTCCTGTAGATTCAAGTTTTCCTCTAGTATCTTATCCCTTCAGCTTGAAGAAATTTCTGGATCTCTCCAGTGTTACTTATGATATAGATGATTAGTAATATAGCACCTGCTTCTGATTGTACATGTTATTTTAAATGTTACTTTTCTCTATAATTATTAAAAAATAAAATAATACTATCTATCACCTCATTCAGCTGAAAAAAAATAACTTCAAATCATCTTCCCTATCTGAATAGTTTCTGCTGAATGGCTGTCTTGTTTCATTTTAATTTTCTCTTTTTCTATCAAAGGAACCATTCCCTGTAAAAGAAAATGATGAGTGCATCAAACTGTTTAGTTTTCATTGTTAAGTTAGTAGTGAGTTTACCTTATACATTTCAGTGGTTGCGCATTCATGAGAAAGTCTTACTATTTTCAGTGTGATTTTATTTCTTACTTTTACTTAGAAAGGGGCTCTACCTACTAGTAGATGTTCCAAATCAGAATCCATTTTCAGATATCTACATTTATGGAGACACTCAATTGAAACCTATGCAAAACATAGAAAACATGAGTAAAATGGCCATTTTAAGATACAAATACATAGAGTAATTATTTGAATAATGTCAAATAGAGAGGGATCAATTTTTAAAAAAATCTTTATTTAAAAATTGTATGTGTTACATATATGCACATAACTGTGATTTCTGGAGCCATCTGAACCTCAGCTTCTTGTTCAAAGGTTAATTTTAACAAGGCCCTGTGGGTACTAGCCCCATGTCAATCTCCATGGCTGAGTAAACCTTCCTATGCACAACTCTCAATAAACAATTTCAGGGTTTCTCAGCTTGTCTAGTCACAATAATTAACCTAAAATTTTTGTTGTCACAAAATTCTATGTTAGCTAAGGGGACAGAAAAACATCTGGACCCTATCATCTATAAAATAACTCTTCATATGATAACATTTCTATTGTTTCCCTCTAATCATTTCTTCTCTAGATTAAGCAACATCAGTTTCTTTTTTCATGGTCCCAACTTTTCCAATACTTATCTCATGTTTATTTTTTTCTCCACCGTTGGATCCTGCTTATTGATTGGTAAAGCACCCTATTGTTCTGGACTTGTGCAATTCTGACACAATTTTAATCCTTTAAATCGGCTCCAACTAATGCTTCATATATCCTGGACTTTATTTATCTCTAGTTTTTACATGTATGTTCCTATTTAAATATCCACTAGAATGTTCACTGCTCCCTTTGCTTTGTCTCAGTAGAATTACTGTTTAAGATATTCTTATAGGATCAAAATCAACTTGTCACTAAAAAGAAAAAAAGGAAAAGAGTAGTCCTAGAAAATAGCTACATTTGCGGTAATTTGGTTAAATATGTGCCAAGCTGACTGAAATGCATGGGTTAGGAATATATGCCTTGAATTCTCTTGTCTTTTGGTTAGAAAACTTCTGAATTCAGCAGGAGTTTTTATAGAGATCTATTGATATGAGAAGAGAATGAGAATTGACCAGTGTATAAATAGGTATTAAATAGATGCAGCTTAAGAACAGCTATTCATAGTACTGACAAAAATATTCTGAATGGCTACACATTCTAGGTCATCGGGGTACTAAAACATAGATGAAAGTTGGGGAGAAGTGAGTCTGTTAGCTCAACAGCACAGGCCAAAGAATACTTTTTGCCTGAAACATATACATAATTATAATTATGGCCAAGGTTTAATTCAAACATCAGGCTTATAATTCTATTTCACTTTAATTTGAAGACACAGCTTAAAATGAGATTCAGTGTCAAAAGGGTTAATACATCCATGGAAGTCCAATATTAATAATTAAATCCTTGCAGACTCCAGGATGCCTAATATGGAAAATAAAAATACTTCAAACATCTAAGGATCTTTAAATCTACAAAAACCTGTGTTGGCACTGCCATCTTAATTGACTTCTTCCAAGAAGGAGGTGGAAAGAAAACAGTCTAAGTATGAGTCAAGTCGAACATCAGCCCAGACTTGGTTTTAACCGTAAGTTGTTAATTTTAATTATACAGAGACAATTTCATTACTTCATTTTGTCTGTGTTATTTTCCTTCACAATTATATTCTGTACCTTCATTGAACAAATCAATACAATATGAGGCACTACAAAAAATCTGTTCCAAATTATAGTAACATGAGGAATAGTAACACAATTGGAAACGTATTATGTTCCTTTCAGAAATAGAAATTGCTGAAGATAATTTTATAGATTATCAGTTTATTAATTCATCACAACAATGACTTCTGGCTTTTAATTATTTGATCACAAGATAATTTCATATTTTATCTAGATTCAAAACACAAAATAAATATATGCAAAAGATGTTTTTAGTGATCATAATCAGAGTGTGAGATCCTTGAGGGCAGGGATTATATATTTTTTTTTACTGCTGTATTTCCAGTGTCTACCATCCCTGGGACAATGTAGAAGATGCTACATAAGTTATTATCAAGTAAATGTGTAACAATGGTGATATTTTTTTACTGTAAAAGTAATGTTATTTTGAATTTAGAGTAAATCCAAACACAGTAATTAGACTTAAAAATATCTATGTATATATGCAAAGTCCCTTCAAATATAATTTTTTTCTTAGTGTAATGCCTATTTTTTATAGTCCAATTTGAACTCAGCCCGACGATTGTAGCTCTTACTGTTTTAACCCATCATGATTAATTTCTAATGTAACACAACTTCAACATAAACATAATGAGGATGACAACCGGGACATAAAGAATCCAGAATGGAGAAGTTATCCCCGTGAGAGAATACTTTTTTTCAGTTCCTCTTTGTTTTCTTCCTCACTCCTGCCTCTGTACTTCCTTAGAGGCAGGCGTTTATGTATATGACAAACTCAAAACTGTTAACCAAGCAATCATTTACTGTAACCCTTTTGTCTTCTCAAGCAGCACCATGAAAAAGATCTCCCCCCCCCCCCCGCCAAAAAAAAAAAAAAAAAAAAGATGCCTACAGCAGTTTCACTTGGCAATGAACATTTTGAGAAAGTAATAGAAATAAAAATCTTAAGTAGTAAAGAGCCACAAACAGAATGCTTCTAGTGCCATTGAAAACACAGGGAACTTCAAAAGTATGTCATTTGATGTTTAATGTTTCTTTTTTTTTAAAATATATTTTATTGATTTTTTACAGAGAGGAAGGGAGAGGGATAGAAAGCTAGAAACATTGATGAGAGAGAAACATCGACCAGCTGCCTCCTGCACGCCCCCTACCGGGGATGTGCCCACAACTAATGTACATGTCCTTGACCGGAATCGAACCTGGGACCTTTCAGTCCGCAGACCGATGCTCTATCCACAGAGCCAAACCAGTTTTGGCTAATGTTTCATCATTAACCTTATTCACACTCTAAAACTAGTTCTTATTGGGTCTCCTACCTGATGGAGAGGACAAATGACTTCTTGACAGTTTTAAGATATAGACACTGCTGTGCTTCGCCCAGTGCTAGAATTAGAGGCTGTTAATGAACTAAAAGACATATAGATTTAACTTTACAAAATTTTATGGAGGGAAAAGAGAAGCAAGAATTTGTGTGATCCTAGTACATGAAAGAAAAGAACATGTGTCAACCAAAAGTAATCAGTGTAAAGTCTCTTTTCCTCATATATTTCTCCTTTGTTATCCCAAGATTTCTGCACTAGCAACCTGTTTAGAACCATTAATAACAGAATGTAAAGTGAGGAGTGCCAAGGTAAGGACAAGATAATGATGAAGGTTCCTAACAACCTGCCTTCTTGTGTAACTTCTGTGGATGTCTCTTCATTGCTGAGCTAGTCAATATTTGCTTTTTCTTCTAAGATGTTGCTGTAGTTGTGGTGAAGTGCTCTTGGATTGTGCTTTACAGTATGGAATATTGATGACCCTTTAATTTATATGAGCATTCCAAATATAATTTTTGGAGACTAAGCCATGACTTTAACTAGTGCCTTCTTCCAAAGAGAGAATTGTATGAAACTCCAAAGCATTACATGTTTAGATCTACTTTGCTGTAGATTTCTTATCTCCCCCAGGAACATGAAGAAATTGTGTTATTATGAGATGATCTGATTTAGACCTTGCAGCAGGGATTCAGGATTTTAGGAAGGCATGCCTTCTTCCCCTGATAACTGCTCTCCAGCTCATCATAGAAGTCAGAAGTCTGGGAGTAATGTTCTAAATTGCTATGAGTTGACATCATGAAATGCTTACTGTATACCAGGTGCTTTGCTAAATACGTTACATAGTGTCTTCATATAGCTACAGGGAACTCTTACTACAGTCTAACAAGTATACATTAGTATTCTCCCCAGTTTATTCACAAAGGCACTGAGGCTGAGAGAGGTTAAATGATTGTTGTAGCCACAGGGCTAATAAGTGTCAAAGCTAGTTTCTAAACACAGGCCTTTGTGATTTACCAGAACACGAACTCTTCTCAATACTGCACCTACTAACTGCCTTCTCTCTTCTGCCCCACTTCCCAATGCTGCCATTTCAGTCAAGCCATTGCATATTGTTTTTTTCCTTGATTATTGCAATAGCCTCCCAACTTGTTCCTCTTCTATCATTGCCTCTACTCCTTTACAGAGCCAAGCCATCCTCCATATTGTATGATCTTTCTAAAATACAATCACAATTGATTCACTTCTCTTCCTATAATCCCTTTACAAATCACTGTCATCCACAGAATAAACATCAAATCTTTAGCATCCTATTTATTGAACTAGAGGCCCGGTGCATTAATTTGTGCACCAGTGGAGTCCCTCGGCTTAGCCTGTGGGATGGGGCTGAAACCAGCCTCTGACATCCCCCGAGGAGTCCCAGATTGCACTAGGGCACAGGTCAGGCTGAGGGACCGCACTGGCCCACGATCAAGGATGGGGAGGGATGCAGGAAGTTGGCCAGCTGGAGAGGGACTGTGGGAGGGCTCCAGGGTATGTCCAGACAGTCTCACTCAGTCCTGATAGGCTAGACCCCAGCAGCAAGCTCACCTACTGGTTGAAGTGTCTTCCCCTTGGTGGTCAGTGCATGTCATAGTGAGTGGTTGGGCAGCCTTAGCATATCATTAGCCTATTACACTTTGATTGGTTGAATGGCTAACAGGATGACTGGGCACTTAGCATATTAGACTTTTATTATATAGGATGATGCTCCCAATCCTTCAATGGCTAGCATTTCTAAGAAATGTTGCAGCAAGTAGTCCCCTAACCACAGTCTCTTGTATTTATGCTATGGGTATCTGATGAACACCGTTGTCTACTGGCAGGCAAATAAACCTTCAGTGGCAGATGGTCTGAGATCCCAGCTATCTATAAGCATTTAATATTGTAGACAGAACCAAGTATATAACTAATCCAAGTATATCCTTTTTCCTGAAGAGTTTTAACATGTGGGACAGAGAGAGAGAGAGATACAGAGAAGTGAGTGGCATTGAAATCCAAAGATCTATGTAGAAGGCATTTAGTAGAAGCCATCAAATATAAGGGAGCATATTATGAGTAAAGGGGAGCTATGAACAGGAGAGAATACAGTCCGCAGTTGCTTTCATAGAGACAAATTGCAAAGGCAAAGACAAACTGAACTATAAGAGAGGAGTGGGCTATAAAGTCAGCTCTCATATCTTCAATGTTGTTCAACTTCTTGTGGGTCCTGATATTCATCTTGTTGAGATGGTTTCCTCTGCTCTCTAACTTCTCTTTCTATTTTATAAATTCTTAATGTATTCTTAATATAAATCCCAACTGCCTAATACTTTTTTTAGATAGCCTCACTTATTCTTAATAATTTGATGCATGCCTACCTGTTCAGACTCAACCACTGCTACACTTCTCAGTCATCAATGGTCCACTCATACCTTGGGGATTTTTGTGAACACATTCTGGTCTCTTGTGATGCTGAACTGCTCATTCCACTGCCTCCAGTTATCACTGAAATACTCTTTAAACATTTCTCCCACCTCTTTTTATCCTTTGATACACTCCAGAGCCTTGCTGTTGTGATCCAGAGATACACCTGACATTGCCTCTACATCATAAACACTTTGAAGACAAGGAGTGTGTCTTGTAAATTTGGAAACCAGCACAATTCTTACATAATATGTGCTTAATCAATATTTTATGAAGGAGGGAAAAAGAGAAGGAACAAAGGCAGGCAGACAGGCCAACAGGAAGGTAGGAAGAAAGGAAGGAAGAAAATTAGGAAGCATTACACAGTTACTGATTTAACATCATTGATAACACATATGTCTGAATCTTGGTTTTCCTCTACTTTTTTGTGAAGCGGAAGTGAATAAAGTAGAGCCTTAAATAGGCTCAATTGTATGAAAGTAAATGGAGTGTGTCATAAAAGTCAAGTAAACTTCTCAAAGAGAAATTGACAGAATTAGAAGTCAGGTGCATGTCTTTATGTATTCTGAGACTCAGTGATTCCAGTGATTTAAGTTTAATCTCTGGGCTTCTCACCAATGTTTCAGAGAAGTGTCATCTTACATTTTTCTTAGGTCAAAGAATATGGACATGTAGTAAAGATGTTTCCTTACTCAAACAGACCTACTCCCTAAGACAAGGCTCACATAGGCAAATTTAGTAATATTTTAGGCATTCCTGAAGAAATCATCTTGCTGATTTTCAACCTTTTCCAAGTGGGCTGATGTGTGTTTCCAGATTATTTGGTCCTGTTTCCTTCCTGGAATCCCAGAAAGGATGTGTGACGTGTGCATTGTAGTCTGTACAAAAAAGCCACAGTTCTTGTCCTGAAATGACTTAAAATATAAACTTGACTACCTCCACCCTTTTCATTTTACTAAAGGTCACAAGGAAAGTCATGGAGACTCCAGTGTAGCACTGAGAATATAGAAATAGACATTTGGTCATGTGCAGACAACACAGTGGCACTGTAGTCTTCTCATATAAATCGGAAGTGTTCTGGTCAAATTAGAACATTGATTGCAAATTGTCTTCAAAACAAGAACTACTGATCAACTGAGTTCTAAAATTAAAATTATATTTGTGAAATGGCTAGTGGTAGGCAGGATTTTAGCTCAAATGATCAGCGCCCCCTGATGTTTCATTTGTGAATATGTTACATTTTATGACAAAATGGGCTTTGCAGATGGAATTAAATTTATAGAAATTAAGGTAGGGGAATTCCGGTATAATCTGGGTGAGAAGCCCATGAACGTGTAAAAGCAAAGAAGCTTCCCATGCTGAAATGCAAAGAGGCAAAAGTGATGTGGCTGGAGAAGAGGCAGGAGAGACACAAAGCAATAAAAGGACTCAGCCTATCAATACTGACTTTAAAATTATTGGGCGACATAGGCCAAGGAATGTAGGCAGTATCTAAAAGCTGAGAAGGAATCCTGGATATTCAGCAAGGAAACAGGGACCTCGGTCTTACTAGCATGGGACCAAATTCTACCAATCAACTAAATGGGCCTGGAAATGGATTCTCCCTAGAGCCCCAGAAAGGAATGAAGTATTGTTGATACTTTGATTTTGGCTTTGTGAGACTGTAAGCAGAGAACTCAGTAGAGTCCAATGGACAATAAGTACGTATTACTTAAGGTGCTAAATTTGTAGTAATTTAACATAATATCAATAGAAAATGCATACATATTTTGGTGAGTTATAGTCAATGATCCTTTACCACAAGTTAACACTTTCGAATGACCAGTGAATCTTTTCCAGTCACTTTAACATGGAATTTCACTGGCCTGTATGCATTTACAGATGTTTTATTCTATTTATTTATTTTAGCTTTTATTTAATTTAACTTTTTATCACCATTTATCCCCTCAATACCCTCCTCCACCTCACCCACTCCCCTACCCCCACAATCACCACACTGCTGTCCATGTCCATGAGTTCTTTCTCTTTTTTTCCCTTTTTTGCTCAATTCCTTCACACCCTAGCCCCAACCCCTCCCAAGTAGTTAGTCTGCCCTCTATATATGAGTCTCTATTTTGCTTGTTAGTTCAGCTTGTTCATTAGATTCCACATATAAATGAAATCATATCATACTTTTCTTTCTCCGACTGGCCTATTTCACCTAGCACAATGTTATCCAGGTTCATCCATGCTGTCACAAGAGTAAAATTTTCTTCTTTTTTACAGCTGAGTAGCATTCCATTGTGTAATATACCATAGCTGTTTTATCCACTCATCTAATGATAGACACTTGGGCTGCTTGCAAATCTTGGCTATTGTAAATAACATCGCAATGAATGCATATATTCTTTGGAATTAGTGTTTTTGGTTTCTTTGGATAAATTTACAGAAGTGGAAACCCCAGGTTATAAGGAAGTTCCATTTTTAATTTTTTTAGGTATCTCCATACTGGTTTCCACAGTGACTGTACCTATCTGCATTACCACAAACAGTGCATGAGGGTTCCCCTTTCTCCACAACATTGCCCACACTTGTTGTTTATTGATTTATTGATGCTAGTCATTCTGAAAGGGGTGAGGTATGCTCCCTCTATTCCCACTTTGCTGAGAGTTTTCATTATAAATGGGTGTTGGATTTTATCAAATGTATTTTCCTGCATCTATTGAAAAGTAATTTTTTTGTGATGTATCACATTTATTGATGTATGAATATTGTACCAATCATAATAAGTCTCACTTGACCATGGTGTATGACTTTTTAATGTATTGTTGGATTCAGTTTGCTAATATTTTGCTGAGGATTTTTGCATCTATGTTCAACAGGGATATTGACCTATAATTTTCTTTCTTTCTAGTGTCTTTATCTGGTTTTGGAATTAGGATAATGCTGGCCTCATAATACTTCTCTGACCATAATATTATGAAACTAGAAATTAATCACAAGAAAAAAACTGAAAAACATACAAAGACATGGAAGCTAAATAACATATTACTAAACAATGAATAGGTTAACAATGGGATCAAGGAAGAAATCAAACTATACCTTGAAAAAATTAAAATGAGAACACAACAACCCCAAATCTGTGGAATACAGGGAAGGCAGTCCTAAGAGGGAAATTCATAGCATTATAGGCCTTTCTCAACAAACAAGAAAAAGTCTAAATAAACAACCTAACTTTACACTTGAAAGAACTTGAACAACAAACAAAACCCAAAGTGAGTAGAAGGAAGGAAATAATAAAGACCAGAGCATAAATAAACAAAATACAGGTGCCCCCCCAAAAAATGTACGCACACTTTTCATAGCTGACAGCTCAATTTTGAAAATGAAATGTATTTTAATAAACACTGCCTTTATAATTATTTAAAGTGTGTATATACATTTTTGGGACACACTGTAGAGTCTAAAAACACAATACAAAAGATCAATGAAACCAAGAGCTGGTTCTTTGAAAGTATACACAAGATTGGCAAACCTTTAACCAGACTAATCAAGAAAGAAAGATAAATTATGCAAATAAATAAAATCTGAGTGAAAGAAAAGTGATAACTGACACCAAAAAGATACAAAGGATTGTAAGAAAATATTACAAACAACTATATGCCAACAGAAGTTTTATTTTCAAATCTTTGTTATTATTGTGTGTTCTTTTTAAATATCTAAGCAGGCATTTGGTTATATGTGTTTGAAATTTTTCCAAGTTAATATCACCATGGTCATACTCTGTGGCTTGAAATTTGGTAATATAAATGTTCATTCTTTGAAGGAGAATATTATCTCTGTACCTAAAAGTTCCTTGGCACATCTCCAAATGGAGGTCACTTGGCCTTCTATTCAGGCATATGGATTATTGATAAAGCATATGGATGTGTCTTTGATATGTAATTTAATTTAAATGCTACACTCCAAGTAATATGTAAGAGAGAATAACCTCAAACTCCCTGCTGACCAATACTCATAAAACATGAAATGAAGGAAACATTTTTTGTCAAAATTAGTTGAAGGATATGCAAAGTATTTATTCTTCTACATAATCTAAAAATCTCTTTCTTGATTTATTTATTAATTACTTCAAATTTGTTTTCCACTCAGCATGTACAATGTTTTAGGCTTTTGAGATCTTTCAATGAACCAAACACACAAACTCTCCGCCCTTATAAAACAGTCTAGAAAATAAATACTAAAAAAGTCATACCAGTTACTGCTAAGTATTTTGAAAACCAATACAACAGAGTAAGATAGAAGAGTTCCAGTGGCAGAAGAGGTGAGTAGTCAAGCAAAGCCTTTCTGAGAATGTGGCTTTTGATCAGAGACCTGAATGGAGGTCATGCAGGAGAAGAACTCACCAAGCAGAGAGCACTGTTAGTGCAAAAGCCTGGAGGTAGGACTATGTTTGGTATTTTCAAGAAACAGCAAGGTGGTCAGCATAGCTAAAGTGAAATGAGTTTGGGAATGGGGTTGAGGAGAATAACAGAAGTTATCCCATGTATGGCTATTTAGGCCATTTGAAGAAACCTGGGTTCTTTTTAAAATTGATGGAAGCCAATGGAAGGTTTACATCTAGGTACTGACATGATATGACTTATTTTTCAAATGAATTACTTTGACTACTTAGTAAAAGACAAATGTAATGATAAAAATATTGAAGTGTTCTTGAAGAGAGGTAACAGTGGCTTAGTCTAAGGTTTTGGCAATAAAGGTGGTGAGAAGTCATCCAATTCAAGACATCTTGAAGGTAGGTGTAATAGAAATTATTGGCATGCGATATGAAAGAGGGGAATTAAGAATAACTCAAAGGTTATGGTCTTAACAAATGAAATAATGGATTTCCATTTTTCTGAGTAGATGAACTAGAGAAGGAAGCATATATTGGGGATAAAATCAATATTTTCTTTTTGGCATGTTAAATTTGAGATGCTTATTGAGCGTATCAGTGGAGATTTTGAGTCTGAAGCTAAAGAGATAAGCTTGTGTTAGATATATTTTAGAGTCATTCACATAAAAATAATATTTAAAGTCACCAGTCTGGATGAGATCACCAAAGGAGTAACAATAGGCAGAGAAAGGGGGAGTTTCATTGGCCAAGTTCTTGGATGAAGATCCAGCAAAGCAGGCAGAGAAAGAGTGGCTGTCTCAAACACATGTTCATGTTACATAGAGTTATTCTCAGTGACTTGATCTATACTATTATGCTATTGGTGGGCAATTGTTGACTTTCCTATACTAATCTTTTTGCAGTCACATGAGGAAAGTTCTTTTTAGTCCTAGAATCATTCATATCTGCTCCTTTTGATAATTACCTTATTATATTATGGACACTGCAAATCACAATGTAGTTTGGAATTCCTTTTTTACACTTGCCTGTGAAAACAGAGTCTAATTTACTAGACAGCCCTAGTAAATATCAAGTACTTTAGGGAACACATTTTATGTATCAATCTTGCATTTGCCTTCATCTTATCTTTCCTACTTATTTTTTATTTTACCTTTGTTCTATTCCATAAACTATACAAATTTTCATTTTACTTCATTACAAGTTTACATATATAAATTTTCTACAATGAATAAAAACAAGAATAGATTTATGGATAGGAGAGCATAGATAGATGATTGATAGATGATAGTAGATATAGATAGATGATAGATAGATAATAGATAGATAGATAGATAGATAGATAGATAGATAGATAGATAGATAGATAGATAGAGTTAAACACATTAAGAGTGACATTCCAGTTTTAGTGGCATTTTACATGAACTGTGCTATATGGTATGCCTGGCCAGCATAATGCACCAGGTCTGGATGTTGGACTGGTGAAGAAACTCAGGCCAGTCTATTCTGTGCATTACAGCAAGACAAATGTAAGTAGCTCTCTTTCCTATACAGTGCTCCACTTGCCTTTATTTTCTCTACACAGAGGGAAATTTGAAAACTAGGCTGAAATAAACATTAGAGAAGTTTCTATAGTGAGTTTAGCTTCCTCTGAGCCATGTGCAAATGAGCTTATTTTATACACATATATTTATATGAAATCTGCTGCTCTCATAATACACATTGGTCAAAATGCTTTTGTTTAGAAAAAAAATCATTCATGCACTCTACCAAAAAGTTCTAACAGCTATACTTCACTGTGTGTTCAAACAAACAAAGGGGACAAAAAGAGACACTAAAGATTATTTTTATGATAACAGGCCAAAACCTCACCTCAGAAATACATACACATGCACACTGGGCTGCTCACATGTTGCAGGGAGGCTCTTTGCCATTGGAAATCAAGTTTTTTGTTTTTTTCCAAACCAATGCCATCGAGACTTGAGTTAGGAGAGAACCATATATCTGGCTTCTTTGATTTTCACTGTTTCTTGGATCTCACATTTAAATCTTGCCTCAGCCATGCATTCTTTAAACCTCAATTGTAAGGTATACATTACACACAAAGTTACAGTTGGGGAGAAGGGTAAGAATCACATCTAACTCCTCACTGTGGGCAAATTCCTTAATGCCTCTATCAAGGGTAGGGAATGTCCTGGCCCACGGGCCATATAAGACCCTGGAAATCACTTGGTCTGGCCCTGCCAAAGCATTAGGAGTGAGTTAATTAAATGTTTGACCAAATATAGCAGGGTAATTTTTAAACTGATAATTTTGTATGGCCCACGAATGATGTTATACATATCCAAATGACCCTTGGCAGAAAAAAGGTTCCCCACCCAAATTGTCAAAAGTACCCATTGATAAAATCACTTATCTAACACTTGGGGAATAATTCCAACTGTCATACATTTAGAGTAATCTTTTTAGAAAAATATTAAAAATGAGAATTTTTATTTCTTGACCAGGTAATTCAGGTCACCATTATAATCATTAGATGTTTGAATTCACATCTCTAATGAAGCAGAAATCGTCTTTAGGGCATCTGCCCCACTGCAGAGATCCTCACTATCTGCGAGAAGCTTGGGGAAATTATTTCCTTAATCTGAAATGGACTATGCATCCTTTTTGTGATACTCTTTTGGCAGAGGGAACAAGCTTCAAGGAACCAACTTCTTGCCAGAAGTACCGCACACACACCTACCACCTTCAGCCTTATTTCCACGCCCGATGATGATAAGAATTTTAGGAACTGGAAATTATAAAGGCTTGCTTGGCAGCCTTTTCATATTGTAAGTGATAAATCAAAATTGGGGTGCTTGCCAGCAAAAAGTTCTTTCTTATCTGAGTAAATATATGAGGGTGGATCTGCTACAGGCAAAGCAATTTGGTTAGAATATCATGATGGGTGCAGTGGGTGGGCTTTTGCACTGTTTTATTGCCTTCCTCATTTGGGGTTTTGGCTCACACTCATTTGTCCACAATCAGTATTAGTTGGCTTTTCCCTTTTGTACTAAATTTTCTTACCTTCTCCCTCCCTCCCCCACTCCCACTTTCTTTGAGATTAACCATTGGCCGGTAGAAATAAAAGAAGCATTTTCTAAGCAAATCTCCAATCAGCCATTCCTCTCAGCCTTCTGTAGATCTGCAGAAGACTACAAAGATGAAGCAATATTTTTCAGTACCCCTGATTTCACAAGTGTGTAAATCCCCACATTTCTTCCTCTTTACACTGAGCTCTCATTTGGGTGCTAATAGTTTGCATTCTTACATGCCACCTGTTGAAAATAAAAGTCTCATGACTTTTATTTGCAAATTTGGTCTATCCCGGTTTAGCTTTGCACAGCACTCTAATTTCACAGTGCTTAGCAATAACTTTTATTAGTCACTCCACCCAACAACCATATGATGTCCGGAACTTCAACTCCGTCTTGATTCTACCTCTCCTCTCCTCTCCTCTCCTCTCCTCTCCTCTCCTCTCCTCTCCTCTCCTCTCCTCTCCTCTCCTCTCCTCTCCTCTCCTCTCCTCTCCTCTCCTCTCCTCTCCTCTCCTCTCCTTTTCTCTCCTCATCTCTTCTCTTCTCTCTCTCTCCTTTCTTCTCCTCTCCTCCCATCCCTCCTCTCTCCCTCTCTCCCTTCACACATGTGCCCACTTATAATCACTTGAATTATTTTAGCAAATCTTTACATATGTCCCAAAATCTTCCATATAACTTAAAACAGCAAGTATTTGAAAAGAGAGTTATTCTTCTGTGTGGACAGGAGCCACGGAGGCATGGATAACTAGAGCTATTTCTTGAATTAGAAATTGGTTGGTTTAGAAACAATTTGCACTGAAAGTCAGGAGGCTTCTTGCCCTAACTGTGTGGTTTTGAGCACCTCATGGATCCTCTGGCAGCCTCAGTTTTCTCTTTGGTGAAAATGAGGCAAGTAGATGAGTTCCACAGTGTCTCTCAGGCGTACCATTGCACAGTCCTTTTCCCAGGGGCACATACATGTGAGAGAGCTGAGGGATATGTACAGGGACTGACTCTGCCAGATCCAAAAGTGGTGTTCTTTCTTTAGGTCACACAGTCTCTGACACTGAACCCGGGGAGAAGAAGGACCAGGTTGCAGGTTTCCCCAAAACCTGCTTTGCATATGTAAGACACACATTACTGAAAAGTTCACTTTGCTAAAAAAAATTTTTTTTAAAGTTCTTCAAGGTTTAATTCTTCCTGTTATTGTTGAAAATTTGCTTTCTATGGTCATTTGGTAAATAAATAGCTTTAAAGGGAAAACAAACAGCAGCGTTTTGTTTTTCTGCTGCAGGGCTGATATGTCACATTTCTGCCACATGATGTACTGACAGCGTCGTGCTTCAGAGGCTTATGGGGAACCAGGAATCCTTGAAAGGGGCAGGGCAGGATGTCCTTTTCTCGCGCTCACTGAGTCACAGAAGACGGATGCCTTTTCAGGGGTTCTGAAGTTGTGATTTCAGTCAAGATCCAGTGGCTCGCAACCACTTCTCTAAATCTGCATGAAGAAGCAGGGACCGGGCTGTGCGAATTATGCTAAAATGCATTTTGATTAAGTGCTGAAAGTGGCATTTGCCGTGAAGTCTTAAACCTCATCATGCCATTGAAACTTAGGGAGCAGCATATCCTAAGAAACAGGACCAAACGCCCCAACACACACCCTCTCCTGTGCCCAGGTAGCAGTGTACCCGTTGGTATTAAATGGCAGTGTATTTCCTTTAGCATCTCTGCCTCCTAGGCAGCCACCTCTGTGTCTTCGGAAAGGCAGGCCTTCCGTACGCAGAGCATGCTCCCTTTACAAGCGCTGTGACAAGATTGTGTTTCGGTTCCAAAGGGTTAATCCCAAAGTGAATTCTTCTCATGTGTAATTTAATACTTCATAACTGCTGAAAATTGGAGTCCACATAATTTATTTTCTTTGGTCGGGCACATTTGCCTCATGCTTGGCCGGGGCTGACTTCAGAGAGACACACCTAAAGCTCTCAAGTGTCCCAAGTGGCCTATGTCAGTTGTACAGAAGGATTGTGGTCCTTGGCCAGGGCCCAAGGATTAGGTGTTCCTGAGAAGGTTTTTTTGGCTCTACAAAGCCCTAGGATGTCATGGGAATAGGCTGCACTCCCTTTTCCCCTTGAAGGCCACATATCAACAGGGTATCTAACCACTCAGAGACAGGCTTTACACAAAGGTATACATTAAAATAAATAGAACATGCAACCAGAAAGACCCGAATGAGAGGGAGGAATTGCTAAGTGGAGACAGGAAACAATTGCTTCATTGTTGAAGCCTCTAGCTCTTAGAATCGCAGAGTGCAGCTCCATCTACAGGACTGTCTGCAAAGCTGGAGCTTTTTGCCCAAAAGGCAGGACCGAAATTTACATGCATTTTTTTTTTATCCAGCTCGCTTTGCATGGGGCTTCACCCAACTCACAAAAATTCCAACTTTTTACTGAAAAATAATTGTCCCTCTTTGATGAGAGGGATTGAGAGAGCAACACAGAGATAATAAGTGAGAGGGGATAGCTGTTCAAGGGTGCTTTCATTTAGCTCCTTTTTTCCTACTTAGGCAGTAAATATTCTTCTCGTCCTAGCAATACTCATTTAATCTCTTTCTTTCCTTTTCAACAACTTCCTCTCATTTGGTTTCCTCTCATTATTCCTCGGAGAGGGAGGGGGGCATGTGTATTTTCCCCATTCAAGCAAACTAAAAGGCTGTGTTTGTTTGAACACCATTCTTGTACTTCCTGGCAAGCTTTGGACTGTAAAGAAGGTTCAGGTTTTTAGGTTTAAAGGAGCTGAGAAACTTTAAAGTCATAATTGAAGCCAACTCTGTCTGTGCACATTTTCCTCTTTTCCCCCCCTCTCTAGTGTAAAAGCCCTGCTTGCCAACGCAGTGGCTGCTGTCTGATGCTATTTCAACAGGAGACCTGGATTTCAGGACAAGATCCAGGCCATTGGGGAGACTTGATGGCTCGGGGAATTAGTAATGGGATTTGGAGCCCTTCATTTCTAGGTCACTGGTTTGAACAGAGCCCAGGTCAGTAATGACTGAACGTTGTTACCACCCGATGCCGGCTCTTCCCGCACCGACCTCAGGTTGTCCGCTGCTCCGTTCCCGAGTGCCTGTGGCACATCTGCGCTAATGGCATTCATTGACAAGTCGGCTGTTAGAATTTAGGCCTACATATGAGGGGAACCACCTCTGCCACGTGCAGGAATGGTGTCCACAGCGATGTCTGCGCTGCCTCTTCAGGGGAGGATGCACAGAAAGAGAGAATGATAAAGCTAATTTGCCTTTCAGATGATTCTGGGCCCTGGTTCATCTGTCCCCGTGCCTCCTAAGTGTCCTGGGCATCACATCCTTGGCCACTCGGAGGGTGAGGCAGGGGGGATTAACAGGCCACAGAGGCCCAGCTTCCCAGATACCTCACATGTCTATTCTGAAGATAGATTTAAAAGATCTGAATTGGGTAATGTTTCTTGTTTTTTCTATTTCTAGGGCAAGATAATCATGGCCCTTTTCAAATAATACATTTTTGGATCCCAAATTTGTGCCTGCTAAAGTGTCCCTGGGGAAAAGGGGGCTGTTTCCTGGGCTTACATTAGCATAGGGTATAAGAAATAAATTACCACTTTATTTCTTCTCTTTGCTTTAAATATATTTGATTTCAGAGAGGAAGGGAAAGGGAGAGGGAGAGGGAGAAGGAGAGGAAGAGGGAGAGGGAGAAGGAGAGGAAGAGGGAGAGAGAGAAAGAGGGAGAGAGAGAGAGAGAGAGAGAGAGAGAGAGAGAGAGAGAGAGAAACATCAACGATGAGAGAGAATCATTGATTAGCTGTGTCCTGCATGCCCCATACTGGGGATCAAGTCCACAACTTGGGCATATGCCCTGATCAAGGAATTGAACCTTGACCTCCTGGTTCATAGGTCAATGCTTGACCACTGAGCCATGCCACCGGGTTCTTCTCTTTGCTTTACAGGAAGAGAAATGCTTGCTACGAGAGGTTAGAGAGAAGAGTGGAGACTGTAGAAATTCAAGGAGGATGCAATACATTTGTAGTTTCTGTGGCCCCTTCAGCCATAGCCCCTGTCTGTTCTCAGAATGGACTTGCTATGGGGTCTCTGTATTTAGAGAGGGGAGGAGCCAGCTCCTTGGTGGGCATGAGGATGCTGGAGATGTGCTGAAGACTCTACACAGCTGTCCATCAATTCCTGGACCCAGGGCTGCAGCCCACACCTGCCTGACTTCAGCCTCTCCAGGGGCACAGCTCCCCTTTCCTAGGTGAACGTGAAGCCCACTTCTGAGAAAGAATCACATATTTATAACCAATTCAGAAATTACAATCGCATAAAGACCCATTTATATAAGACGTATATAGAGTTCCTTTTCAGAAATGTTTTTACCTGCATTGGTTTTTAGCAATAGACCAATTACAGGTGCTTCCCACATTGCTAAGATCTGGATGAGAAGTTTTAACTAGAGAGTTCCATTAAAGAGGTCAATGGAAAACAGCATGCTGTTCCCATTTGTTTTTGATTTAGTAGTTCCAGCTCCACTTTCATTCCTCCTGGACAGTCCTTGTTTGCTTATTGTTGTTGAATGTGTGCTTGTGTGTGTGTGTGTGTGTGTGTGTGTGTGTGTGTGTGTGTATGCGTGCGTTTTTGTTTTGTTTTGTTTTGTTTTGCTTCCCAGACCTTTTGCCTGCTTTTACAGTTTCACTTTTCTTATTTTCTTTAGGAAAAATTGTCTTCTACATTTTTTTTCTGGTACTATGGAAAAGCACTGTGGCTGATGAAATAAATTTTATAATTTCTCCACTCTGATCCTTTGTTCCATCAAGCTCTATTCCTGAGAGTAGTAAGGCAGTAAAGGTGGTTTTCCAGAAGGTCCCAATTCTCAGCAGGCACAGTCCCCACTTCCCACACCACCTGCAGGGTACTTGGTATTTCATCATTTGTTGCTTTTTAGAAAGGAATCCAACAATTAACTGATTTTGAGATTCTGAGAATCATGGAATTGTAGAGTTAAAAGGAGACCTAAATGCCAATTTCTTTCAAGATGGAGATCTGAATTCTGCTTGAACAATCCTTTTAAAACACACACACACACACACACACACACACACACACACACACACACACTTTAGATTTGCTGGGTAAATAGCTTTTGAGAAGGGGTTTGCTCCTGTTACAGGCACACTGTTCCATTTTTGGTTAACATCTCACACAAGCCAGGAAATGAGTCTGTAGCAGTAAGCAAAATTGCCTTAATGGAGTTTGGAATCAAGTGAGGGGTAGCACCCCAAAATATGGCACTTTAGCATATTGAGTATCTTAAGCTGTAGGCACTTAAAAAAAACAACAGCAAATGTAGGGAGGGGCTTATGCTTCACTTCCATTACATGTCTAGTGATACATCTCCCAAAAGGAACTAAATTCTCACAAATCCCCTCAAAAGTTTCATCAACCAGGGGAGATTGGCTCTTGTCACAGGAAGGAGACTAGAAATCAACACCACACCCAGACAACTGTCACAAACTATCATACCCCTCATCTAGTCTTCTAAGGGCTCACTTGTCTTTCCTAAAAATCATTTAATCTCCATTGAGAAGCCTACATTCCCCATTTTTCTTCCCTATTAAGATGGTACGTAAGCCTGAATTCTGAGCCACTTGCTACTTCAGAGCTAACTTCCCCCCCCTGGGTATCTCTTATGTGTACATGAAATATACATATTAATAAACTTTTGTGTTTTTTTTTCTTTTGTCAGTTGTATTTTATTACTAAGAAAGGTAGAGAGAAAAATTTTGTTCCTCTCCAACACAATGATAGAAGACATATCAACAAATAATTGCAAAGGAATTAAATGGTGACCAACTTTGTCTACTGCCATCTTTCCAAGGTTGAACCAAAACTGATATGCCATTAACATTTACTCATGTCCTCATGTCTCTGCTGAAATTGTACAAGTGTTGTTTTGTTTAGTTTTTTTACACCATGGCTCTTAGGGGTAGTAAATGATTTACTAAACACTTCAGATATCTGTTTTCTTTAACTCCCACGGATCTAAGACATTGACAGAAGTTGGCTACTCCATGAATGCCTAGATCTATCAGGAATGTCAGCTTCGGTAATGGTGGTGGGACTTTGGACATAGAGGAAGAAATTGTGTACCTGAAGTTGCAGTGACTATTGGTCCCTAAACTATCACTTTTATATTTTGAAGAGTAAATGAGATCAACTTTGCAAGATTTCAAGTGCGTTAAGAAATGCTGTGGCTCAGGTTTCCTCCACCCATTTTGTTTGTGTTTGTCTTTGTTTGGTGTCCTTTTCCTCTCTGCATCTTTAAATTGCTATAAAATTTCTGATTTTGCAAGATCTCCTTACAGAAAAATTTGGTAAAAAAATGTAATAATTTCTAACACTTGAAATTTACAAACAACTCCTCAAAGTGACTAAGTAATGACCTATAAGAAACAGAGGGACAATAGCAGTAAAAATAACTTATCAATGTGTAAATTTTTTATTGATTTTTGAATCACTTGAATGTATTAACTATTCAAAATGTCCTAACATTATTAAATTATTTTAAGATTGTTACTACTATTTTAATAATGGTAAAAAATAAATAAATAAAATTTAAAAAAAACTAAAAGAGAAAAAATAAAAAAAAAAATATTTTTTTCCTCAGCCTTGAATTTTGAAAGGGTAGAATGATATCCTCCAAAGAGATTAACAGAACTTTTAAGCTTTGCTTATTGTATCAACCCAAACAGCTCCATGGACAAACAAAATTAATTATACAGTTTATAGTAAAAACCATCAAGGAAAGAAGCAAAAATTTTGTTTTTTTTTTTAAAGCCAGAAAGCAGCCTATGACTCTGCAAAGTGAGAAATTTCTGAATTCTCACACCAGCTTCCTTGTACTAAGGATGTAGCTTTTAGGGAAGAACAGGTCCAACAAGGAAAGGTACCTTTACCCATCTTCCCTCTTGTCTTCTCCTATAACTTGGCAGAGGATTCGAGAAGTAGAATTACAATTCTGCAAGCCTTTTTCAGATTTTTTTTTTTCATAATGTGAGATGCTAGGGCTAAGTGTGTGACAAATAAAACTTTCCATGTATGTTGTAGTGGTCAGTAACAAGACACTGGTGTTACACAGTCCTGAATTCTACCATTGCTTTGTCACCTACAAAGCAAGTTGTTTAACTTTTTTATGCCTCAGTTTCTTCATTTACCAAATAGTATGATGACTGATTCTATACATTAGGGTTCTTAAGTAAATGAAATCATATATTATAGGTCTTTAGCAAAATATTTGTCACATACTAAGTGCTCAACAAGCATTAGCTATTATTGGGTTACTTCTCAGAATTATAATAGTAATTACTATTACATTATCATTATATATCATTATAGTAATCTTAACATCTCTAGTTATAATTCTTTCATGATGCCTTATAAAATCAGGCTGTATTCTTTTTATCCTGCCCAGCATTCATCCTTTGGCTTTGGGGAGCAATATAACTACTGTCAATCTCCATCTGTATAGCTTTGAGGTGCTGAACCCAACACCAAATTCCAGATGTGTACTCAGAACCAGGACTGGCTAATCAGCATAGTCCCATTCTCTGGCAACAATAATCTATCCAAAGATAAGCATGAGAACTAAGTCTGGCCAATAGAATTTAACTCTAGGGCATTTAAGATTTGTGTTAGCTTTCTTTACCATGCCCCTGGATTTTATATTAGGCAGTTGTAAGTCTGAGATTACTGAGTGCCACCAGCAGGTATCATTCATAATTTGGGTCACTGGGAGCTCTCGCTAGAGGTTACTTTTGCTCTCCTGATGAGCCTTTCCCTAAGAATCGAAGGAGATATGACCTCCTAAAGCCCATATTTTGCCTTCTATACCATGTTCTTGGTGTCAAAATCCTGGCATTTTCTGCCAAAAACCTTTCTGTTAACTTTCATAACCTATAATAGCTTCCTTAGGCTCTCTCTTTGGGGAATGAGGAAAGAAGTTCAGGCAAGAGGCCCCATTTTTCAGGTGCCACAAGTTGATTTTGCAGACCTGCAAATGTCTGGAAGACGCCTAGGGACACCACTCATAGAACATGTTTCTGGGAGTAAAACCAACAAAGAGAAAAGCAGAGTCAAGGAACAAAGACAGAGTTCTGATGAGCTCCTTTGAATCCTAGACCCAGTTGCATGGGAAGTCTGGCCCTTGCACTTTTGAGATCCTGAATCAATAAGTAAGTTTGGGTATATGTTGTGTCATTTGTAACTGAGAGAGTTCTAACTTGGGACATTTTTCTTTGCTCCTCTATCCTACATTGACATTTCTTAATCTGAAATTATACATCACTTATGATATACAGAAATTTTATTATGTTCTCTATTTATTGAATATAGAGGGGTTTTTCTTTTCAACTAGATTTCTGAGGACATTTGCAAACTATGCAAGAGGATGGGGTTTGAACTCATTCTGATGTAAATTGCTGTGTGACCAATGAATAAGGTAGTTAACCTCTCTGATCTTCTGTTTCTTCATCTGTAAAATAGAAATAAGGCTACTTAAAGTTCTGGATTGCTATAGACATTACATTAGATAATGGATAAATATCTTAGTACACAGTAGATATTCAATAAATATCTTTAGCATTTTTTGAAGGAAGAGGCTATAGAAGTTAAGCCTTAAGAGAAACCCAACTTAACTAACTTAAGCAATTGGATCTATGTTTAAGAGCACTGGAGTATTGCTTGGGGAAAGGCATACATAGGCCTAGGTAAGCTGGTGGCAGGGACTCAAAAACCACTTCTCTATCCTTTGCTGATTTCTACTCCTTATGCCATTGTTTCCTCTAGCTAAAGTCTGGCTTTTTCCATTCTCATGTCTATGGTGAGGTTCAAGGCCATTCCCAGGCCATCGATGTTTGCATCTCCCCTGTTCAAGAGAACGTCTAAAATGAGCTGGGATTTTTTTATTCTTATATCAAATTCCCAGAATGTACTCTGATTTCCTTAACTTGTACCAATCAAATGTGGCTAAGGTAACAGGCAAAAATCATATTGATATGTTACTTTCCACAGTGAGGGGAAGGAGAATTCCCAAAAGATAAGAAGCTATGATTCCATTAAAAAAGAGACAGGCTAGCAAAACAAGTGGCATTTGGCTATAGGATTAATTGCTATTTAATTATTCTGAATCCTCTTTTTCATGAACAAAATGTTGAATGAATGTTAGTGTACCATAAATATATGACCAATTATTTTCTCTGTTGAACCTCTAGAATGGACCTACAAAAGAGGAGCTGAGTGGTTTTCTATGATTACCCACCAGGGGGGGAAAATCAGCAATGAAACCTGACCTCTTAGTCACTTAATATGATCCCAAGAATATTTAACTCAAATATTTATCAGGTCTTCTTCTTTAAAAGTGACCATGTCAATTTTCAGTATATGGCTGTTATAATGTTGATATGGACACATTATGTATGAAAAATGGTTAGCTCAACATTTGCAGTGACTGATTTCCATGCATTAATAATCTGACCATTTAATTAAAATATAATGCCAGAAGGTCCCAATCCACAATGCAGAATGACCTAGAGAATGTCCTGTCATTGAGAGGTAGGAAAGGGAATAAGAAAGAGTAGCTCAGAGGAAGGTTGGTTACTTTCACATTTGTGTGAGCCTTAATATAACTAAACCCTAAGGGTGTCCCAGCCCAGGGCTCCTCCCTGGTAGGATATAGAGATTTATGTATGGTGTGCATTTTTTGTTTTGCTTTGTTTTTGTTTTTCTAATGCATTTCTTGAGTTCCATGGGTTGTGAGTGCACTGCAATGGAGTGGAAGTGAACAAACCCCGCGGGAAGTCATTGGCACTGCTTCAGCTCCTGAAAAGAGACCCTCACCACAATGCCCCAGACAGACCCACCCCCTGAAGTCTGGTTTCTAGACCAGTGTAACCCAGAAACTCCTCTTCACAAGAGGAAAATATAGCTCAGAAACTTATAGTGAATTTTTTCTGTTCAGCTCACTTCTTACTTTACAAAGACACTTATTTAAAAAAGCATTCTAAATTGGAATTAGTTAGTGATCCAGGTTTCGAAAAGCCAGGGACTGCAAGAGGAGATTTCTTAATTGCACCAGCAGGGGCTTGGTTTCTATTCTTAGTGCAGCTGGTAATGTGGTTCTGTTCATGATGTGTCCTGTTTCTGCATCGGCAGGACCAGCCTTTGATCCATTGGGATTGAGTGGGGAGGTGGGGGAGTTTCTCAAGTTTGTCCTTTCTCCTGAATGGGTGCAAGTCTTATATGGTCCTATGTATTAGACTGAACTATATTTAAAACACGCAATTATTCAAGGAAGGAATAACTGTATAGACATTTTGAAATCCCTTTCTTTTCTGTTCAGTGAATCTCACTACACATCCCTCATTGAAAGTGGTTCAAATTGGAGCTACCTGACTATCCTGAGGAAGAAACATGAGACACTTGTCATAGCATCCATGCCAAAGAGAAGGTTTTTTTTTAAATTAAAGCTTCATTGTTGAAAGTATTACATATGTCCCCTTTCTCCCCCCTTTGGCCCCTTCTTAGCCCACCCCGTCCTCTGCCCCAGGCTTTCAGCACTTGGTTTTCTGTGTCCATGTGTTATGCATACCTTTATCATTTTTATCTCTTTCCCTTGCACCCACTCACCTCCACCTTCCTTCTGAGATTCCACAGAAGTATATTTCTGAAAGTGGGAAATCTCAGTGTGTCCTCTTTGCAAATATGAGCATCATCTATGTGCGTTATTTTAGAGAAGAGGAGCAAAGTGCTAAGAGTCAGTTTTGACCAACCTTTCTTTCTCTGCCTGAAAGTCATTTGTTCTGAACTACTGTAAATTTTTATATAAGTGCATGTCATCATAATATTATATGATTTATAACGTTTGGCTACCTTCAATAGTCTAAAAAGTACAACAAAATATTGTTTAGTGAGAAAATACAGATTTCGTTTTATTGAACTATGTGGTGAGTTAAATAAGTACCAAAATTCTTTCACTTATTCAACTGTTCAGTTTAAAAATATGAGCTGACCTACAATAAGGCAAAAAAAAATAAATAGCTTAGCATCATGAAGTTAATGGACCCTATTCAAAAAATTGGTTTCAATCAAGCCATTTGTTTTCAGTCGTTAAAATGTCTGATTCATGTGTCAATATTCTTCTGTAGAAAGAATTCTATTTAGATTCTTACTCGCTTTCTGGTCAACCTACTAAGGAAGAAGAAGCTGTACATCCTTATAGCACAGAACAAAACAAAACAAAACAAAACAAAATGTTGTCTTCCTGGTAATTCTGATTAGCTTTGTCAAAGTGGGATTAAGACAGAAGGTTGTTTCTTGGCAAGAGTATTCTGGAAGGGAACCATGGCTAAAACTTTGCATCATTGCATTCATATCTGGTCAAACTGGCTTATCACAATTCAAACTTCATTCTGAGAAACTGCTCTTTCTTTGGTACCTTTTCTGCCAGAATTCAACTCTAACAACAAAAGTTTATAAACAATGAAAATTCCAGCTGGTTGACATCAGTGTTCACGAAACTTTCTCTTCACACTGATACAAATATTTACTCTGAGCTCTGGCAAATCTTTTCTTGCCCATGTCACCCTTAATCATACATTTTTCCTTGATTGAGTTATGCTTTCCAGTACGTGATTTGCTCTGGTTTACTTTTTAACACATCCCAGAGGCTTCGTCAAAATCAACTCTGGGCAGGTCATGTCATTTGGTAGCTGCCAAACATGTTATTGAGAAGAAACTTGGCAAACATCAAAATAGTCTTTTCTAACTGCTCTAATAAATGTGTTTGTTCTTTCTGACCACCATTTACATTTAGGTCCCTCATATCCATAAAGTGATGAGCCAGGAAAGTAAGCAGAGATGCACTCAATTCCCTTTAATCCATTCCCTTGAGGTAACGTGCTGATTTCTTTTCCAGGCACCTTATTGCAAAGAAGTTGAAAACTTAAAAGGTTTCATCAAGGACTCTTTATTTCCTTCAAGAAGACACAAGGGTTATTTTCAAAAGGTTAAAACAACAGATTGATGTACTCTGTAACTGTAGTAAAGTCTGCTAGAACAAATATTTGCCACAGCAAAGTGACTGGTGGAGGATTTAGTACAAAATAGTGCAAATATTTCTATAAAGCTTCCCTTGTCAAAATAAAATGTTTGGGTTATCTGCACTGGGTGCTTGCAAAATCCTTGCAATGTGCATTAATAGGGAACAATTAGAGGAGTTTTCCTCTCAGTATTGAAATATTTGCTTTAACACATGATGGTATCTTACCTGCAAGAAATATGAATAGTTATTTCAATTGCATCCATTTATACTTATATTGCACTAGCATGTAAGGAAAATCTAGTCATATAAAAGCTGTATATGTGCCATGTGTCACTATACTACCTCCTTTGGAAATAACATGAAGTAAGCTGTGCGAGCTAAGCAATCCTTACTTTTTCCTGGATAACTTAAAAAATAAATGTAAAAAATGAGATGGATTTCCCACCCCTAGGGCATTCACAGTTGTTATTTCTGTTATCATTGTTTTTATCCCCAGGGGATATGTGCACTTGTGTGCATGTGCAAACACACATACACCAGCATACTCACTTATAGACACAATACTCTATGCCTAGAGTGTTTTACTCTTTCTCTTTGCCAGCCTTTAGATTTATCTATCTGGAGCTTTATGCATTGATTTGTAACAAAATCTACCTAGTGTGATTATTATTAGATAAGCATATTTGAAGACCATGGGCAATAACTATTATACTCTCAGGTGTGACCAGTGTATTTGAGGACTTGGAATTTAATAAGATCTTCTTCTCAGCTCCATGGTAAAAGTAGTAGCTATTTCTTGCTACATGAAGGCCCATTATCAATTCTTTTGTGTCACCAAGAGTTCATTTAGTGTAGGGAATAGTTCTGAATAGGCCTGAAGGAGTTAGAGCAACTTCCCTAATTCTCAGCCTGACCTGTTGACAGGAAAGCAAGAAGCACCACGTGCCAGTGCCATTGCTAAAGATCAATCTCCACCAGCGTGAAAGGAAGACACTGTCCCCCACTTTACAGGCAAAAGGGAAGACGATTGAATGTTTTATTAACTTCCCAAAGGTCATGTAACTGGTGAATGGAGATTACAGATTCCGACCTAGGTGGGTTTGACAAGTAGGGGGTATTCTTTACATTGTCTGGGGTGTCCAGTGCAGTGACCCAGAGAGCCAGGGTCGGCCACATGTGCACAGTGCCTTACCTGCCCTAAGCCCCTGGGAAGATTTAAGTCAAATGGATAAACAGTTAGGGATTAAACTCACATATTTATTGGAATGCATTATTATGCTCACTTTGTGGGGATTTTCTTGGACATAAAATTTTAAATGAGGTAATCTTTGTTTTCCATCTGTGGAACTCCAGGGTTCTGAAGAGGGGGTAGAATCTCCTACTCTAAACAACATGGTAGTGAAAGGTGCCTCTGGACCCCATCCTGCTCTGCCCGAGGCTGTTTCAATCTTATGTTTTTTTATTTATTAGGCACTTGCATAAAATGTTGTTTAAAGAAAGGTTTATATTACTAAAATGAACTATCTCTATATACAAAAGTCTAAGTGACCGTTAAGACCAGTAAACCGCTCTACTGGTTGCTATGATGTGCACTGACCGCCAGGGGGCAGATGCTCACTGCAGGAGCTGCCCCTTGGTGGTCAGTGAGCTCCCACAGGGGGAGCGCCGCTCAGCCAGAAGCTGGGCTCACGGCTGGGGAGCGCAACTGTGGCGGCAGGCCAGCTCAGGCTCCTCTTTGGCTGCCTGCTGTTGCACACACTGCTACTTCCCCTGAGGGGTCCCAGATTGCAAGAGGGCGCAGACCAGGGTGAGGGACCACACCGATGCACCAATCTGTGCACTAGGCCTGTAGTATTACTATATAGATCCAATAGATCTATCCCTGATAATAATACATGTACATATCAATGTCTCTCATATACACCAGTGCTTGATAAAGAGTCATATTCATAAGTTGAAGGATAGTTTTCTATGCATTTAAATTTTTATAGATTATATACAGATATAACCAACAGGCTAGTAGCTTTTTTAAAACTTAATCTAGCACAGCCTATTGTGAAGAGAAAAGTATTGTTTTTATGATTTCTGTTTTCAGAATTGTTCACAGCAATGTTTACAACATGAGACTATATATGGTCAGATCTATTAAACTAGAACTTCCAGGAGTGGGGAGTAGACATGTGTGCTGTACAATTATGCCCAGAAGGTTTTGAATGATCAATCTTATTTGAAACCACCGATTTAACCTATTTCATTTTCAGATGTGAAAAGCTTGCCCCCTCCCACGAAGGCTATTTCATCTTTGAATAAAATTTTCCAATTACTGTAAGCATACCTGAAGCCAATCTGAATCCCAATGTATTCCAAGAACAAAATTAAGTGAGGCTGGGAAGAGGAAAGCAGTATGGCTGCATTGTTGCCTTTTCTGTAAGCATCTATATGAATGGTAAGTCAGCCACTGATTCTGACACGCATGGTGGCTCTGCTCTCCTCTTACTCATCTTTTCATCCCCAGCTCTGGACCGGACACATTTTAGGTACTCAATACTTATGTGTTGCTTATAGAATATAACTTAGGAAGGCATCATGCAAGTTCAATGGTGAGAAGCTCTCATCAGCAGTCCAGTTTTGGTCTCCTTTTTTATTTAACCCAATTACTTCTTAATTTTGACATTAACATAATCTGCTTTTTCTTTGATTCCTTGGTAGCATTTTGCTTTGTTCTTCTAACTCCACTTTTGATCTCTCCCTATAGTTCCCATTTCTTAATGATTCCCTTCTTGATCTTCTTTCACAGGCACAGCCAATCAATTATCCATCCTCTCCTCAACTTCCCAGAAGACGAGGAATCCTTCGAGTATAGAAGCTCTCCTGATGCTGCTCCCAGACCGTGACCATGCTGGCAAAGCTTCTGCTCCCATGTGGCTGCATGTTTCATGACGAGAGCTACTAAAATGCAGGCAAGCACAAAGTCTTAATTGCTTGCTAGTGGGCACTCAGCCAATAAGCTGTTAGCAGAATGAAACCCAATCTTAAAGAAAAAGTGCTGAACCCCTGCTCTGGATCACCCAGCCCCATATGGAATGCATGTGTTTTTTGAGGAGATTTGGGCATGATGATCTTTTTTTCCACTCTCGCATGGGTATGTCAACCTATGGGTGGCTAGAACATTTTATTCTTAATGTAATAATCCTGGCTGCAGACAACTTCAAGAAACAACTCCGCACCTCCTCTCCCAACTTATGACAGGGACAATTAATATATTCTTAATTTTGTGCTCCTCTCTGAAAAGAATACTTACAATGCTCTTTCCAACAAAATTGTTATCTTGAAGATTCCTCCTCGAAAGGATTTTGAGATCGTCACTGCCTGGTTCTATAGTTTGCTAAGTAGTCTTTGCTAATTAACCTCCCTAAATCTCAGTGTACTTTATAGTGGCAAAAATGATAATGCCTTCCTGGTATGCTGGCTATGAGGGTTTCATAAAAGTAAAAGCTCTTGGCAGTGCCTGGCACAAAGAAAAATGTCCAAATGTCCAATAAATATTGGTAAAAAACAATAATCTAAAGATTTCTCACTGTAAAAACATCTCAATATATAACATAAATATTGAACACATGTGTTTTGGTGTTTGGGGACCTCAGCCTTTTCTCTTTGATCTGTCATATTCAGGGTTACTTTTGAAATATTTCTACAACATCCTTTTTTTCTAAAAAGATTAAAAATCTCTTTTCACATTGCAGGTAACAAAAACCTGGCAAGGAAGACAAAGAGAAATACCGTTCTCTAGACTTCTTCTCTAAATTTTAATGTCACAGTGCTAAGCTCCAAAACTTAAGTCCTGTATTCCCCTTTACTGCAAACTTTCTATTGCTGTTCAATGAGCAAGATGAGGTGAGCATGCACTTAACTAGCGCCTGCAATGCTTGAGAGAATAGATGTTCAAATTCATCATTAAAACTTAGAGTATTATGGTCAGTTTGCATTTCACTTTGAATAGCATTCCCTTCTCAAAGCTTGTAGTAATCCTTTGTCACACATCTGTCTGGAAAGGATTGTTCTCAACAACCCAGGGCTGTATACATCAGCATCAAAGTCTTTCTTTCCATTTCTCTCAGGAGTTTTTGAATGTCTTAATGCAAATAGGATACCTGGGGGCCCACCTTCATACCCCAGAATTCCCCAAGGAGCATAAAGATTATACTCTTCCTAGGATACGTTTTTCATTTGCTATAATAATAAATTAAAACTCCAGAGAAGCATGCCAGTGGTTTCTGTTGTCAGTTTCCATAATATTAGTTTATTTGTTGATGTAGCAGTTTTTAGCACTGAGAGACCTCATCCCAGAACTCTCATTAATATCAGCGGCTCATACACATAAGTACTATATGAAATATTAAAAATTACCTTTGTCATTTTCTTGGTAAACAATAAGAGCCAGATTTGATGAGAAAGACATTATCCATATGGTAATTTGATATCTTCAGAAATCAGGGTAGGCCATTTAAATTGCTAAGTTCAATAAAATGCCATTAAACATATCTTATTCCCTTTCTCCCCAACCAATTCTAAACCTAGGAAAGGGTTACCAAGGAATCCTGAATAGTGTCTTGTTTAACTTTGAATCAGATATGAATCCATTTATTTCTTCAAAAAAAATGGTAAGAATTAATTAATATTAATCTATAATCACATTGATGGGAAAATTAATGGAAATTTTAATAAAAATATAACCTTAACAGGATTTGAAGTTGTCCTTTAGAATATAAAGCCAATACTTTATCCACTAAGCAACTAGTCCTCTGCTACTAGCTGATGAAATTATCAAAATTAACTGCAGGGTGATTTTTCTTTTGTTCTCTATACATAAGAGAGGCATTTTGAGAACTAAAAAGAAAAAAGGCATTAAAAATTAAAGTGAGTTTAGAAATTGATCATCCCATGCGATATTTTCATCTTTTTAAAATATATATTTGTTTAGGGAATTTAGGTGCTTATATCTCCAAACAGACCTTATTTTCTTTCCTAACCTATCAAGGCTTTGACTTGTACTTTTTACACTTATAGTTTCAGAGAAGACTTTATAATCCTAAATAAATAGGTCAAATTATTTTGTATTACTGAAACCTTGAGAACTACAAAATACAGGTAGTATTTGGCCCATTAAATCATTTTGTTTAAGGAAAAATTGCATATATGCTGAAAATTAATGTAACATTCAAATCATAATTACAATGTTAAATATATATATTTTCTGACATATAAATAGTCACATTCATTTCCTCTATTTATTATATACTACATAATATTTAGCAAACTAACCCATTTATAGCAGTGACTTATTAGGAACTTACAGATGAGTAAAAGTTTAATCTTTTTCACTATTTATTGAATACTTATAACATTAGATTCTGTGCATTACACAGAATACAATGCTATGTATATTTTAGACTATTATTTTTGCCATTGTACTCATTTAGTGCTTATCAATATTTCAACACCAAAACTGAATGATAAAAGTCATTTTTCCTGGCGTTCTATCAGCCAGAAATCCTTATCAGAAGTCACTTTTTCATAGCTACAGAATAATGATATCTTAGCTTTAGAGTGATAACCCTAACACAAACAAAATATCCTGAAATCCCTTTTAAATTATCAAAGAAAAAAGTAACATGAGAAAAAATATGGTAATCAGTAGATTTTTATTATATCCTAGTAATCTGAAAATTGATAATCCATGCATATAGGGTCACTTTCTGCAAAGCAGAATTTTTGATGAACTAAAACAATGACTCCCTGACTACATCTAATGACAGAATTAGTCCTAGCGCAATAATTAGACCCATTTGTGGACATTCACAATGATGCAGAAGCAAGGATTCTGACTTCTTTTCTGTTTTTCTTACAATTCAAGTCATGTTTACAATCAGCGATGTGGTAAGCAATCTTGTCCCTTCTTACTTCCAAATACCTGATTTCTTGGGAGCAGCCTCTTTATTTGGAAAGCGTAAGGGGTTGGGCAAAGAAACTGAAAGTTCCACTCATTGTAGGAGGGAACAGCTTTTGTCATGAAATATTCCTCAGTTTAGATGTTTTTCTTAACACTGAGGAGAAATTAGCCAGAGCTGAGTCCTAATCAGAACCTGTAGGAGCTAATTTCCCTCCTCAATACACACTTGAGACCTTTCTTCTTAAAGATGTCTCCTTGAATTATTTAACTCTTAATATTTCCCATTTAATTTTCTTGCTGTCAATATAAAATATGTGAAAAATATTTCAGATGCAAAAATGTTTACATACTGTAGCCATGACTGCAAAGTTAAACATACAAATGAACAAACATAAATGAAGCATACTATGAGAAACAATGTACAACTTGTATCTGGAAACTAATAAAAATCTGACCTGGACAAAGATAAGCAATGTAATTTAATTGGTTAAAAGATTATATGTATACTAGTAGCCCGTTTGCACGAAGATTCGTGCAATAGACCTTCATTCACCTGGCTGCCTGCACCAGTTTTCTGCCGGCACCAGGGACCCAGGCCATGGCTGTGGCCACCGCCTTCTGCCTTCTTTCAGGGTCGGGGCTTGGCCCCGAGCGGTGGCCTTGGGCTCGGCCACACCCAGCATCCCTGCTAAGGATCACAGGAGCCGACCCCCAGTGGTTTCCTGCGATCCGTGCAGGCTCCCCGCTGGTACCCAAGGCTCCTCCGCTGGAGGCTTTCCCGGCCTTGGGCTCTGCCACACCCCAGCGTCCCTGGTGGGCATGGTTGGTGGGCGTGGCTTGGTTGGTGGGCATGGCTTGGGTGTAGTGAAGGTGCGGTCAATTTGCATATTTGTCTATTATAAGGTAAGATTCAAAAGATCATTCCTTGAGTTCAGTGATTCTTAGGCAGGAAACATATTTGGCTATCACAACTCTTTGGGGATTGGATACCCCATTCTAGTCAATAGAGGCCAAGGATAATGCTAAACATCCTACAACACCCAGCGCAGTCCTCACACAAAAAAATGATCCAACACAAAAAAAGATCAGTGCTACTGAGGTTGAGCAACCCTGCTTTATGACCAGTGAATTTTGGCTAAATCCCCCTTAATGTAACTCATCTTTAATTGTTTGAGTCATTTCTTTGTTGACTCGATTCAGATGAAGAAGAAAAAAAAATAATACAATATAGCTCTTCAAATTGAAAGAGCTTATGCATTCTTATTTTGAATGTAATATTACTGTGTCTAAGAGTACCCAAAAGTACCAGAACCAGTTGTTCAATGTTCACCACTGTCAGACCCCACCACGGATACCGCATCTGCTTCAGTCTGATATGGATAATGATGGTGGCGTATTCTTGCTGTCTTCACTGTAGTCATTACTGTGATGTTATTTTAGGACTAAGTAGTGTTTGCCCATTGGACCATAAAAGTGTGTCATGTAAATACAGGTTTTAGAGCACACAACAGTCTGTCCATGTTTAGAAATATGCAGAAAAAAGCCTCATAAAATGCTTTTTAATAGTATTTGCTGGGCATGTGAAGTAATTCCTTTTCAAAGTTAAATCACTTGGAAAAAGGGGGCTTCTCTTTTCAAAGACTCCATCAGTAATTACACGGCATTATACATCATTCTTATGTCAATGCAAGTTTTGTTTTTAAATGGAAGGAATTTTGAATGACACAGTACCAAGCAAATGCCCAACATTAACCCAGCCTTTTATTTATTTATTTACTCTCACCTGAATTGCTCTTTGAAATTGAATTGGGGTGAGGGGGGTAGTATTTATGTAGTGAACAACCTCATATTTGACACTGTATCCTAGAATTAAATTCTGAACACCAGAATATCTTACAGAAAAGAAGTTTCAAATAACAACAACCTTCACCAAAAAATACCCTAACAACACTTGAGAAATACTTCTCAGTAAATGTGTTTATACTGACAGCAAAATAAAATAAAGTTGAAATTATAAAGGGCCAAAAGAGTATTTAGAAATTCTATATTTTGAATTACATATGCAAGTATCCACCTAGAAATGTGTGATTTTATTGTTGGAAGCTTGAAGTCTATGCTTTGTTGAGTTTTATTTTCCATTCCTATAGCAGTGATAAACATTTTCTTATTGAGATCAGTTTGTAATAATGAAAGTTAGTGAGTAAAATTTATAGTTATGTAAACTGAAACCGTCCAAGTCCGACAAAGTGACTTTGTCCAATGATACATAGAACAGGGTTATGAAAATGGTGGGCCACCTATATACTCTCAGATGCTTCTCAAAACAAATTGTCTTGATAGTTAGGAAGAAATATTATGAAATGAGTGTTATATGCTTTGTAGTATTCAGAGACATTTTAAAATTGATAAACAATTCTAGAAAATTATTGAGATTTTATTTTTTCAAAAATAAAGTAGCCAAATAGCCATAGATGTTCATTAAAGTCAGGTTTTATTTGATTCTAACATTTGAAAAAAACGTGTATAGAAGACATGAGATAGGTAGATAAATGATAGATAGATGATAGGTGATAGATTATTTTTTTTCCTTTTGCAGATTTCCCTCTCTCATTTAAAAGATAGATAAACTCATTCTAGTTAGAGTCAGTTTTACATTTTACATCATTAACAAATGTTCAGGTCAAAAAAAAACAAACAACTGCTTCAACATTATTACTCAACTAGTGGCCCGGTGCACAAAATTCATGCATGTGTGTGTGTGTGTGGGTGTCCCTCAGCCCAGCCTGCACCATCTCCAATCTGGGACCCCACAGGGGATGTCCGACTGCCCCACAGGGATTGGGCCTAAACCGGCAGTCAGACATCCCTCTCGCAATCCAGGACTGCTGGCTCCTAACCGTTCACCTGCCTGCCTGCCTGCCTGCCTGATTGTCCCTAACCACTCTGCCTGCTGGCCTGCTTGCCCCAACTACCACCCCCACCAGCCTGTTCACCCCCACCTGCCCTCCTCACCAACCTGCTCGCCCCCAATTGCCCCCCTGCTGCCCTGATCACCCCCAACTGACCCCCACTGATGGCCTGCTTGCCCCCAACTGGCCCCTCCTGCCGGCCTTATCACCCCCAACTGCCCTCCCCTGCCAGCCTGATCACCCCCTACACCCCCCTCCCCCACTAGCCTGATCAACCACAACTGCCATCCCATACTGGCCTAAACACCCACAACTGCCCTCCCTGCCTCTACCTCTGCCCCGCCACCATGGCTTTGTCCAGAAGAACATTTGGAAGGTCTCCTGGAAGATCTCCCAGTCTAATTAGCATATTACCCTTTTATTAGTATAGATAGAGGCCTGGTGCATGGGTGGGGGCCAGCTGGTTTGCCCTGAAGGGTGTCCTGGATCAGGGTAGAGGTTCCCTTAGGGGGCAGGGCTGCCTGGGTGAGGGACCTGTGGTGGTTTGCAGGCCGGCCATGCCCCCATTGGGCTGGGGGTCCCCACTGGGGACGGTGCCAGCCTGGGTGAGGGGCTGATGGCTGTTTTCAGGCCCCTCCTTCAGTGGCTGGCCCAGGCGACCCAAGCCTCCCGCGCACTCAGGCCGGCTCTGTGGCCGCCGCCCACAGGCCCCTCCTTCAGCGGCCAGCCCAGGCGGGCAGGAAGCTTAGCTTCCTCCGTCACTGGGGGAGACCTAAGCCTCCTGCCCTCTCCAGCTGGATCCATGGCCACCGCCATCTTTGTCCTGCTAATTTGCATATTCCCTCCTGATTAGCTGTGGGCATTGCGGAGTGACAGCAATTACCATATTTCTCTCTTATTAGTATATGTTCTTTTACACAAGTGTTTAAAATAAAAAGATAAAGTGATATGAAAATCACTTTGCAGTGGCATATTCCTAGTTATCAAAAATATGACCAGTTTCATGAATTTCTATAACACACATATGTTTTAAACATGCATATGTTTATTTGATGTTGTCACACAAAGGATCAGTGATATGAATTTGGCCCAAGACCTACTCAATAATATGATCATGTACATGTTTCCAAATAGTTTCCAAATAGAACTTATGAATTCTAAAGAAAGATGGTTTCATTTAAATTTCACCCTATAGATTACTGCCTGTGCATTTTTAGACAAGTAATCATCTGTGATTAAGATTCCTCATCTCTAAAATGTTAATAAGAGTACCTGCTTCAGAGCATTGTAACAAGGATTAAATGACAATATATGTATATGAAGAGTTTACAACAGTGCCTGTCATATAACAACACTATATAAGAGTTAACTACTTTTGAAAATGTTCTTAATACTTTCTTCTTCACTTGAAGAATAAATGTGTGATCCTTGAGTGGAGCTATAATATGTTCACTTTGTATTTTCTTTGTGTACCAGAGTATCACAGACAACTTAGGGTCTAAATATGAACATTTCTCACCACACTACTAAAAACACTAGACTTAGGATAATTAAATTTAGTGTTAAAGTCCTAGTGAAAATTTCCAAAACAAACATCAATCAGTTGCCCCAACCAGGGATCAATCCTGCAATCCAGGTATGTGCCCTGACCTGGGTACACAGAATGATACTCAACTAACTGAGCAACCCTAGTCAGGCATACTCATGGTTTTATTTCTTAAGACTATCACCGGCTAGTTTTTACATGTAATAATTCACACAAGAGTGAGGGTACATAAAAAAATAATATAAATAAGTTTCATTTTATAAAGTTCAATTTAAGTAATGAGAACATATACAAATATTAGATTTGTGTGTACTTGTTTTCCTTGTGATTTATCAAATATACTGCCTTTTCCATCAATCCTTATAGAATAGTGCTTTACTACAAAATAGATGTCAATTGGCCCAATTATTAAATCATTTGAACAATATTGAGTATCCCAATTTTATCCGATGTGCATCGGGTAAGACCTAATAGTAGAGCTTTCACAACGTGGAGGTCATTTAAGATTTGCATTAAAGTTAAGTTGTTTATCTCTAGATAGCAAATACTATCCTAAGTCAAAGCCTAACAGATCTATCTTTGGCATGACCTAATAGTAATCCAGTTTCCTATCAGCCTCTGAAACCTAATTTTGTGCTACTTCCTCTTTTGCTCACTAATCTCCAGCCACACTAGCTACTTTTTAGTTTCTCAAATGAACACATTTTCCTTTTTCCACAGGGATTTAAAACAAATAATGAATCAACTTCATAGAATATGCTTTCTCCTTTTCACTTACTCAGGATGTTTCTATTGGGACATAATTTGAACTCTTATTTCTCTCAACCTCTAAAATAGATTGTCTTCTCATTATATTATCTTATACCCTTCTGTACTTTTTTGTGTAGCATTAATTGTATATTGTAGTGTTGTTGTTGTCTTTTCATTATCTTATTCCCCAGTCAATTATAACCACCATGAGGACTTGGGCCTTGCTGTATGCTCAGTGAAATAACATTGATGCCCTCACCTCAACAACATGTGTATTGACATCATAGTCTTCTCTTCCAACTTTTGAAAACCTGTAAATGGTCTGCTTCACAGTTCCACTTGATATGGAGGAGACAGATGTTGACCTGCTCCCATCTCACCTAAATTCTCCACTAGTCTCACCTCTTTAAAAGGATACTCCCATCATTTACTGGTCCTACCAGAAACTTGGAAATCATCCCTGATACTTCCTTTTTATCTTACCCTCCAGTTCTGAAACCTCACTAAGTCCTGTCCTCCTTATGGGTCAATGTATGCAAGTATGTCCACAGCTGTTCTCCACAATCACCACATTTATAATCCAAGGTCCTTCCAGGAAAGAGTGACCCACTCAAAATCAATAATATGAACAAAAATGTACTTAACAGGTATGATTTTACTTATATGTTAACTCTTTAAAAAACACTTAAAAACACACACACACACACACACACAACAAGCCAGACAGAGGGCATGCTGATTGTTGCCAAAGGGTTGGGGTGGGAGTATAGATGAAAAACAAACAAACAAACAAAAAAACAGTCAATGGGGTTACTTCTTATATAATCTCATGACTAAAACCTAATTTTGGCTAAATAAGTAATATGATAAGGTTTGTGGAAACCATCCAGAAATACTAGTACTTCAAGACTCCATGGCTAGGACCAACAGAAAGCTGTTGACAATGCAGACTGAAGGGACAAGTGGAAGGAACACTTACTGGGAACTAGAAAAGATAGTTCCATGGTAAGAGCTGTCTGAGATAAGCCATGGCTTTTAATAGAAGAGCAAGGAAGGCAAGGTAAGGAAGGTGCAGGTGGAATACATATTCAACCTCATTCTCCTGCCACCCTCCAGTCTCAGGCTGGTTATCTCCCTTATCTACTTCAGAAAGGAAGTTAGAAGACAAAAGAACCCCTTGATATCATTCATGATTGTTAGCATTTTGGAGGCCATAGGGCATGGACAGGACAAACTAAACATATTCTCCACACTTTTTATTTCCTAGGCCCTGCCGTTTCTTACCTGAACTATTGCAATTGTTTAGTAACTGGTTTACTGGCTTTCTCCCTCAGCACCTATCCTCTCTCCATTTTCTACAGAGCAGTCTCTGAGTTCTCTTCTTAAAGTGTTTCTGCTTAAACATTTTCTATAATTATTCATTTCTTTATAATCCCAAACTCTTCATTTTAAAATTGTATAACTTATATTACAAAGGTTAATTTTCTTAACTTTATTTCCCTACTAGGCTGAGTTCTATAAAGGTAGGCATTTTAAACTTTGAGTCACCTATCAATGTGACTATTACATAATAAGTGCCAAATAAATATGGGATGGATTAATGAATTTCAGAAGGTATATTTGTGTGTGGGGGGTTAATTTCCAGGTGATGCTAATATTCTAGATTTATAAAATAAACTATTAAAGTAACTAGTATCTATTGCTCTAGATCAGTGGTCGGCAAACTCATTAATCAACAGAGTCAAATATCAACAGTACAATGATTGAAATTTCTTTTGAGAGCCAAACTTTTTAAACTTAAACTTTTTCTAACGCCACTTCTTCAAAATAGACTCACTCAGGCGGTGGTATTTTGTGGAATAGCCACACTCAAGGGGCCAAAGAGCTGCATGTGGCTCGTGAGCCACAGTTTGCCGACCACGGCTCTAGATTATAAAGAGAATAATTAGAAAGTTAATTCTTATCCATTTAATTCAGGTATCCTATATAATAAAAGCCCAGCAACTGAATGGTGGAATGACCAGAACGACCAGTCAACCAGTTGCTATGATGCGCACTGACCACCAGGGGGCAGACGTTCAATGCAGGAGATGCCCTCTGGTGGTCAGTGAGCTCCCACAGTGAGAGCGCCGCTCAGCTGACCAGGATAAGCGACTCTCTTACAGCAGGAGGGGCTGCTCAGAGGGCAGGTCCACAGCTGCTCGGCTGACCAGGATGCGCAGCTGCTCCCACAGCGACTGGTCTCCATAGGTCACACATCCCTACAGTGCATGAATCCCATGGACCAGGCCTGTAGTTATGTGATAAGTAAGAACTCACAATGTGCTCATGAAATGTGTTCCTTTGCTAAAGGCTGCCTAAGTCTTCTCTCTTTTTTTTCTGGTCCTTTTTTTCCCTTTTAGCTATCACTTTAACCTTGATTAGGCCAACCAAGTATTTCTCCCTTTTAAAAGCTCAAACATGAACTACATTATGGTGAGCTAATTCACATCTAATATTGCATTTGAGGAGAGAATATATTTCCCAAGGAAGTGCTTTAATGCCTTCTCATTATCAGATTCTATAGAAGAACAAATTCTTTGCTACAATTTAAACATTGAATATTTTGTATATTTAATAATTGCCAAAGGAATGAGGTCATTTCATTGAGTATTTTAATGTTAAATTGCTTTTTGTTTCAAATTAGAGGCCCTTGAGGTTCTACATACCTGGTTTTGATCTTTTCCCATTTCATTTCTGATACATTTTATTTTAATATCTTATTTCCCATCTCATTTGAAATAAGGCCACTATTTTCTTATCTGTGTTCAGATGTTTTATGCATTTGATATGCATCTGCCTATTCCAGTATTGAAACACTTCCATTTCTGCAACACATTCTCTAACACCACTTTTACCAAAGAATTTTCATATTTCAAAATATACTATTTTGATAAACAAATAAATAATAAGTTAGTTAACTATTATAGCATTTGGGGGCATGAACAATTCTCATGAACCCTAAGTATGATAAAATTGTTTCAATAAACTTAAAATTATAGTCAAGGAATAGTATATGTATGTACATATGTATATATGTAAAGATAGTTATATAAAAGCATAGAGATAAATAATGGCTATGCATTTTATTTTATTCTTCCACTTGAAAATGAAATGTAAGTAGAATCCTTAATTTACTATAAATAATTGTGTAAAAAGCAATTTACTAGAGAAAATCTCTTACGTTCTGCATATAATTTTGAAAAGGGCACTAGATGTAACACCTAATCTTCAGTATTTCTATTAAAAGACTACACTCCCCTGTGTCTGTATGTATTAGCATCCATCCTGGGTTGTAATCAAATACTTGTATAATTATTCTTGGCACTGCTAGAGGTTTTGCAAACCACAAGATACATATAAAGTTGTAGTGGCATGTCTTTATTAGTGAATTTATAAAACCTAGGGTATTTCTCTATTGAATTTCATACTGAAATTGATACTACAAAGATTTCCAGAAAATTTATGATGCCCAATCCTGATTTTTAATTATCCCCTTCCTCCCTCCTCCTAAATTTGGTTGATATTGATATCTTCTGTTGCTGTCCCCACTTACTCTACTACACATTTAAGGGTTAGATAATTTGGTTTATTCTGCAGTTCCTAATTGAATTGAAGCATATCTATCTAATCTTTTTAATAGATTGTATTTTCTACAAAGACAAGTTAATGCCTTATGTCCCTTGCATCTCTCACAGTTTCTAGCACAGTTCTAAACATGAAAAAATATTGAATAATTGCATACTTATTTACTCCAGACAGTTATGCGACCCCAACTGATTATCTATATACTAGAGGCCCAGTGCACGAAATTCGTGCATGGAGGGGGTTTGTCCCTCAGCCCAGCCTGTACCCTCTCCAATCTGGGACCCCTCAAGGGATGTCCGACTGCCCATTTAGGCCCGATACCTGGGATCGGGCCTAAATGGGCAGTTGGACATCCCTCTCACAATCCAGGACTGCTGGCTCCCAACTGCTTGCCTGCCTGCCTTCCTGATTGCCCCTAACCGCTTCTGCCTGCCAGCCTGATCACCCCCTAACCACTCTGCTGCCAGCCTGATTGATGCCTAACAGCTCCCCTGCCAGCCTGTTTGCCCCCAACTTCCCTCCTCTGCCGGCCTGGTCACCCCTAACTGCTCTCTCCTGCAGGGTTGATCACCTCCAACTGCCCTCCCTTGCAGGCCTGGTCCTTCTCAACTGCCCTCCCTTGCAGGCCAGGTGCCTCCCAACTGCCCTCTCCTGCTGGCCGTCTTGTGGTGGCCATCTTGTGTCCACATGGAAGCAGGATCTTTGACCACATGGGGGCAGCCATATTGTGTGTTGCAGTGATGATCAATCTGTATAGTACTCTTTTATTAGATAGGATAGAGGCCTGGTACAGGGGTGGGGGCCAGCTGGTTTGCCCTGAAGGGTGTCCCTGATCAGGGTAGGGTTCCCTTGGGGCATGGGGCGGCCTGAGCGAGGGGCCTGTGGTGGTTTGCAGGCGGGCAATGCCCCCTGGCAACGCAAGCGGAGGCCCTGGTATCTGGAATTTATTTTCCTTCTACAATTGAAACTTTGTAGCCTGGAGCGGAGCCAAGCCTGGGGCTCCCTCAGAGGCCCCAGCCATTTGTGTTGGGGTTATAATTGAAACTTTGTTGCCTTAAGTGGGTGGGCCCGGCCAGGGTGTGTGGAAAGCTTTGCTTCCCCTGTTGCCGGCAGCAACCCTGGCCTGCCCTCTCAAGCTCCATTATGCCGCCATTTGTTTGAATTTGTTTACCTTCTATAATTGAAACTTTGTAGCTTGAGTGGAGGCTTAGGCCTGCAACGGCTGGCAGAAAGCTTGGCTTCCTCTGTTACCTAGGAAACCTTGCTCTCTGTGGCTGTAGCCATCCTGGTTTGGGTTAATTTGCATACTCGCTCTGATTGGATGGTGGGTGTGGCTTGTGGGCGTGGCTTGTGGGTGTGCCAGAGGTATGGTCAATTTGCATATTTGTCTATTATTAGATAGGATATGTAAAAGCCTAAGCAACCATTACATCCGGAGGGCCGGACGACTGGCCCAGTAGCTATGATGCTCACTGACCACCACAGGGCAGACGCTCAATGCAGGAGCTGCCCCCTCATGGTCAGTGCGCTCCCACAGCCACCAACCTCCCATGGCCCCTCCCCCAGCTGGCCATCCAACCTCCTGTGGTCCCTCCCCCTGGCCGGCTGACCCTGATCAGCCCTGATTGCTGGCCCGGCCGAGGGACCACACCCGAGCACGAATTCATGCACCAGGCCTCTAGTTAAGAAATATTATACAGTTCAAATAATGGTGCTGGAAGTGATAAACTAAACACAAACCTCTGGCATTTTCCAAAGGAAAAAAAAAATTATTAGGGAATCTATTTTGCACGGTCTTTACTTGGTGTTAGATGTGATCAATATCCCATGGCTGCTAATGGGAGTAATTACTATCATTCAGGTTGATTCTGTTAGTAAATGGGATCAACATCATGGCTTCAAAGTGAAAGGAACTAGGATCCTGAGGCCAGGTGCTACAGAGAGGTTTGGAGTAGAACATAGGCACTTCATCTTGCCCTATCCTCTTCACTGAGATAAGAAATGATGACTGAAAAGGGCAGCAGCCTCGAAATAAAACACTGAAATTCCAATTTGAAGCCTCTGATGTTTTGTGCTTTTGTTATCATAGACTTGATTATAATTTTAAGCTACTAAACAAATATTTATTGAGTATTGCTATATTATGACTCGGTGTTAAAATTTATAGGGTATAATATTTTTCTCAATTTTAGACCTTTTGATATTATAGGTATTTGAAGAAGCAAAGCTTTTATCCTTAACTTGATCTCAATAATGACTAAGTAGTGAAAATTGATATCTAAGATGTCAATGATCTACCTACATAGCCTTTTAGTGCAAAATCTGCATTATAGTTTTAGGTAAGCTCTATGTCTTAAAAATAAATGTAAACATTCGGTCCTGGGGAAGAACAACATTTAGGGGAAAAAAAAACCTAAAATATAGCAGCTAACATTAATAATTATTAATGCTTGCTTATCTATAAGACTTAAAAGGAAAAGTTTTTTTCCAATAATTATAATGTGTTATAGCATTAATCTACATTTCAATAAGGTATTTAAAGGCAATGCTACAACTGTCAAGGGCCAGCTCTTAAGTTTGAGAGAAACCTACAAAGGAATGCCAATATGTGACATGAAAGCATTATTTTATCAAGAAAATATTATTAGACCCTCAGCCATTAGAGCACTTTCCATTGCAGATTTTCAGAAACATCCACTGAGACTCTCTAGTGCATGGTGCTAGCATTTTACCTATGTGAAATACCCTGAGATGTAAAATTAAGGAAGATATCTGAATAAACAAGGTTTCTTCTATTTCACTTGCTTCTATCTAGAAATTATATCAAAGACTGAAGCTTTGACTTAGAGGCACGCATATTTGAGAATCCAAAACCTAATAAAAGAATTTGTAAGGAAGAATTTAAAAGTATATTCTAGCCCTAGCTGGTTTGGCTCAGTGGATAGAGTATCAGCCTGCATACTGAAGGGTCCCAAGTTTGATTCATTCAAGGGCACATGCCCAGGTTGCAGGCTTGATCCCCAGTAGGGGGCATGCAGGAGGCAGCTGATAGATGATTCTCTGTCATTATTGATGTTTCTATCTCTCCCTCTCCCTCTCCCTTCCTCTCTGAAATCAAGAAACATATATTTTTAAAAATATATATGCTATATTATGTTTACATGTTTCTTAAAGATTTACAGACTAGGAAAGTTACATTTTAAGCAACCTTTGAATTTTACTATATAGACTTCATAAAAGCACCAAATTTCTGCCCTTGATAATATTCCTAAAAATGAGAAAAGTTTTTCTGAGTCAACAAATAATTTATTTTATTGAGATATCCTGGAATTCTACAAATTTAGGCATAAAGAAGTCAAGATATACTTTAACTTCAAATGACTTTGGACCCCTTCTTTTCTCCTATTCTATTCTTTATTATAATACATTTACAAAGTATAGCAAGCTTATCGCTGATAGTTGATAAGGTGAGTTTGGGCAATGTATGAAGGTATTTTATTACTTAAAAATTGCAAGAATTGCCCTAGCTGGTTTGGCTCAGTGAATAGAGCATCGGCTTGCAGACTGAAGTGTCCCAGATTCGATTCCAGTCAAGGGCACATACCCGGATTGCAGGCTTGATCCCCAGTAGGGGGCATTCAGGAGGTAGCCCATCAATGATTCTCTCTCATTGTTGATGTTTCTATCTCTCCCTCCCTCTCTCTTCCTCTCTGAAATCAATAGTAACATATATTTTTTTAAATTGCAAGAATTGACATTTACTTTACCATCCTATATAATAAAATCCTAATATGCCAAGTGTCTGGTTGTCCATTCAACCAATCAAAGTGTAATATGCTAATGATATGCTAAGGCTGCTCAACCACTCAGTATGATGTGCACTGACCACCAGGGGGACAGATGCTCTGACTGGTAGGTTAGCTTGCTGTTGGGGTCTGGCTGATCAGGTCTGAGCAAGGGGGGCTGGACATGTCCTGGAGCCCTCCTGTGGTCCCTCCCTGGCTGGCCAACCTGCCGCATCCCTCCCCAGCCCCAATTGTGCACCGGTGGGGTCTCTCGGCCTGGCCTGCACCCTCTCGCAATCCGGGACCCTTCAGGGGATGTCAGAGAGCCAGTTTTGGTCCAATCCTACAGGCCAGGCCAAGGGACCCCACTGGTGCACGAATTTGTGCATTGGGCCTCTAGTGCATTATAAAACAGAATCAATGCATTAAAAATACCTTAGTTATTAATGCTTGGAGATATATTTAATATCTAAGTAATATAAATTTAATATTTTAAATGGAAATATTTAAAGAAAAATATTAAATAAATACTACTATAGGTGACATAATCCTGGTTAAAAAAAAAATAAGTGAAGGTGGAAAGAAGTCTCAAAAATTGTGGAGACACTGTCCATGGTACTCATTGTTCTCCTTCCCAAAGACATATAATCTCATTTTTGAATCCAGGTAGAATTATCATCCTTTGAAGGGCTCTACTATCTATATATATAAAGAGGTAATGCAAATTAGGCCAGGACACCATAACGGGTCACAACCAGACAGGAGGAGGTTGCGTGCGCAGGTGAAGCCCAGAGTGGGGATGGAGACAGAGACAGGGGGGCCTGCCTGAGCCGTTGTGGCAGCTCCGGCGGCCCGGAGCAGACACAGGCAGGGGGGCAGGGGGGGCCTGGGGCAGAAGTCAGGTGAGGGTCCCGGCCTCCCGTGGCACTGGTCCCGCCTGACACTCGCGGTGGGGCACCTCCTCGCATGATTTCAATCACGCGCTGGGCCTCTAGTCTCAGTATAAATATCTTCAACCATCTCCAATGATTCTATATTACAAATCAAGATGTTTGCTACATCATTAAATCAACTGCTATGTGATATTAGGAAATAGCACTAGTGAAATATTTTGCTTTTTATCCCATCATTAGTAAAAATTTTTACTTGTTTTTCTTACAGAACATTCCTCTGTATATGCTGCATAGCTTTTCCTTCCACTGTGGTTTTGAGATTTCATTTTAAAACATTGATTAATTAAAAGTGAAAGCAGGAGGGATTTTATTTTGTAATGTATAAACCTGCATCACTATCTCATTCTCATATTTTTCTGTAACATTGCATGATATATTCAGTCAATGGCTTCCATGCTGATTAATCTTTGAAAAATCCTCTTCTGCTAAAGATCATTAATTATTTTAACAGAAGTGTTGAGAACACTTGCTATATCTTAGGCCCTATCTAAATACATAGAATATATAATTTATATCATCTCTGTATTACCAAGCCTCATAAACACAGATGAGGAATCTGTGATAATAAAAAGTCAAAAGTCAAGTGGCCACCCAGGAACTCACTACTCAGCTGGTTTTTAGAACCCATAGCTTTTGCCAATACATTAAATTATGTTGATATACAAATCTAATACATATAGTGGAACATTTCCTTTCATATTTCTCTTCAGCATATGTCACCATCAATCCTCCCTTAATTTTGAGTGCCTATTTTGCTTGGCCATGTGATGCTCTACCTTATTTGTTTCCTTTCCACTTTCCTCAAAAGTTATGTTCTCCTTTGCTAATTCATCTTTTTCTTATAGTTTCTATGAATGAACCTTGCACAAAATAACACAACTGTACCTGTATCTATACTTGGCATACTCATTATTTGTCAGGTATTGAAAATCAACTCAAGACCTGAATAAAGATATTATCAAAATACAATTTTCACCCTTTAAATAGTCTGTAAAATAAATAATGTGTGACTAGGGTGATCACTAGTGTGGGTACAAGAAAACATTCTATCTTTTAAATTAATCATTTAGATTTATATAGGTTTACTAGGAACTACAGTTAATATTTTTTGTTTAACTGCACTTCCGAACACCAGGAGAGAGAGAGAGAGAGGAAGAGAGAGAGAGAGGAAAGGGGGAGAGAGAAGAGAATAAAAGAAAAAGGGAACTAAGATCATTCTTTTCATTGTTACTTCAAAATCTATCTTAGATTTGGAACTACAATGCACAATAGCAGCAGTACTGTTACTAACCATGTTTCCTACTTAGGCCAAATGACACTCCAATGTGTGCTACTAAAATTAAAATTAGTTTATACTAAAAAGTTTAGTCATTCTTCCAAAAGCATAAGCACTAAGCAAAGGTCTCAGGATTTTCTACCTTGGTTCCCAATATAAACAGTCATATTCTTGTTTTTGAGCCCAGGTAGTCACTTTATATATTAACTTCTCACATTATGATTTCTTTTCTATGGACTTAGTATCCTTTCCTGGACAGCAAAATGTAATTAGGAATGTTATAGTCAATTGGAGAAGTCCAATAAGCATTGGGTCTCAAAAGGAATGTGTTAGAATCTTTATTATTGCCACTCAAGAGGCTCAATGTTCATTATGCAAATATAACAAACTAGAGGCCCGGTGCATGAAATTCATGCACTGGGGGGTGTTGTCCCTCAGCCAAGCCTGCACCCTCTTCAATCTCAGAAACCCCCAACTTCCCTCCCCTCCTGGCCCGATTGCCCCCAACTGCCCTCCCCTGCTGGCCTGGTAACCCCCAACTGTCCTCCCCTGGTGGCCCGGTTGATCCCAACTGCCCTCCCCTGCCAGCCTGGTCACCCCTAACTTCCCTCCCCTGCAGGCCTGTCACCCACAACAGCCCTCCCCTGCAGGCCCAGTCGCTCCCAATGGCACTCCCCTGAAAGCCTGATTGCCCACAACTACCCTTCCCTGCCAGCCATCTTGTGGCAGCCATCTTTGACCACATCGGGTGGCCATCTTTGACCACATGTGGGTGGCCATCTTGTGCAAGGACATGAGGGTCAATTTGCATTTTACCTCTTTATTATATAGGATTTCTTTCCAAATAACAGAGAGGATTGATAGTGCTATTCCAGACCAAAAACAAAACAAAACAAAACAAAAAAAACCACACTATTACCTACTCCTTTAGGGCAATGGGATCCATTCAAATGTTGAGAAAAGAATCAAAGAACATTTGTTCCAATATGGTGGGCTGTATTTGCTTAGTATCTTACTGTTGTCTCTTGGGAAAAAAATGTAGCCTCCTTTTCACTAGGACCTATTAAAATTTCTACATTAAGTAGGGAATGTTTGTATAATAGTGGGAAGCACTGTTATATTAACTTCCTGCCTCAGAGATGTTCTCTATTGGGATAACAAAGTTTGGTTAGGAAACACTTCATGGACAAACACTATTATGAATCAGAAAAATAAATAAATAGATAAACTGCTCAGTGTTTGAATTTAAGATGAATTAAAAGGTGAAGGTGGAGAGTAAAAGAAAAGAGTTTTGGAGAGAAGAGGTAAGCTATGAAACATACTGGAAGACTAAAGCTTGTGCTGAAATATTGCATGCTGAAAGCTTCTAATCATTGAAATATCTGAGTACTTTTAAGAAATGTGATTTTCAATTATTAAAATGTAACTTGTTTTCAGTTCTCTCAGCCTCCTGCTGTCCTCATCCTTAAGAAAAGCTTCCTAACTCAGCATTAAGATCCTTATTGGAGGCTTTCATTTCTTCATGGTCCCAGAGAAACATACAGGATGCCTCTGAAGGACAAAAATCGGGAGTGCTCTGACCACTGGTTCCTATTTCCCATTGAATGAGGCTCATCCCTAAAGATGTTCATTCTTGTCTATTCATGGACTGCACTTGTGTTGGGGTTAGTGAGCCCCACATCATCAAAGATCTTGTGACAGAAAACAGGGAGACTCAAAGTGGGTGCTGGAATGGGACAATGGCAGCTTCAGGTGAATGGGTGAAATCTGACATTGGCTATGGAGATGTGATGTGGACACCAGAGTAAGCTAGAATGAGTAAAGTTGTCACAATGTAATGCAATATGAAATAAATGACTAAGAATCACGACATTATATTAGTTCAGCAAAAGCAAGAATTTAGAGCCAGATGTGTCTAGAACAGTGGTTCCCAACCTTTTTTTGGCCATGGCCCCCACTAAGCATCTCTAAAACCCTGATGCCCCTTGTGACATATAATTCTTATTATTCAAAAAGTGAACTCCTATTCAAGTGGAGGAATCCTAAAAGGCCATTAATTTGGTCTGAACAAGCTTCCAAAGAACATGGCATCCATGAAAGAGAAAAAATAAAAGAACAAAAGGACAGTTGAAGTACTGAGGAAGAAATCACTAATAAATTGTTTAAAAAATAATACTAATATGGAGTGATATGAAAAAATAGCAAATAAAGTTTCAAAATATATAATAGAGAACTGAAATGCATAAATATGTCACTATATATATTTATATACTCTATATGAGGCCCCTAGAACCATAAGAAATGCAAGAAACTCACTGTTAATAACTCATTCTCAAATTTCCCCCCTTAAAAATCTAATTGCCCCCCTGTGGGGTGTGTGCCCCACATTGGGAACCACTGGTCTAGAGGAAATGTCAACACCATGCCCAAAGGTTTATGGAGAGTTTCATTGAAACACTGGCTCTTCCCATACTACCCAGCATGGTGGGCCATCATGAGTGTCTCTACTAGGTGACACTGAAGTTATCTTATTGTAGAATTCAGAGGTCGTTTCTTTCATCAGACTACTCTTACTTGAAAAAAGGTAGTTTCTCTACTTTCAAAATAAATAAATGAAAGGGTAATTGGGGCAATGATGTTTCTAAATGTATTATATGTCACTAGTTAATCTGAGTTCCAGGACCTTGTTCTGTCTTTCTCCTTATAGAATTGCCTCTTCATTTATCATTAAGGCACAGTATAAGCAATTCATGACTGACAGTTGTTTTTCTTAAATAATAATACATAACAATTATTAAGCATGTCTCAAGTCCTACCACTCTTTTAGTTTTACCTATGTTTACTCATTTGATCCTTATAACAATCCTTTGAGGTAGTTGCTATTATTACCCCCATTTTTCAGATATGAAAATTAAGGCACAATGAGATTAAGTAACTTGCCCAGCTAATAAACGACAGAACTGGAATTCAGGCCTGAGAGTCAGAGCACATACCAGCCTCTAAAGCCCTGCATGCTGATGCCTCTTAAGACAAGACACAAAGCTCTTAGAAATCAAGATCCCAATTCTTGTTTGCAGTGTTTATTATATTACAACCAAATTTTTTAGAAGACATCTAAATATTTTTTTATTTTATAGTCATAATATTAACTTTTAAAATGATCTAATATTCCTCATCAGCTCTACATGCAAAACACATTTAGATTTCATTCATTTAAAAAAAAAACAACTAGCAATATCAAAAATAGGTCAAGCACCTTTGTTAATTAACTCCATTTCATTAAAATCATGACCGCTGGTTTAAAATGCCTTTACTCTTGTGTGTTAAATTTATGTGGATGGCCCATAAACAGTCCCTAATTAGTCACATGTGTATTCAGATGTGGGCTTGTGTGTTATAAACTAACACTGAAGTGTATAAGGAACTGTCAGTCAGATCAAAAGTCAACTGAAATCATCCCGTTTGCAAAGCCGAGAGCCTGTCACAGTTAGTTAGTCATAAATGTTTAAAACAGCAACCAAACTTTTATTCTAATTGAGCATGAGTTGAAAGGCTACCCACTTTGATGTCTTTGCTTTTATCATTTGTATATAGCTTAAAAAAAAACTACTATTATGCTTCTTTTTAATCCCCCCTTGGAGTGGTAGACATTACTTGGTTCTGAAAATATACAGGTAGATCAATCCATAATTGCAGGGCCTTTGTACACTTTCCAGTTATGCCTATAATCTTCCACGTGCAAATGTTCAAAAGTAAAATTCTTCCCTCTTTTTTTTTTCTTTATTTGATCTCTTTCTCCACATATTTGTGATTCAAGACATAAGGAACGCATCTTTACAATGATATTTAGAGGGGGCATTATTTAAAGTAAAGTATTGTACTTAATCCATATTCTTACACCTTTATGAGAGTCAAGTCATAGATTTTTTTTAACATTTTTGTTGCATATTTTATTAGCAAAATTCAGTGGCATTAATGGCCCCATTTTAGAGGCTTAGATATTGAGACTCAGAAATGAAGTGATTATTAAGGCCCTAGGGCAATTTATCTGGCAATATGGCAAAGATCTCAAATTGTCAGGTCTGTACACATTTCCATTCTTTTAGTTTAGAATTTGGAATCAAGGCCTGCATTCAGGGTCATAATCCTATAATTTTCTTCCAAGAATATTATTAATTAGGATAGTTAAATATGAAACATTACCTAGACTACCAAAAGGACAATCACCATTGTATTTCATTTTTCATGATACTAACTCCTCATTCCTCTTTTTGTTCAGTCAATTATCCTTTAAGGCTATCTAAACAATAAGAAAATAAATACATATTGGTCCACATGATTACCATTTTTTATCTGCTTTACTCATTTGTGTAAATCTTTATTTCCATCCACTATCAGTTACCTTCTTTCTGAAAGACCTACTATAGGGCAGGTCTGCAGGCCATTAATTTCCTCATGTTTTGTGTATCTACAATGTCTTTATTTTGCTTTCAGTTTTTGGAAAATATGTTTGGCATCATGTAATCTTAAATTGACAATCTTTGTTTTTTAGTACTGTAATGTTCTGGTTCTATTATCTTCTCACTCACTTTGTTTAAGATAAGAAATATAATGCCATTTTTATCTTTGTTCCTTTGTACATATCATGTCTATTTTTTAATGTTTTTAAGAGTTTCTTTTTATACAAGTTTTCAGCAATTTTATGATGTGCTTTAGAATAGTTTTCTTCATGTTTCTTGTGCTTGAAGTTCTTTGAGATTTTTAGATTTATGAATGTATAGTCTTTATTAAGTTTGGAAATTTGGTTGCTATTATTTCTTCAAATATATATATATATATATATATATATATATATATATATATATATATATATATATTTCTCTCCTCTCTCATCTTTATAAGACACCAAATATCCCCAACCTAAGCTACTTGAAATTGTTCCACTGATCACTACTTATTTTTTAAGTCTTTCTTTTCTTCCTGAGTTTTATTTTGGATAGTTTCTATTGCAAAATCTTTAAGTTCACTAACATTTTTTTCTGCACCGTCTAATCAGTTATTAACCCCATAGAGTATTGTGCATTTTTTTTTAATTTGTTTGTTTAATTTCAAACATTTTAACTGTCACATCTTAGATTTCAGTCAGGATCTTCTTATATCTTCCATGTCATCACATAACTTTTTGGACACTTAATAGAGTTGTAATGACTATTTGTTTTGTAGTAACTATTTTAATGGCATTCCTATTAATGATTTGATATCTCTGTTCATTCTGGGTCAATTTCAATTCACTAATCATTTTTGTAATTATAGGTAATGTTTTCTTGTTTGTTGTAGGCCTGTTGATCTTTGGTTGCATGCCCAACCTTATGAGTCTTACTTTGCTGGATATTGGATATTTTTCATTTCTATAAATATTGTGCTTTGCATCGGAATGTAATTTAGTAATTTGGAAACAATTTGAATCTTTTAGTTCTTACTTTTATGGTTTGTTACTCAGGTCCAGAGAAGTGTTCAGTAATAGATCATTTTTCCCCAACACTGAGGCAAGACTTTCCTGAGTACTCTCTCCAATGCTCAGTAAATTAAGTTTTTTCCAGTCTATTATATGAGGACAAGAACTGTTATTGGCCCTGTGAGCACATCAGGAACTGTTCCCTCTAATTGTTTCAGATGACCTTTTTTCTCCAGCCTTGGGTGATTTTCTCATATGCATGTGCTGAACATGCTGAATCCTGGAGGAGGACCCTCTGCACTTGCCCAGGGTCCTCCTTCTGTGCCATTTCCTCCATGCACTGTCCCATGAACTCTAACTGCTTAGGTTTCTCTGTACTCTCAGCTCAGCAATTTCTCTAAGCTCTGACTCAGTTTTCCCTCTCTGTGCTGTGTCTAGGAAATTGATTAAGGCAATAAATGGGAACAAACTCATGGCTCACTTAGTGTAGTTTCCATCTCTCAGGGATCCCTGTCTTTCATCACCTGATAGCCAGTTTATTGAATCTTACTGTTTCATTTATTTTGCCTGAATTTTTTTTTGTTGTTGTTGTTGTATATTTTAGGTGGGAGGGTAATCTGATTCTTATTACTCCATCTTGGCCAGAATGATTATTTTTTGAGGATGAAAATATAAAATTTATTAAGTACTCAATACATTCTAGACATTGATCTAAATGCTCAACATATACTAACATATTGAGTCCATATAATATCTCATGAGGTAAACATTATTATTACCTCCTAGTGGCAGACATTGTTGGTTATCTATACAATATCATTACTATCTCTTATTTCATTGACATAAGAAGCTCAGAATAACTCCTGGAACATCATTCTTTTTCTGATGTATGTCTATAAAAACTGACATTTACTTTTGGTTAAATGTGTATCTTATCCCCTAAATTCATTCAATAGTATCTATTTCAGACTATTAGTAAAATAAACAGAATTATTTCTTAGATTTTTTTAACATTTTGCACTCGGATGTCGAGTGTGACTCGACAGGGTTAGCATTAGAATAAAGGAATCGAGAAAAAAGCAAGCGAGTGCAAAGGGTTAAAGGATGTTAGAATAAAATCCTTAGGAGATAAATTTCAGAAACTAGAATGACTGGTTAAAGTGTAGTCCTCAAAAGCCATTTTAATATTATTCCCTAAGGAACTTATTCGGGATCAGGCCTAAACGGGCAGTCAGACATCCCTCGAGGGGTCCCAGATAGGAGAGGGTGCAGGCTGGGCTGAGGGACACACATCCCCATGAACGAATTTCATGCACCGGGCCTCTAGTTAAAGTATAACTGTTAATGATTGAAGGTATTTTTCTGGTTTCTCCTCCTAGAAATATCCATAAAGAGAAAATCTAGGATAAATGTAGAGTATCTGCAAACCAGTTGAGAAAATATTTTGTCATAAAAATTAAATATAAAGACAAAGATTCAACAAAAATCATAAGGTAGAAAATGTTAAATAATAATATATAAAATTTGCTCACCAAGATTTTTCTGTGATGTAAGTCTCCAGTGTGAAAATATTTGTCACAAGCTTTCATATTAGAACTATATGTGTTATATTTAAGTAAACCACACAGAGATAATGATATATAATTCCCGGAAAGAATTGGCAGTTGCAGTTAGAATGGCACCTGAAAAGAAACTGCATATTTAGGAACTAAATGGTTGGCTCTGCATCAGTCTTGTTGCATTTGGAATTAAAATGAGAAGAATATAAAAATGTGATGTTATTAGAAGTAAAGATGATAAAAACAGAAATAAAGTTACTTATAATTTTTTATTATAAGGCTATGATATTTATTGATGTTGACCCCTAGTCTCCTCCATCTATGAAATGATACACCATGGCTAAGGTTGGGTGGGTTTGATCACATTACACCACTTCCCTGCATTACCCATGCCAAATAAATCCATTACCTTACTGGAATGTTTAATTTTAGTGAAACTGGAGGAAAAAGACTATCTTGCATCTTTCATGACCAAAGTACAAGGATACAGGTAGGGTTACCAACACTTTTTTTTGCATAAGTGAGTGAAAGCTAATTAAGTAGCAAACAAGCATGTAAAAGGAGAGAAAGACTGAGAAAGTTAAAAATATTGAGATGAAAGTAGTTTATCAGTATTGACTCAGTTTCTACTGAGGTTCTTGGGATTTCTCTGGTTCTCTCAGATCTTCCTTTGGTTCAGCGGCTTAAACTACTCTGGTGTGAGGTGAATTTCTCTTACTTAAACTGAAAGAATTTTGGACCAAGAAAAAGCCTGAGCAAAGTTGATCATTTTGTTATGCAACAGCATGAAGCTTTCTAGAACACTTAGGAATCATCTATATATATAAAAGCCTAAGCAACCTTTGCAACCAAACAGACGACTGACCAGGCTGCGTGGGGTGACCAGGCTGGCAGGGGGGCAGTGAGGGGCTACCAAACAACACAGAAGGCTGCGTGGGGTGACCAGGCCAGCAGGGGAGCAGTTAGGGGTGACCAGGCCGGTGGGGGGGGGGTCAATTAGGCACAATCAGGCAGGCAGGCAGGTGAGCAGTTAGGAGCCAGTGTTCCCAGATTGTGAGAGGGATGTCCGACTGTTGGTTTAGGCCCAATCCTCAGAATTGGGCATCTGACAGTCGGACATCCCACAAGGGGGCCCAGATTGGAGAGGGTGAAGGCTGGGCTGAGGGGGGACCCCCCCCCATGCACCAATTTTGTGCACCAGGCCTCTAGTAGTTTAATAATAAACTGTTCATGGAATTCCACTATGGACCAAGTCAATTCCAAGTGACTAAATACTATTCTATTGATTTTAATGTACATTTCCTCTGAAATCTACACATTTAGTGAAATGTAAAGAATTTGAGAAATCAGGGACTAGAAATGTGAACTAGATACATTATTTTGTGGTGCCCCTTATATTTTAGCTTTATTAAAATGAAAATTTCATATATCATATAAAAGTATTGACTTTTACAATTAAGTTAGTTTTATCCTAAATAATTATTGAAAAAAATTGAACCCTATAGATTGAATAGAATTGGTAAGACTAGACCAAGGTTATGTGTTCAGTTTATTTCATCTCTCCACATTTCACTTTTCTCATGTGTAAGAGGAGTTCTAGAAAAAATTAGGTATGGTAATGCCTGTGACTCTTGGTGCATCATAATATCTTGTTAAATGTTATTTTCTCCTCTTTATTCTAATTCTTTATCTGGAGGAGCCTCTGTTGGAATATGGTAGCTGGCAGAGAGCAAGAAGAGATTTCTGAACTAGAAAAGATATTGCTAAACTGCTTCTAGAAGTCATATACTCTGAAGTTCTTCATAGTAATTTTCTAACAAAAGTGTTTGAATACTAAAACTATGTGAGAGAACCTCTAGTTCTGGCACTACCTTGCTTCACCTGTGAGACTCCAGTTTTCACTTAACCTATCAGACATGACAGATACAGATTTTCTTAACCTCCCATTCAAGCCACATTCTTCCCATCAACTAAAATGTAGTTTAAAACTCAACCTTAAATGTCCTTCCTTGATCTTTCAACTTGCATGTACAGTATAGAGAAAAACAAAAACAAAAAATACTTCCAAGAAGCACCCAAAATTGCTCCAAGGACAATGGATCAGTGTTAGAAAAGAGGGGAAATTTTGAATTCTCTATGGGACAGGGTATTGGTTACTCAGATTGTCCTCTGGCTCTGTTGGCCTTATGCCTGTCTCCCAGGGAAGTAGGGGGAGATTACAAAGATTGACTGAAAGCTGAAAGAACTCTTTCATTAGAATCGCTGAATGATTTTGGAAGCCCAAGGCAATGGTACTTTAAAACCTCTGTCCTAGTGGGATCAAAGGGGGTGGGGGTGAATAGAAGAGTGTGGGGTACTTTTCCTATTCAGGGTTTCTATTGAGCATGAAAATGTCACAGTGTCTGAGCAGTGGATCAGCTGACAACTGGAATGCAGAATTTGGAGATGGTATTTTACTGTGGTGAGTCTTAGAGATTTTATTTCAGCATTGATGATCGGGGATAAAATCAAGAACATAGTAGGTAGTTGGAGATGGGGGACCTCTATAATGGCTTTGATATCACTGAAAGATCCAAAGCAGGAGAAAATGAAGTAGTATATGCATTCAGTAGCTCAGAGGACTACTTTCTTTGCACAATAAGATAATTCTGGACCTATTTTGGAGGAGTGATTCTGTTGTAAATGGTCTGTAATCCACTAAAGCCCCCAAGAAGTTGAATTGTGTGCTGTGAGAAAAAGAATGAGATACAATGAATATTCAAAAGCAAGAGCTTTAGCAGAATTTTGCAGAAGCTGAAGTTGGTGGAATCCTGGATCATTGGAAACTATGAAGACCTTAATTAAGGCATCTTTACTGAAAAGCTTCCTGATTTGAATTATTGTTCAAATTCTGAAGGATTCCTTATTTCTATCCAGCCACCAAATAGCTTCCTCTGATACAGAAACTTACAGTTTGTTAATCCCCTCACCAAACAAATTTGGGTTTGGATCCCAGGTATCTCACTTAGATGCTCCTGATGTTGGGCTAATCACTTCATCTGTGAGCTTCCCCTTCCTCATCTTTACAGATAGAGTAATAATTTTATCTATGTCATAGGATTTTTGTGAGGGTCAAATAAGTCAGAATACATTAGTGCTCAGTAAGTGTCAATTAAGAATGATTTTATATCATTACTTTGTAACTATAAGCATGGTTCACATGCACTTTGCTGGATTCTTTCTTACCTCTTCTATATCATGTTCTTTCTGGTTCTTTCTCACTAATGAATGCCATAACCACTCTGTATTTATTTTATACTCTTTAGAAAATTGTGATTGGCCTGAATCATCTTTTCAAGATTGAACAATGATTCAGTTTCTTAAATTTATGTAATTAGATATAGGGACAATTAGGGGAGAATAAACATATAATCATAAATATATATCTATGTATCTATATTTTCTTTCTTTGTTTCTTTCTCCTTCCTTCCTTTCATCTCATGGCTCACCTTGATAGTCTGCAAGCTAGCCACCCTATATAATAAAAGCCTAATATGCTAAGTGTCTGGTCGTCCAGTCATCCATTCAACCAATCAAAGTGTAATATGCTAATGATATGCTAAGGTCACTCAACCACTCCCTATGACATGCACTGACCACCAGGGGCAGACAGTTGACTGGTCAACCAGTCGCTATGATGTGCACTGACCACTAGGGGGCAGATGCTCAAAACAGGAGCTGCCCCCCGGTGGTCAGTGCACTCCCACCTGGGGAATGCCGCTCAGCCAGAAGCCAGGCTCACAGCTGGTGAGCACAGCTGCAGTGGTGGGAGCCTCTCCCGCCTCCATGGCAATGCTAAGGATGTCCGACTGCTGAGTTAGTCAGACATCCCCTGAGAGGTCTCAGACTGCAAGAGGGAGCAGTACGCCTTGCCCCCAAGTGCACCAATTTCGTGCACCAGGCCTCTAGTATAACATAAGTACCTATTTTGTACCAGGTAATATATTAAGTCCTGGAATGCAGAATTTGGAGATGGTATTTTACTGTGATGAGTCTTGAGTTATAACTCTCAGCTCAAAATACAAAGTGCTGTCCTCCAGGACTGAAGCTCCAATAGGTCAGTTGGGAATACATATTTGGAAATACTTTCTAATGTTGTTATTTTGATCTCATAACCCTCCAAGTACTCATGATCTGGGAAACATAGATTTCATTTTGAAAGGCTGAGGAAGAGAGTATGTTGAAGAAAGAAACATTTGTGTTTTTGAGATCAAGGTGGAGACACAGAAGAACCTGTTTACAACTTTAACTTTGAGTGGGAACTTGGACCAAATGAGGCACATGACTCATGGCTATAGAGAAAAAGTTATGACATCAGCACTTGTGATGGATAATACTATAGAATTTTGCTAATATTTAGAGGTGTGCAAGTATCTAAAATTGCTGTAGTTTCTAAGCAATAGTAAAAGGCATGTGTTTTATTATTGCTTTTATTATAGAAAAAAAGTATTAAAATAAAGTATATCAGCACAATTATTTTTTATGGAATATACTAGAGTATAAAACAGCTCTGGATCCTAATTGATTAGGTGAATAAATTTTGAAAAATAAATGAAGCTATGTTCTGCTAGTTTAGTAATTTAAAAACATTAAAAATCATCTCTTAGCAGTTCTAATAGTATTACTAGAAGAATGACTAGAATTTCTTGTGGTAAAGTTAGAGGGTGATATATCAAGAAATCAAATGACTTAAAAAAAAAACACCTCAATATATAATATACTTAAATTTGAGGAAGTTATTTGATTCATTTTATAGAATGTATATTTGTCATGCATAAAAAATTTAATTTGCAAAATGAAAAGTGAACAAAAACACAAACCAACTAAATATCAGGGTGACTTATTGCCAAAATGTTTGGTATAGTGTAGAGCATTGCTTCTCAAAATTTTATGTGCACATCAATTCCCAGAAGACTTTGTAAAAAGCAGTTTCCAAGTCAGCAGGTCTAGGGGATGGCCTAAGTTCCTGCATTTCAAGCATGCTGCCAGGGGATGCTGATGTTGCTGGTCTATTGATCATAATTTTGTTTTATTAAATTTTTTATTTTAGATTTGCATGCATTTGTAAGAAATAATACAGAGAGATCCCATATGCCCTTTATCCAGATTGCCCCAATGATAATATCTTGCACCTTTATAGAAAAATCAGTTAGGTATATTTATATGAGTCTTTTTCTGCAGTTATCCCTTCATTAGTACCATGCAGTCTATTTGCTGTAGCTAAGGGTTAGAGCAAGTTTCTCCTATTGTTGGAGTACTTACTCCTGGATTTTTGCTCACTGCGCCAATTGTTAGGGAGTACTTACTCCTTTAATCTGCTTGACTAGGCCAACTGTTGGGTCTGAGTCCCTCTGCCAGGGGCTGGACCTCCTTGGATGACAGATATCAGACAGAGAAGACATAGAAGTCATAGGAATAGAAGAGAGTCTTTATTGTAGGAGCCAGTGGCCATGTAGCCATTACTACTAAGGAGCTATTAGACAAAGCAGTCCAGTAAAGCACTCCTTGCTAATACAGTAGCAAACACAGGAGCCATCCTAGCAAAAACAGCCAGCACCGGCTGATTAGTAATACATCTTCCCTACAACACTGCCCCCAATATAGGAACTATAAAGGAGCCAGCCTAAGTAGCCTCACATAACAGTAGCCACTCACTGGCTGGTCAGTAACATACTTTATACTAACATAGACAAAAGAGGCTTCTAGCCAAACAATGACATCAATCTTTTGGGTTATAGAAGGGCATGCTTGCGCAGTGTGTACAGTGACAATGCTGTGTCATTGCACCTGCCCATGGCAACTTGGCCTTGAACATCGTGATTAGGATTCTCATGCTCAGAGTGGCCTTGAACATCCAACAGGCACCGAAACTATGTAATGAATTTTGAAATTAGACTGATTTCTCCCAATTTTATCTTGTTTTTCAAAACCTATTGCAGTTTCTTTGCTGAATCATATACATTTTAGAAATATATTTTCTATATTTATAAAAAATTTCTGCTGATATTTTGATAAAAATTGTATTAACTCTATTTGCAGAGAATTGACATCTTTAGTATCTTATGTCTTCCACAACATGAATAAAATGTGTCTCTATTTATTTAGAACTTTTTTGAATTATTTTATCAGAATTTTGTAATTTTAAGCATGAATGTCTTGTATGTACTTTGTTAGATTTATACCTAACCATTGTATTTTTTTATTTCAGTCTTCACATTTGGCTATTTTATAGAAATACTATTCATTTTTGTATACTATAGCCTTGCTTAACTTGCTTATTATTCAATAATTTTTTTGTAGATTCCTTGGAATTTTGCAATCATGTGTCTTGCAAACAAGAATATTGTATTTTTCTTCCTCTCCCATTTGTATTCCTCCTTTCTTTCTTCCTTTCTTTCTTTCTTTCTTTCTTTCTTTCTTTCTTTCTTTCTTTTCCTTCCTTCCTTCCTTCCTTCCTTCCTTCCTTCCTTCCTTCCTTCCTTCCTTCCTTCCTTTGTTCCTTCTTTTTTTTTTAAACATGGTTATACAGAGTACAATTTCAGTACTATGATGAGAAAAAGAAAAAAAAAAAAAAAAAGGTAAGCCCTGGCTGGTGTGGCACAGTTGGCTGGGCATTGTCCCATGCACCAAAAGGTTTGGTTCTTGGTTGGGGTACATGCCCAGGCTGTGGGCTCAATCCCCAGTGGGGGGCATGCAAGAGACAGCAGATCAATATTTCATTTTCACATAGATATTCCTCTCTCCCTCTTCCTTGCCAGGGCTGACCAGCAGACCCTGAGCCATGGATGAATGATTGCTCTGACACAGGACAGCTGTGAAAGAGAGGGCAAAGGGACTGCCTGGCTAAAGGAACCAGATAACCCCGATCACCTGCTTCTTTAGGCTTTTATTGTAACAGCAGTTTGAAATAAAGTTTATCTTTTAGATATAATCAGTAGAGTAAGTAATCTTGAGAGGACACATGTGTCTGCAGTGTCCTTTAAGCAAGGATACCTGAAGATTAAGCATAAAGATTCTGGTAAACACCCAGCACGTAAACAGACTTGTTTGGAAAGGTCAAGCAAGGAACAATTAGTGATAGTCGCCTTCAGCCAACTTCCTTATGTCGTAATTCCCTCCTTACAGACTTTCCAACCAAGTCTCCTGTGCTCCCCCACACTCCCTCTCCCTCTAAAAAAATAAATTTAAAAAATGGTAAAAAAAAAAAAAAAAAAAAAAAAGAAGACCTGTCTTGCACCCAACCCTAGGGGTAAAACATGCAGTCTCTCACCATTAAGTATAATATTAACTGTAGATATTTTATAGAAGCTCTGGATAAAGCTGAACAAATTCTCCTCTCTTCCTATTTTCCTGAGGCTTGGGGAGTCCATGTAACCTGCCCAAGGCCACATTGTAAACATTAGAGTTTAATTGGGAAGATAAATCTCTCCAAATCCCATTCTCTCCAGGATTCTAATGCATATGTAAAACTAAGAAGGTTTAAAAAGCATGGTCAGAAAGTGGTGAGGACACAATGTGGCTCAAGCATATGTGTGTCTAGGAGAGTAGAAGAGTGTAGGTTGCTGTGGGAAGATATGTTTAGGGCTTGGAGAACAGGCTGGGCCAGGATGGACGGGAATCAAGGCTCTAAATTAGAAGATGTAGATTCTTCTGGCAAGAAATTGATGGCATCCTAAAGTAAGAAAGTAGGAGTAGAGAGCTCATTGTTTATGAGTTTTAATTAGTTTTTGATCCTAAATAAAATTAACTTTAATATCTATAAAAATACTTAGGGTGGTGGTACTTACTGTAACAAATATGCCTACACATGTCAGTCCTCAGCACAATAGATTATTTCTTGCCTGTGCAACAGTCCAGTGTTCATAGTTAACATGTAGCTTTCCACCATGAGACAATTCAGAAACTCAGGCGGCTTGTAGCAAATTAGCATCCTGTCTATGTAAGTGGAGAGAGGAAGGAGCAGGGAATTCTTCTTATAAACCTTGGCCAGGAGATGAAATGCATAACTTTTAAACATATCCCACAGCCTGACACGCCATTACTTGGTCAGATATGGCCACAAAGGAGACTAGGAAATACATTTCACTGTGGACCAGGGTGTGGGCGGGACGAAGGCTGAGGGTGGAAGCAGGCACAGGTTTTGGTGAAAAGTATTTGGTGAGAAGTCTTTGCCACAATAAAGATGCAGTAAAAAATTATCTAGTACATATACATTCCCAAAAGACCAAAGAGTTATTATTTTAGCCCATGAATTACTTTCCTGTTGCTGCTGTAACAAATCACCATAAACTCGGTGGCTTAAAACAACACACGTTGGTTATTTTACAGTTCTGAAGGTCAGAGGTTAGAAACGGGTCTCCCAGAGCTCAATCAATTAAGGAACCTCCTCCAACCCAGGAGGTTCTGGGGAGACTCTAGCTTTACCCTCTGAGGCTGCCCACGTTTCTGGGGGCATAGTCCCTTTTCATCTTTAAAGCCAGCAGTACCTGGTCGAGTCTTTCTCATGACTCCATCTCTCTGGTTCTGACTCTTCTGCTTCCCTCTTGCACCTCACATTCCCCACATGATTGCACTGAACCCGTTAGGATCATCCAGGATAATGTTTTATTTTATGGTTAGATGATTAGCAACCTTAATTCCATATAAAACTTTAGCACCCCTCCCTGCCCCGCCATGTAAGCTATAAAATAGTCACAGGTTCTGGAGATTAGGACATTTGGGGGAGCTCATTATTCTAACTACTACAGCACAGTAGAGTTTTACAGACAGCTGTGAATGGATATTATAATTTTATTTTATTATCTATTAAATTATGAAATGCAGCCTTGTGTAAAAGGAAAGAGTTAAGCAGCCCTGCATTCACATTTTAGCACTATCACTTAGTAGCTATGTAAGCTTATTAGTTCAGGCAAGCTACATAGCATCTGCATGTTTATTTTCTTACATGTAAGTCATACTTTTGCCATAGATATGTTGTTGGGCTCAAAAGAGATACAGTATGTTTAAGATACTCCCTGAGACATTGTTCATACTTCTTTTTGTTATTGTTAATCCTCACTGAGAATATTTTTCCCTTTTTTGTTTGTTTTTGTTTTTACAGAGAGAGTGCAAGGGAGAGAGGGAGTGGGGAAAGAGAGATAAAGAGAGAGAGAGAGTTCAATGTAAGATAGACTCATTGATTCATCCATTGGTTGCCTCCCATGCACACCTGGGGTGGGGGATCGAATCTGCACCCAGGTATGTGCTCTTCTCTGTGAATTGAACCTGTGACCCTTCAGTGTGCAATCTGAGGCTCTAACCACTGAGCAAACCCAGCCAGGGCTCAATATACTTCTTTTATTCAGGGTTGGAGAAGACTAGTACAGCCTTAGATAAAGGCATTATTTTTTTCAATCTTGAATTTCAAGGCTAGCTAGTTTTTTGTGTGTTTGTTTGTTGTTTTTTATATATATTTCTTTATTGATTTCAGAGAGGAAGGGAGAAAGAGAGAGAGATAGAAATATCAATGATGAGAGAATCATTGATCGGCTGCCTCCTGCACACCCCCTACTGGGGATAGAGCCCGCAACCCAGGCATGTGCCCTTGGCCAGAATCGGACCCGGGACCCTTCAGTCCGCAGGCTGATGCTCTATCCACTGAGCCAAGCCAGCTAGGGCTGTTTTTGAGTTTGTAGTGACATAAATGATGGTTGTATTTGTCAAGAGGTGGAATAGCATCTGAACTCCAAAGCACCTTTTACTATCAAAAGCATGTGGTCCTATATATAGAAATTGATAAACTGAGAAAGGAAAGTCTTTGCCTACTGGGAACGAGGTTAGAGTTCACTGTGCTCTATGGGAAGAAAGATTTGGGACAGTGAGAATCAGGTAAAGATGCTACAAGGGTCATTCAGAGGTGCTGGCCCAAAAAGGAAAAGTTAAACAAAAAAGAAAAATAGACAATTTCAGGAGAATGGAGAACATCTCCTAATTCCAAGTCCATTTGAAACTCTGAGATGAAATTGTTTTAAAGAATATCCTTATATCTACAGATGTGAATAGAGTAAGAATGTCAATAAAATGAGTTAAGGCAGATAATTGTTATTTTAAAATATATTTATTGTTGAAAGTATTGCATATGTCCCCTGTTTTTTCACCATTGACCCCTTTAGCCCATACGCAACCCCAGGCCTTCACCACATTATTGTCTGTGCCCAGGAGTTATGCATATATGCATACAAGTTATTTGGCTCATCTCTTTCCACCCACTCCCACCTTCCTTCTAAGATTTGACAGTCTATTCCATGCTTCCATGTCTCTGGATCTATTTTGTTCAATAGTTTATTTTGATCTTTAGATTCCACACAGAAGTAAGATCATGTGATACTTGTCTTCCTCTGACTGGCTTATTTCACTTAGCATAATACTCCCCAGGTCCCTCCATGCTATCTCAAAGTGTAACAGGGCCTACCTTTTAACTGCTGCATAGTATTCCATGGTATAAATGTACCACAGCTAAGGCAGAGAAAAATTTGTCAGAGATTGTATCCTGATTCTCTTGCCCTGTCGGATGCAGATATTAAGCAATTCTTATGTGCCTCTACTAGGGGCATGGAAGGTGACATTCAGATTCACCAGTAGCCATGAGGGGCATATTAGCAGATGAATGCCAGGGACTAGCTGGAGGATTTATTACCAGTGAGAGTGGAGGTAAGAGTAGCAAGGTGGGGACCCCTGCACTCCAATCATGTTAGGAAAACAGACTTCTAATGACATCACCAGTGAGAACTGAAACAGTAAATACAAGAACAGGGTCAACACCAGAGACCAGGGAAGAGCAGTTACACTCAGAGATAATTGGCAGCCGTCAGAGAATGACTTGTTAGAGTTAAAACATGGCTCTCATGTAGACGTAAAATGACCATGTGTCAAACGTTTTATGTAACTAACTAGTAGCCCATTTGCACAAAGATTCGTGCAATAGACCTCCATTCACCTGGCTGCCTGCACCAGTTTTCTGCCGGCACCGGGGATCCAGGCCTTGGCTGTGGCCAGCGCCTTCTGCCTTCTTTCAGGGTCAGGGCTTGGCCCTGGGTGGTGGCCTTGGGTTCGCCCTCACCCAGAGTCCCTGCTAGGGATCGCAGGAGCTGACCCCCAGTGGTTTCCTGCAATCCGTGCAGGCTCCCTGCTGGTGCCCAAGGCCGGGAAAGCTTCCGCCCAAGGCTTTCCCGGCCTGGGGCTCGGCCGCACCCAGCGTCCCTGCTACGGATAGTAGGAGCCGACCCCCTGGTGGTTGCCTGCGATCCGTGCAGGCTCCCTGCTGGTTTCCTGGTGGGCGTGGTTGGTGGGCGTGGTTGGTGGGCGTGGCTTGGGCGTAGCAAAGGTGCGTTCAATTTGCATATTTGTCTATTATAAGGTAAGATTAGTGAGAGAATGAGGAATATGCTACAAGTATTTCAAAGAAGAATTCAAAGGACACACACCTACTTAAGTAATCAGAATTGCTAAAATAAATTTGCAACAAAGGCCAAAATCTTCAATATCAGAATAATAATCAATTTCATTCCGCTAGACAAAACACAATTTAGCAAAATTTGCATTTCTGTGGACAAGACCCATCCTCGTTGCTACCACCTTTCTACATCTTACAGAGTGATAGCTCAAACACAGTGGATGGGTGGGTGTGGGATTGTTTCTGAGTCATATAACCCAGAAAGGTGTGCTGCACAGGACAGGTAGCCAATGAGAATTTGGGCCATGTTAAGGTCGTTTCTTTCACAGTTTTGCCTGACCAATCACATGTGGGCCAGTCTCGTGATGCTTTGTCGCTTTGTTCCCACACCTATGCATCATCTTGAAAAGCAGAATGGAAATAAGCAATCCCAAATCTGAAGAGATTGCGTGTCCCCGGATGGCACCATTTAAATGAAAAGAAAATAGCATTTCTAGAATGAGTCAATACGTTTTCTGTGTTCAGCAGTGAAACTTGGGACTTTCAGAAAATTTAGTTCAGTTACAGAGAAGTAACAAAATTTATAGATTTTCTACATTTGGATGGAGACCTGTACATTTTAAACCTGATAAACAGGCTAATAAATAATACAGTTTCTGTCACAAAATAAAGTGCTCTAGCAAAAGTATCCTATTGCTATGCATTCAGGAAAGACAGGCTCTGCTCCTTTATGGGGAAGGATGCAGAATGAGTAGCATGATGATTGAGAACACAATGGGAATTGTTCTATTTTTTAAAATATCATATCTCCTCTGACTGAGTCAAAATAATGGCACTTGGTATTATTCTGCCGCATAATTAAAGTTTCTCTACAGTCAAAAAGGAAGTGGGAATGCAGTTCGTAACCATCTAAGAGGGGTCTTCTCTCTCTTTGATAACCTCTTTTCTATCTCCATCTTGCTTGTCCTGCAGCTATCAAGTCTCTTTCCACAGCGTTCAGGTTTTGCCAGAAGTAACCAGAGGTACTATCACCATCCAGGGCCTCATGCTTGGAACTGCCCTGATCATTCACTCTCCTCTAAAGTATGATCCCCAGCCGGGAACATTAGTTGATTTTCATTTTGCAGATGATGAATAGTCTTACTCCATTACAATGAGAATGATGAGTAAGAGTTTAAAGGATTTTTCTAAACTGCAAATGGATGTAGGGTGAGAAAAATAAATGATTCTGAAGGAACCAAATCTTAATGGTAATATGTTCTGAAAGGCAGAGGCTAGAGCGGGGTTTGGGAGATATTTGTAGTATTGTGTGGACTCTACAGGTGGCGCTTAAATCACAAATAGGCCAGGCTCTTTCTCCAATGCGTGAGAATGATCCATCATCTGTGCGTGTATTTAGGTATCACACGTTACACAAGACTATTTCCCATTAGCTAGACCACAGGTTATGTGGTGAAGCCAGAGCTACACCATCCTAAGGGACAACATTCAGGAGCAAAGTTTGCATGCACTCTAACAGTATTTGCCAGATAATTAGAAAATGTTCCACTGCTCCGAAGCCCTCCTATATAATACACAGTTAAATGATTATTTTGGAGCTTATTTTGGAGTATTATTACCTTTGAGAAAGCATTGTTATTGGGCACTTTTTTCTGGGAGACATTAATGTGTATAATTAAAAACATACAATTCACCCTCTCTGCAGGACATCTATGAAACCATTTACGGGTTGTTTTTTCTTGTCCTTCTAGGTGTTGCTGACTGTGGACTCAAAGTAATGAGAAGAAAGTTATTTTTAGGTTGGCATAAGTGTTTTGGTTGCTCGAAACTAAAAAGCCTTATTTAGAGTTTGCATACACTACTATGGTACATTGTGTTTTATACAAAGCTAATTGCTTTCCTTAGTGTTGCCTTATCCATTTTTTTCTAATAAGCCTTCCCCACTAAAGAAATGAAAATGCAGTCAATTGGTACTGCTTGTTGGGGGGAAAAAAATAAAGTGTTCAAAGTGAAACAGTATACTAAAAATGTTTTCCTACCAGTACGACCCTGTTTGCAAGAACTTTACTTTTCCATAAGTTCTGAAAATAAAACATAAGAAACACCTATGTGTTCTATATACACTCACGTGACTAGATGGCCCCAAATGATCATTATTTGTTTGCATATTTGCAAAGCCTGTAGATGAAAGAAATGTTTGTAACCCTTCTGCTCACAGGTATCCCGATATTCAAATTCATCACTCCATACATTGATGAAGCACTTACTTTTGCTCTCATTTCTGTTGGTTGCTGAACAAAGCAATGTAACTCCTCGTGGAACTTGAACTTAAGAGCTTACTATCTAAAACAGTAAAATGAGAGACCATTGGTTAAATAGTTGCTTGAAGTCTCACCATCCAGTTTCAAGCCCGATTTAACTTGACAAATGGATACTAAGTTGAATATAAAACCCAAACCACTGTCCCTAGGCCATTGAACATTTGATAGTATATGAAAATGGGGTTCTGAATAGCTAATTCAGGATATGATTGCACTAGCCACTCAGATATGAAAATGGTTGTGATTCATTTGAACATGAAGCTTTCTGATGCCCAGCCATAGGCAGATGAGAACTGTGTTGGTCATAAGACAGACACATATATTTTTATCAGATGGAGTTTAATAACTTCAGGGTGAATTGAGGAGCCAGATGCAGGCAAGCAGGGTTGTCTCTGAGGAGTCGGGCATGAAGGAATAGAGGAGCAAAAGTGTAAAAGGAAGATACAAGAATATCTCCCTTTTGCCAATTTCTGATATTAATTAATTTGAAAAGATCATTCGGAATGTGCTTTTTTTTTATGTTTTAGAGGCATTTGAAGCTCTCCGTTAGGTTTGCAACTTCATAATGATGATCTGTGTGATAGAGGAAGTGAGGCTGAGCGTAGACAAAACATTGCAGCCAGAGGGGATCTTCGGAAGCACCTTCCCTCTGCCACCTCTTTCCCTGGGTGGCTGTTAGGCCACCATGACCAGGTAATCTGTGCTGCCATTCTCTCCTTCCCCAAACTTTCACACTTTCACTGGTACTTTGCCATAGCCCCTTCTCAGGCTAAACCTTCTGTAGCCCCCGATTCCCCCAGAAATAATCACTGGACCAAATCTGCCTACCATTCATTCTACGAGCCCAGCCTTAAATTGCCTTCCAAAGGATCGTCCCTTTTCCAGTGGAAGAAAACAAGATTCTATTCCCAGCCACTTCAGCCAGCCCTAGCTGAAACGTTGCAAGTCTCCTGATTTTAAAGTGTTAAAGAAAGAGAAGGGTGTGAGGGAGTTCAAGGAAGCAAGGAGAAAATATATTAGAACACCCTTAGGAAAACAGGCATCAGAAAAGTCCATTGTAATATATATAGCCCTAGCCGGGTAGCTTAGCTGGTTAGAGTGCCATCCCCAAAGTTGTGGGTTCAGTCTCACATAAGCATCAACCAATGAATGCATAAATAAGTAGAACAACAAGTTGATGTTTCTCTCTCTCTCCTCTCTCTCTCTCTCTCTCTCTCTCTCTCTCTCTCTCCCCCTCCCCCATTCCTCTAAAATCAATCTATAAATTTTAGAAATGTGCACACACACACACACACACACACACACACACACACGCGCGATACAAATATGATTACCTGAAGTCAGTGGAAGGGAATCTTGATGCAGAAAGTTTTTACTCTTTGTTATAGTAGACAGAAGTTTGGTCCTCATGATCTTTGCTCTCTGGATCACACACAACTCTGGTTGATACATTATATGGCAAAAGGGATTTTGCATATGTAATTAAGATTGCTGATCTGCTTACCTTAGGATAAGGATATCTTGGGTGAGCCCAATCTAATCACAAAGTAGACAACTTTCTTTGACGGAGGTCAGAAGAGAAGCAGCAGAACAGAAAGACAGAGAGTGAAGGTGACTCACTGAGCTGGCTTGAGATGGAGAGGATGACAGGACCAGGAATGCGGTGACCTGAAGGAGCTGGGAGAGGCTCCTGGCCTGCAGGGAGCACCGAATCGGGGATCTTGCACTCCCAACTACTAGGAACTGGATCTGCTATGAGCACATCTCCTTCCCTTTACCTCACATGCTTCAAGACAAGAGCCCAGGATGGCTGACATCTCTGGCCTTGTGAGACCCAAAGCAGAAGAACCAGTTAAGCCTGCCCAGACTTCTGACCTACAGAACTGATTTATGTCATTGATAGGGAAGTAATATTGGACATGTAATGAACCATATTCTCTGAAAATTAACACATACACACACACACACACACACACACACACTGATGACTGTGTACTCCATGCCAATTTACTGTTTAAATTTTGTAGATCGGTGAGCACAGGAAAAATTAGGACAATGCCCTTACAAATTCATCTCACCCCTAATCTAGGTAGAGAAAATGATGGAAGGAAAAACATTTCCCCTGTGATTAAAATGAAGTGATAAGGCCTACTTCTCAGCGTTTTGTGAGAGTTAAACGTGATTAAAGAATAAAGCACGTGGTCCATTCCTTAGCACACGTTCAGTACGCTCCACAAGGTAGTCTCCCTTCCTCCACCTGCTGCCCAGCTGAGGTTGTGACTGAGTATCGCCCTACCTGAAGATTTTTCCAGAATTACACACCCTGAAACAAAACGCAGTACTGTATACTGGGCAGTAAATCAGTACCATCTGTGATGCTTGTTCACAACAGCCTCCCATAACCCACACCAGAACTATTGACCATCAGTCTCCAGGGTTGGGCCCCTGGGAAGAGAGACGAACATGCTCCCAGAGGTTGAGTTCCGTGCAGTTCCATAGCAGGCACTCAAGAATCCTGCAGCGTGGGTGTGGCCAGTCTTGATTAGATGGAGGTAGCAACAGCTGAGTTATGGAATCTTCCAGATGGGAATGCAGCCCCACAACATGGCTGAGGGCAGAGTTATTGCTTCTGCTGGAAGCAAGGCAGCCTGCACCTTCTGCTCCTCACACAGATTTCTCCAGCGAGCTAAGGAAACGCAAAGAAGCTATATTCTTCCTACCGCTTAGTTGAGACGATCTATAAAAGAAGCAGCAAAGAGAATGCCATGGTGTGACTATACGTACTCGTACCTGGAGCTGCTGAGTTGCTAGCTGCCCTTGGAACTCGGCTGTGGTTGAAGTAGGAAAACCTGCTGGGTTTATGAGAACTGGCCTCTAGTAGCAACCGTGACCATTATTCTTTTCTTTTATGGTGTTTCCTTTTCAACTGCGTTGGAGATCTTTGTTGTAGGCGTATACCCTGGGGCACCGGTGGTGTGTGCAGACTTCAGTGAGATACAGCACATGAAAGGACACAGTGTAAGTGTGACGAATCGCAATGACAAGGCTGAGTCGGAGGTAACTTGTGAATGATAAAGTGAATTGAACACTCCCTTCGGAGGACAATGCAAAGGGGAGGTGAGGGGTAACCTGAGGACATGGACTATGATCTCGTCTCTGGAAAATGTGCCGCAGATGCTATGTACCACCATGCCCTGATCAAACCCTCAAGGTTTTTTTTTGTTTTTTAGTGTTTGGTTTTTTTTTTTACACCCTGTCCAAAATAAATATCATCTGCCAGCAAGTGTACACATTATTAGCAATAGGCTACATGAGTCAATCATTCATGAAGGTGGGGAATGTGGCATTGATCCAAGGTTGAGCCATGTGCCAGTAAGATGAAAGAGCATTGCCTAGGTACTCAAAAGAAAGACCAGTGCAAATAGGTCACACGATCAACAAAGCAACACAGCTATTAAAACCAAAACCCTTCCCTGGTGAATGAGTGAAAACTCACCAGTGACAGTTAAAAATAAAACCTTCCCCTGTTGTGACCTCTTCGTACCCCTTCCTCTTTTTGATTTAAGAAGCAAAGTTTTTAAAAATTGAAGATTAAAATCAAAGGCTATCCCAAACCCTTAACAAAACTAACTTAAGCAACACATTGGGTCTCATTTTTGGCTTGAGTTTGATATTAAAAAATGATAATGGCTGTTAGTTGGCTTTTTTCCAACTGGACTTTCTTACAGGACTTCCAGGATACTGTTAATTAGGAAAAGAGTTACAAAATAAAGGGGATTTGGGTAGAAGAAACTACAACTATGGTGCAAACATATTCAATCTTTCTGGCCATTCTCAGCTGTATCACTTGTCCAAAGTGTCACTTATGAGCCTGGTATGAAGAACATGCAGTAACATGATATGGCGAATTTTTTTGTTTTACAGTTGAAAACACACTTTTGTACTCACCCTTATCTTGTACACACTTGAATTGATTGACAGCTTTCTGCCACACACAAAGGGAGAACACTCTTCCAGACTTGTCAAACTGTCTGTGCAATGTTTTAGAATTATGAGAAAATAATACATTAGTATATTAAAGTCTATTAGATATTCAGTGTTCATTGCACCTCAAGGAGCACTGTAATGTCTCATGATGCTTGGCAAACAATGATGATGCTTGGAAAACCACCCTGAATCTTGCATAGCAATGAGAGCTGTGATAGGAATCCTCCAGACTCTGGAACTCTGAAGCCATCTTCTACTGATAACCCTGCTGCCTGTTGCTATCTGTTTTTAAATACTTTTTTGGCTGGGATCCTCTGATGTCACCTCAGTAGCTAGTGGTTCCTTTGTTTTCAGCCAGGTGTTTGGAGTTATTTCTGAATATCTGTTCAGGAGATACCTCTCCATTCTGTGCTAGCCCATCCCACCCCACTTTATTTATTTATTTATTTATTTATTTATTATTTATTTATTTATTTTATTTCTTATTTTTTTAGAGATTCATAGTGGGCACTATTTTTTTATTATTATTTTTACTTATTGTCTAAAGTTTTACATATTTCTCCTTTTTCCCCAATTGACACCCCCGCCAGCCATTCCCACCCTGGGCAAGCCCCCACAGCCTCAGTATCTGTGTCCATTGGTTATGCTAATATGCATGCATACAAGTCCTCTGGTTGCTCTCTGACACCCCCCTCCACCTCCCCTGCCATCCGTGTCCCACTTTATTTTTTTTTTTAATGCCCTAGTACTGCTAGAATTCTTAAGAAAATTTCTCATCAAATGTATTTTTTTATTGAATATATTGGGGTGACATTGGTTAATAAAATTTTATAGGTTTCAATAACCAAATGCATTGATCCTTTCTATTACTATTTCCATTTCTAATGTTTACCGACAAATCAATATCAGTCAGAATTCTCCAGTAAATCAAAGATATATATATATATATATATATATATATATATATATATAGTTTGATTTTAAGAAATTGACTCACATTGCCCTAACCAGTTTGGCTCAGTGGATAGAGCACTGGCCTGCGGACTGAAGGGTCTCAGGTTCGATTCCAGTCAAGGGCATGTACTTTGGTTTCGGGCACATCCCCAGTAGGGGGCATGCAGGAGGCAGCTGATCAATGTTTCTCTCTCTCATCTATGTTTCTAACTCTCTATCCCTCTCCCTTCCTCTCTGTAAAAAATCAATAAAATATAATTAAAATAAAAAAAGAACTTGACTCACATGATCATAGGGGCTGGCAAGTCTGAAATCTGTAGGGCAGGCAGACTTGAAACATAAGCAAGGGTTGATATTGCAGTCTTGAGGCAGTTTATTTTATTCTCTGGCAAAACTCTTAGTTTTGCTACTAATGCCTTCAACTGATTGGATGAGGGACCACCCATTTTATGGAGGACAATATTCTCTATTTCAAGTAAACTCATAGTAGATGTTAACTTTACAAAATACCTTGATAATAACTAGATTAGCATTTGATTAAGTCTTTGGCTATTATTACCTATTAAAATTGACATAAAAATCAACCATCACAATACCTATCTAGGAAAAAACAAACAAACAAACAAACAAAACAGCCCTGGCTAATGTGCCTCAGTGTCAGCCCGCACATTAAAGGGTCTCAGGTTGGATTCCTGGTCAAGGCATGTACCTGGTTGCAGGTTCCATCCTAGACCTAGTTGGGGTTTGTGCAGAAGGCAACCTGTCGATGTATCTCTCTCACATCCATGTTTCTACCTCTATCCCTCTATCTCTCTCCTTTCCTCCTTCCCTCCTTCCCTCCCTTTTACTGTCTCTAAAAAATCATTGGGAAAAATATCCTCCAGTGAGGATTAACAAAAACAACAACAGCTATTCTCTACAGCATTCTTAAGAAATCTGTTTGCCTTGTCTATGAGTTCCTTCTCTTTTTTCCCTTTTTCACTCAATTCCCCCCAGGCTGACCCCACAAAAGCTGTAAGCCTGCTTTCTATCTATCAGTCTGTCTCTATTTTGCTTGTTGATGCATTTTGTTCATTAGATTCCACATATGAGTGAGATCATATGGTATTTGTCTTTCTCTGACTGGCTTATTTCACTTAGCATAATGCTTTCCAGGTCCAACCATGTTCCAGTAGTATTCCATTGTGTAGCTTTATTATCCACTTATCTACTGATGGACACTTGGGCTGCTTCCAAATCTTGCCTATCCATACTAATAATAGAGGAATATGCAAATTGTCCAGGATGCCATCGCAGTAATGACCAAACAGCAGGCTGCATGGGGCAACTAGCCTGGCAGGGGGGTTAGTGAGGGATGACCAAAGAACTGAACAGCAGGCTGCGTGAGGCGACCAGGCTGGCAGGGGCATTAGTGAGGGATGACCAAATGACTGAAGAGCAGGCTGTGTGGGGTGACCAGGCCAGCAGGGGGGGCAGTTGGGGGCAACCAGGCCAGCGGGGGTGGGGGCAGTTGGGGGTGACCAGGCTCGCAGGGGCGGCAGTAAGGGGCGACCAGGCCAGTGGGGAAGTGCAGTTAGGGGCGACCAGGCCAGCAGGGGGGAGCAGTTGGGGGCAATCAGGCAGGCAGGCAGGTGAGGAGTTAGGAGCCAGTGGTCCCAGATTGTCAGAGGGATGTCCGACTGCCAGTTTAGGCCCAATCCGGCAGTCAGACATCCCCCAAGGGGTCCCAGATTGGAGAGGGTGCAGGCTGGGCTGAGCCCCCCCCCCCCCACATGCACAAATTTCGTGCACCAGGCCTCTAGTTGTAAATAACACTGCAATGAACATAGGAGTACATATATTCTTTTGAATTTCTGTTTTGGGTTTTTTGGATAAATTTCAAGAAGTGGAATTACTGGGTCATAAAACATATCCATTTTTAATTTTTTGACGTAACTCCATACTGCTTCCCACAATGGCTGCACTAACCTGCATTTCTACCAACAGTGCAGGAGGGTTCCATTTTCTCCACATCCTCACTAACACTTGTTTGTTGATTTATTGATGATAGTCATTCTGACAGGTGTGAGGTGGTATCTCATTGTGGTTTAAAAATGCACTTATCTGATGATTAGTGACTTTGAGCATCTTTTCATATGTCTATCAGCCATCTGTATGTCCTCCTGTGGTGATTACTTAGGGAAGGGGGTGGGAGGAGGTGGAGAAGGATATAGGGAAGAAAAATGGTGAGAGATGGAGACTTCCCTTGGGGTGGTGAACACACAATACAGTGTACAGATGACGGGTTGTAAAATTGTACACCTCAAACCTGTATAATTTTTTAACCAGTGTCACAACAATAAATTAAATAGAAAAGAAAAAAAAACCTGCATTCTTAACTAATCTGCTTTCCAATTTCTCCCAGAAATATGGGTAGAACTTTGAACCACTCTCTCTGTTTAGCACTCTTCTCTAGAGAAGATTCTTTATTGAGAGCAATAACTTCTTAACTTCATATTTTCATGGATTTCCCTTGAGAATTATTGAAAACTTTTGGCCTTGATCTTGGGAAAAGAAAAGTACATATGTACAATTGTAATATTTTACAAAATCCTCAGATGTTTACATTAGTGAACCTTGTGCATCAGTTTATAAACCTTTACCCTAGATTAAAGATTTAAAAAATGGGATATTCTCCACTTTATTTTGGGGAATTTTTATTTTATTTTCTCATCATGTGAGTTGAATAAGAATTAATTTAAAAATAGACAAGGTCAGTTGAAGCAACAAGCAAAGCTTAGTCTGTATCATTGTAGATAATTTAAGATATGGAGTCAATTAATTTAAAAGAAAACACATTCTCAAGAAGTTATTTTTGTTCCCAAGACTCATAGGAAACTTTCATAATCATTGTCATCTCTGCAAAGAAGAATCATATTTAATGTACCATTGAAGGAACATAATTTTAAGACGGGCTTCTTTTTAAATCTAGAATCTCAGGTATACCTGAACTATGAAATCACTAGGAATTTCAATTGCCTGTCATGCTGCTTTCAGCTTGATTATTGTTAACTGCATTAATCTTATTATTATTATGAGATAAAGCTAGTTTTTACATTACAGCACATCAAAATCAATTTGTAATGAACTAAAGATTTAATTTTAAATGTTTATCAGAGAATATTCCACCTGAATTTGAGTGATTTTATGCCAAATATTGATAGTTTCGATCATTTTAATATCCTTTAGTATAGGATGTTTTATGAACAAAACACTGTATAAAAAAGTCTGTTTTGTGTAGACACTATCTAAATAAAGTATTGTGCTTAATAACTATATTATTATAGCAGAAACAAAGAGGATTTAAATGAGTGTTCACAGTGGTCTGTATTTTTTATATAGTACTGAGTTTAGAGCACTAACAAAGAAGTGTCTGTCTAAAGGCAGTGAGAAATATGAATAGATAACTATAGATAGATAGATATAAAGGTATAGATATACAGATATACATGTGTAGATATATATATTAGAGAAACTGAAGATATTTTCTGTTTAGAAAACAAAACATGGCAATAATATAAGAACCTTGAGAAACTTAAATATGTTTCATGCTAAATTTAAAAAGCAGGACTGTGCCCTAGGCAGTTTGGCTCAGTGGATAGAGCATCAGCCTGCATACTGAAGAGTCCTGAGTCCCGGTCAAGGGCAAATATCTCGGTTGCAGGCTCCTCCCCAGACCAGGCCCTCATCAGGGTGTGTGCAGGAGGCAACCAATCGATGTCATCTCTCACATTGATGTTTCTCTCTCCCTCTGTCACTCCCCCTCCCACTCTCTCTAAAAAAATCAATGGAAAAATATCCTCTAGTAAGGATTAAAAAAAGAAAAAAGCAAGACTGTAATGCATACTTTGTCACAACTTGTGTCAAACAAGAAAATGTACATGTGAGATGTGAGTATGTTTATGTGTTCACAGACTATCTAATTGACTACACAAAAATCTGATAATAGTAGTTGTTTATAGGAAACTTGCTTTTTCACTGAATATGTTTTGTAATGCTTGAATTTTTAACCAGGGTGTATATTACCTAATAAAATTTTTTAATTAAAATAAAATTGCTATAATGTGTGTAAGGAATCCCAGTTACAGATATTTGTTATAGGGTTTATTCCAATGATGAAAATGAGTGAAAAATAAATATTTATTATGTGCTATGTGTAAAAAAAATTCAATACATTACCTCTGATGTTCCTATAAGGTAGGGTTTCCTATTTCCATTGAAAAGAATTATGTTGAGACTCAGCAAACTTAAGAATCTATTCAATGTAACTCCCATAACATAAAATAGAGGTAGAATTTAATTTCAGTTTTGTTTGATTTTGTGTCTGCTGATTAAAGTTGGATGGAAAGTTGTAGCAGATGATCCTTAGGGTCAATCCCAGTACTAATCCATTATGATTTTTGACAGACTGGAATTAAAAAATGAGTGTTTTGTGCCGTTTTGGTTATTGTTACATAGTCAAAAAAACCAACTGGTAAGTAAGCAAGTACTTCTTTGCTTTTGCAATTTGAATGTTGAAAATGTTAAAGTTAATAAGAGGAAAGGTTAGAAAAGGGGCTTAATAAAGAGGTTATGAAAAATAATACAAGCATGTAAGGCTCTTTGGCAGATAGCCTATATTGGCATTTAGAGTAAAGACAAAAGTGTAGAGTTTCCTGAAAGATAGAGGGCCGGTGAAGATATTCAGAGAACAGCATGAAGTAATTACAACTGGGAAATGGAGAGATGAGCTCAGGCTCTTGTTTTAGACATCAGTAGAAGGGACGCTGAGAAAAGCAACAATTTCTGTGGTTCACATGACCAGTCCCAATAGTCTTTCCAACTCCTTTCCCAATTTCATTCACATTCTCACGATTTCTTCCAACCACTTGGCTGATTTCAGTAGAAATGACATATATTTCATTGAACTCCCAGAATGCTCTTATTAAAGATATTCCCTCAACAATAACTGTTGTAGTTTTTGTTGGAAAAATTACAGCTACACAAGCGAGCCAATTATTATATCTGATAATAGACAAGATTGACCTTTGGGTAAATATGCCTAACCACAATAGAATTAACATTTTTGCCTCCTATTTCTTTGTTGTTCAAACTATAACATAGCTTTCCAAACCTTTGTTTAGACAAAGATACTAATAAGAGCTGATTGATAGAGACCTAAAAATATTATAAATCTATCTGAACCTCTGGTTAATGCAATGGTTATTAGGTTTATACAATAAAAAATGAAGTTAGACTATATTAATTTGGAATTTGAGACCAGTCACTCAGAGTCTGGGCTATGTGAGCCTCAAAAGTATTAAGCAGATGTTTGCTGAGTCAATTAATAAAGTAAACCCCACGTAAAGTAGCATAAAAATATTTAATGTGGAATGAAAGCTATTTCCAAGCATCTTCTAAACCAGTGGTTCTCAAGCAGGGATGATATGTCCCCCAGGGAACATTGTCAATGCTGGAGACATTTTTGGTTTTTACAATAAGTGGGGGGATGCTACTGGTATCTAGTGAGTGGAGGTCAGGATTGCTTTGAAACATCCTATAATGCATAAGACATTCTCCCACAAAAGGAATTATCAGCCCAAAATGTCAATAGTGGTGAGGTTGAGAAACCTCTAAAAGCACCCATTTATCTTATGTCAGTATGCTTATTGCAAACTATGTTTATCCAATCATTAAGGGAGGTCCCCTAAAACTTCCACTAGGAAATCTTTTGTTGATCCAGGTTAGTTAATGCCATAAAAATCATTTAATGTGTCTGCCTGTTATTCTTTTCCTGTACTGGGACTCTAATGGAGACACTAGTGTTAGCTTATTATACTATATAGTAGATGCTGCCATAACACTAACTCTATTATGACAATCAAAATGCTTAAAAATGATCAAACTAAAGTTTCTTTTAAAATGTGAATTGTGACACAACTCACAAATTTACACTTGTATTTTCTTCCTCAGACCAAATGTAATCTAAGAAAAAACCCAATTCACTTTTATCTGCTTTCATATTATGTATTGAATTTGAAGTGGTGGATTTATTTGAGAAAACAACATATAATGAAAATTAATACTCGAACAGTTGAGTTTAAACTACATATTGTATAATATATATTACTAGAAAAAATATGCCTGGGTGATCGAGCTATAGCCATTGTAATTATGATTTATTATTTAGTAAAATGACTGACGTTGTCTAAATTAATTGTGTACATTTATAAAATGTACTTTGTGTTAAATTACAAAATTAAAATTGAAGAAAGAAATCAACATGTTTAGACAAAAGAGAAAAAGAGTCTATAAGTAGTTTTGCTATGGTATACAAAAGCTACTAGACCCTGGGGCAGCTTTGTATTAATTAATATAGCTTTGTTTTAATGATATATATTTGTAATTATGAACTTGTAAGTATCCGAAAAACCTAATGTGTTTTGAATGAAAAAAAAAAAAATCAGACCTAAGAACATCCTTTACAAAATAAAATTTAATTCTATTTTTTATAAGGAAATTAGAAAAATAAGCAAAGGTAAAAGATTCAGAAATTTTTTTCTCTGCTTCCAAAATTCCTTTTTAATTTCTTTAAGAAGGAAAGAGTTATTTGCTTATTCATTAAAGTTAAGAGAAAAACAAGAAAATCCCTACAGAACAGACCTAGGGGTTAGATGGGACAACAGAACCACACCCAGATTATCTAATCACTTCTACCACAAAACCAATGGGCTTTAGGCAGGGGACTAAAACAATCCCCTCCTCTCTCAATTGTTGAGAATCCAGAAATGATTTCTTTTTGCAAAGTAAATTTAAGTAAAAAAACAGAGGTTATGAACCAGTTCTAAAAAGCATAAGAACATTTAGGCATTAGTAAATATACCTGTGATCTACAAAGATATTTAGGAAAGGGTGGAATGGCATAAAAGTAAACAAATGGATAAAAACAACCAATTTAAGACCTTGTACTTAACCCTTCAAAACCTTTTTTTTTTCTAGATGCTTTTGTGTCAGTATTAATAATAAAACGTGGGACTTTTGACCCAATTCTGCTACTGGCTTTCTGAGTAAACTTAGAAAATCACTTAAGTACTTTTTTGCCAGTTTCCTGTGAACAGTGATAGCATCTGTACCTTACATCATATTTCTTCAAAGTAGAACATCATTCATCAGCCAGAGAAAGACTAAGCAAACAGCACATCCAATGGCTACCTAGCGTGTGGTGCCGCCTGTGGTTTCCTGGAACACCAACCTGCATTCTCTGCAGTTCTAATGAGCACAGTCACTTTCTGCTTCAGTGGAAATGATCCTTATCTGGAGAATGGCACCAAGTTTTGGAGTAGATGAAATTTGTTGATTTGCATGAAGCGTGCTTTAAAGGTAAATACAGGTACAAAAGGACTGTCTTGCTTGAGAATTTTTCAAATTATAGCTTTTAAAATGGATGTATTACCAACACTACTGCACTTATTTAAATCAAGAAGAAAGTGACTTTGAAAGCAAATGGCTTTCAATTCCTAAGCATTATCTAGTTTGTCTAAGTGTCCCCACAAAGTCACTACAAACCTGGTCAGATTTCTCGCTAAATTTGATGGCTCTGGCTTTATTTGAATACTAGGAGACAGTCATACCAAGAATCCCAACTAACATATAAGAGAGGTATGTTATATAATAAAAAAATTGGGTTTTGTCCTGGGTTCCTGCCATGGAGCTTCTACAACCCTTGAAATGTCCTCAGTGATAGAAATGTATTTGTCATTCATGATTACATCTGAGTTTATGCTGATGAGGTAACTCAGAGTGGAACTCTATATAGCATAGGTGTGGGGTCTGGTCAACAAAAAGACAATCACTGATTACAGGGTTGGTATTTGACACCAGCCCAAACCCCAGAGAGGAGAGAGGGGCTGAAAATTGAGTTTACTCATGTGGCCATTGATTTAACCAAGTGTACCAATGTAATAAAACCTCAGTAAAAACTATGAACATTAAAGCTCTGGTATTCCCTGATTAACACATTGATATCCTGAGAGGATGATATGCCCTGATTCCACAAGGAAAAGTCACAGAAGTTTTGAGATTAGGACCCTCCCAGACCTTGACCCTATGTGTTTCATTAGGTTCTTCCTGAATTGAATTGTTTATAATAAAACTGTCATCATAAGGATAGCACTTTTCTGAATTCTGTGAGCCGTTCAAATGAACTATTAAACTTTAGTATGTTATGGAAACTCCTAAATTTGTAGCCAGTTGATCAAAATCGTGGGTATCCTGCCCGGTCAGCATGGCTCAGTGGTTGAGCATTGACCTATGAACCAGGAAATCACAGTTGGATTCCTGGTGAGGGCACATGCCGGGGTTGCGGGCTCCATTCCCAGTGTGGGGCCTGCAGGAGGCAGCCCATCAATGATTCTCTCTCAGCAGTGATGTTTCTGTCTCTCCCTCTCCCTTCCTCTCTGAAATCTTTTCTAATAAAATGGTAATATGCAAATTAACCATCACTCTGCTACATAAGCCACACCCACCAGCCAAGCCACGCCCACCAGCCAATCAGGGCGAGTATGCAAATTAACCTAAACCAAGATGGCTACAGCCACAGAGAGCAAGGTTTCCCAGGTAACAGAGCAAGCCAAGCTTTCCATAGCTGTTGCAGGCCTAAGCTTCCACTCAAGCTACAAAGATTCAATTATAGAAGGTAAACAAATTCAAACAAATGGCGGCAGAATGGAGCTTGAGAGAGCAGGCCAGGGTTGCCGGCGGCAACAGGGGAAGCAAAGCTTTCCGCACACCCTGGGCAGGCCCACCCGCTTAAGGCAACAAAGTTTCAATTATAACCCCAACACAAATGGCTGCGGGCCTCAGAGGGAGCCCCAGGCTTGGCTCTGCTCCAGGCTACAAAGTTTCAATTGTAGAAGAAAAATAAATCCCAGATACCAGGGCCTCTGCTTGGGTTGCCAGGGGGCGTGGCCGGCCTGCAAACCACCACAGGCCCCTCGCTCAGGTCGCCCCATGCCCCAAGGGAACCCCACCCTGATCCGGGACACCCTTCAGGGCAAACCAGCTGGCCCCCACCCATGCACCAGGCCTCTATCTTATCTAATAAAAGAGTAATATGCAGATTTATCATCACTGCAACACACAATATAGCTGCCCTCATGTGGTCAAAGATCCTGCCCCCATGTGGACACAAGATGGCCACTACAAGATGGCCAGCAGGGGAGGGCAGTTGGGAGGGACCAGGCTTGCAAGGGAGGGCAGTTGGAGGTGATCAACCCTGCAGGAGAGGGCAGTTAGGAGTGACCAGGCTGGCAGAGGAGGGAAGTTGGGGGCAAACAGGCTGGTAGGGGAGCAGTTAAGCATCAACTAGGCTGGCAGCAGAGTGGTTAGGGGGTGATCAGGCTGGCAGGCAGAAGCAGTTAGGGGCAATCAGGAAGGCAGGCAGGCAAGCAGTTGGGAGCCAGCAGTCCTGGATTGTGAGAGGGATGTCCGACTGCCCGTTTAGGCCTGATCCTGGGATCAGGCCTAAATGGGCAGTCAGACATCCCTCTAGGAGTCCCAGATTGGAGAGGGTACAGGCTGGGCTGAGGGACAACCCCCACCGTGCATGAATTTCGTGCACCGGGCTTCTAATAAATATATATATTGGGTGTCCTGGGGATACCCTGAACTGGCTCTGGCATTTGCAGTGGGGAAAGTCTTGTGGGGGATTGAGCCCTTAACTCATGGGGTCTATGATAAATCAGGATGGTCGGTATCAGAATTGAATCACAGTACACCAGCTGAGGTTAAAACAGAATAGGGTCTCCTGGGGCTGCAAGTGAAAATCAGGACTAGATGATGTACTGTACCTCTGCACCCTCTCCCTGCTGCTTCAGCTGCTAGGAACCTTCCAGACATCCCTCTCTTCTGAGAGATTCTGAGCTATGCTACCCGTCTGGTTTTAAGAGAGAACAAGTTGCTTTCACTTTGCTTCTCAGTTCTTCTCAGTTCCAAGGCTGGAAGAGTTCCTCTTTATCAAGATGGACTTCCCTGAAGGCTTGCAATGGATGAAAGGAAGTGCAATGCAGAGAGCCTTAGGATGATCCTATTTTCTAGATGGTCACCTAATGGCAAGGCCAACAGAAATGCCTTCAAGTGGGCTTGCTTTTCCCATTAATCAAGTCCTAGCTCAATGAGGTTCAGAAAGAGGGAAGTAGTTCCTTCTAATTCCGGTCTAAGATCTTCCTCTCAAGTCTTTATTTCTTAGCCTCAGGTAATCCTTTTCCTAAAATGATTGGCAGGGGGACTATTCACTTATTTGATATAAAGGGGTAAAATTGCATAGGTCCAGAAACATTCCAAAAAATAACAATAGAGATCTAGGTTTACTAATCTATATTTCTATATGCAGAGCATCCATAGCCCAGCCAGTGCCCACCTAGGTCATCTTATCCCAGATCTTTCCTTCCCATATCCTTCTTTCAGTTTGTGGTAAAATTTATACATTCAGTCTTAAACAAAAATGCAACAATATAAATTCATGTGGATTCAGAGTAATCTAATTCATACAGAGTAATTACAGTGGCTTTTTTTTTTTAAGGTACAATGCCTATAGAAGCTCTGCTAAACCTGTACCCAACCAACTTCCATTATGAAATAGAACAGTGAGCTTCTCCAATTGAACATCTGCATTCAGTTCAGTGGTCACTTCAGAGTTTTTCTCAAGAATAGAGTGTCCATGCTCTCTGCCCCATTTTATTTACTGATTGATGAGAGAGAGAGAGAGAGAGAGAGAGAGAGAGAGAGAGAGAGAGGGAGAGAAACATGGATTTGTCCCACTTATCCATCGGTTGATTCTTGTATATGTCCCACCCAGGGATCAAACCCATAACCTTGGTGTATTGGGACAATGCTCTAACCAACTGAGCTACTGGCCAGGCCCATGCTCTCTTTATAGTTCTGTCACTAAAGAGCCCACTCGCATGTTTTGCTTAGAACAAAATAATTCTTCTCCAAAACTGAATTAAAAGCCTCCCCATTTAATAAGTTGAAACTGCTTTCAATTGTGTTAAGTGATTTTGTCTATGCTTTACATATAAATGTATGTTTACTAAATATACATATATATGGAACAGACAGGCAAATATATATATTAATGTACTGTTGTCTAAGAAATATAAGGGTCATCAACTTTATTATTGTGTCATCAAAAGACATTGTGGAGATTTTATATATATATACTAGAGGCCCAGTGCATGAATTCATGCATAGGTGGGGTCCGGCTGGCCCAGCCTCAATCGGGGGTGAAGGGTGAGGGGGAGGGGATCAGGGCTGGACCTGTTGGGAGGAAGAGATGGCGGGAGGTTGGCCGTCTGGCCCACCCCGATCTGGGCCAGATCAGGGCCAGGCTGGCTGTGGGGAGGGGCTTCAGGAGGTTGGCCGGCTGGCCCTGCCCCCTATTGGAGTAGGGGAGACAATGAGGGACAGGGCCAGCCCGGGGAGGGGCTGTGAGCCCATTGGAGAGGTGGGAGCTCATCTGGGGCAGGGCTGGCTGATGGTGGGGCCAAGAGAGGTTGGCTGCCTGCCCCACCCCCTGATCCCCTGATCCAGCCTGTTCACTGGCCACAGTGGGAGTCATAGCAACCAGTCTTTCTAGTAGTTTACGGTGTTCTAGTCGCTGGCTATATATATATATATGACATTGTGGTTATATTTTATAGACATTATATATTTTTCCCAATGTAGCTGGTTCACATCTAACTTTAAGGACCACTCACCCCTTAGATTTTCTGCATTCTATGCAGAAAACTTGTTCTCATTCTTCGGGCTGAAAAAGAACACCACTGTCTGAATTTAAGGCCATCAGTGCAGAAATAGGAGTTTGTTTTAAAATTGATATTGCTTCAAAATTATAAAGGGGCTAGACCTCAAAATATGTTCAATTACTCTTTATTTGTAGGTAGTGATGAACAGCATCCTTACCTTTTGAACTCTCCAATAGTTTCAACAGTTGTTTATTTAACCACTGCAGCAGCATTTCAATACCTTGTATCTAAAATGTTACTGTTCATTTGCTTGCAACTACAGACCCTGGAGGGTCTACATACCTGGCCCTGGTCATTTTCTACTCTATTTCTGATAAATCACTCTTTCCTATCTTCGCTTCCATCTCATTTGAAGCAAGGCCAATATTTTCTTATCTGCTTTCAGATGTTTATGTACATTTGATAGGCATCTGCTTGTCCGTATCATTAAAACAATCATATCTGTCAGCATATTCTTTGCTTAACAATAATCTCACCAAGTAACATTAATACACACATTCCGATGTGTAGATACTAATATAAAAAATAACTGGATAGTTCCTTCGCTCTTATTTGGTTATGAACCATGACATTTCCTGTGCTGTGAGCCACATGTGCCTTCAGTGGCTGTACTTTCAAATAATGGTTTCTTTCCTCAACAAGAAAATTAGCAAAAATGTTCTTTCCTATCTTAGAGGGAGTTAGCAAAATAGTCCTTAGGATAGGATGGAAGAAATCTGGCTTCCTTTACGGCTCTTCCAAGTTCTCTGGTTCTCAGGGTGGGAGGCTGGGCCTGGCTGACGGTAAAGGGATATTTGGTGAATCAGCATGGCTTACACAATGCTGCCTCTGTGACAGCACCCTGGCCCAGCGGGAGTGGAATGACTGCTCAGAGTGAGCTCCGCCCAGGACACTAAGTCCTTCCTCCTTCTCGGTGAGTGTCACACATGCTCCCTCAGAGCACAGGAGAGTTTGTCCCTGCTGCCCTGAACCACGGAGGGAGCCAATTTCTGTTGCTAACCCTTGGCAAAGCCGGCTGTCCTTTTAGCCATCCTGTCTGTCCTTCCTCCCCCGCAACAGCCCCCAACCCCCAACACTGGGAGTCTACCAGGCTGACCCTTATTAAACACGCCGACAGCCTGGCCAGTGGCTCAGTGTTTGTGCATTGGACCTATGAACCAGGAGGTCATGGTTCTGTTCCATGTCTGGGCACATGCCTGGGCTGTGGGCTCGATCCCCGTAAGCGGTGTGCAGGAGGCAGCACATCAGTGATTTTCTCTCAGCATTGATATTTCTATCTTTCTCTCCCTCTCTCTTCCGCTCTGAAATAAATAAAAATATGTTAAAAACAACAACAACATACCAACAGGCCTCTTGGTTGGTTGTGGTTCTTTGTAAACATGCTGTTAATGTTACTTACTGTCTTCTGCACTTCTTAACAGAGAGCAGAAAAGAAAAAAAGAGATGTTACAAAAGAGTATAGACTGTTTTTATTAGAGTTGTGATTTAAGCAAAATCAGAACATTTTAAAAGTCCTTTAAGAAAGAGTATTTCTCTCCTCGAAGAGATTCAACTATGTTAAGAAAATAATCTGTTCTCATGTTCTTCTCTGTGCAAAATATTTAGTTCCTTTGACTTCTATCCATTTATATATCTACTTTATATCTGTATCTATGAAGGTGTACATATCTTAAAGGTGTACTTATACACATATATCTCATCTATTTTTATAAAATTCTCAAAGTGTATCTTACAGATCTATATAGCTATTTACATCCTTAATTGAATATCTGTTGCATGGTAAATGATTGCCATTTCATTTGTAACCTATGTGATCATCACTAGCTATTTTTCTCTGTTATTGAAATTGTGTTTTCTTCTGAAAAGGAACCTGCCAATAGCTTCATAAATAAATGTGCGGACTGTGCTTCGGAATCATGACTTTAGACAGGAAAGAAGAGCGGGACCTCCCTTTTTCTCTTCACCAAAATGATGAAAAGAACTGCTTTGAGTTCTGCCTTGTGTTTGTATGTGAATTTTTGCAACTTCTCTAATCATTTTTTTTCATAAGGATTTTCACAACTTCAGTGAGTTTGGGGGAAAATAACAATCCTGTAAACTGTGCACATTATTAGTCTCCCTTTGAAAACCTTTGCTGCGAATGTCTCAGTCCAGCTAGTGGACAATGGAAAGTGTGTGGACGGGAGGCAGCTTCTTATCAGAGAAATGAGTGGGAGAGCATTTCCTTGTAGTGACTGTAACAGCAGTGGTGATTATGGGCAAAAAGGCCATAATGATAACATCGACAAAATGGTACACTGTTCTCTGAAATGCAACATGAATATTCCCAAGAATGAAAGATAACCAGCAGCAAACACAGCAAACAAAACATACTGACTACCCGCCCCCACCCCGCTCCCCCGAGGCCCACAATGCTTTAAAATGTCAGAAAGAGGAGAAAGGCAGTTCACATTACATTTAATTTCTCTTTCTTCTCAAATAATTCTATGAGAAAACAAGAGGAAGGACAGCTACTGCAAAAACTCAGGTTTTGGAAAACAGAATTTGAAAAATTAGCAGATAGGATTCAAAAAAGTGAAACTCAAAGAGACAAGTGAATGTGTAGGGGGAAATTGGGGTCTTGCAAATTCAGGGCATTGAAAATGAGCACAGGCGTGCAGGCATACAGCTGTTTTCTGAGAGTGAGTGGAAGGAGAGAGCAACCATAGTTTTAAATAAACAAGAGGATGTATAGGAAGGATGTGAAGGATACGTGTCCACCTAGGGAAGGAACAAGGAAGACACGAGAGCGCTCCTCACAGCTGACTGACTCCAAATAAGCCACTCACACATGAGGCATCGTGCTCAGGTCTGCTTCCTACGTCTAGGTCAGCCACGACCAGCAGAGAGCCATCAATCACTCCCACTCACAAAATGGAGTGAGAGTGATTGATTGTTCGAGACTGAATTAGCCCTGCCTGATTCACGGGAAATCTTAATGGAATCTGGGAGCTTTGAACTGGAAACTTGGGTTTTGGCCTGGAAATGGACCCCAAACCTTGGGGCTAAGTCCAGGTGTGCCCTAGTCAATCCAAACCCACAGCTTCAGGGAGAAGCGTTTGGATACTGAGTTGCGCACAGGGCTTGTTTTAACACTTTTTCTGATTTTCGTTCTGAAAAACACGTAAAAATAATATGGTATCTTTTGGTCTTTCAGAAGCAGATTCATTCCTACTTTCATTAAGAACATGTTTACTTCTCCTATCCCAATCTTAATAATGACCCTATCTTTTAAATATCGATTTTTAGACAAGAGTTTCATGCACAAAGATATGCTATTGAGTAAAATGTTTTTCAATAAATACACATTCAGTTACAATGAAGTGTCCAGTACTTAAGAACGTTAACATGGCACAGGATAATAGCCACTTCAAGAAACTTCTTTTCCTCTCTTAGTATCACCTATCTTCTTTATTATTATTTTTAACTCAGAAGCAAAATAATTTTATGTTGAAATTCTAAGTTGTGAGAACACAATTTTGTTCCTAGGCCTCTTTCTGTGTTGGGAAGAGGAAATGCCTCTCATTTCTTAAAGAGGACAATGATGATGAGCTATAGATGGCCTGGACATCACCATCACTCCTCTCCCCTTGAACCTCTGACCCTTGAGGTTTACAGACCAACTTGACTTTGAATCTGAACTCTCACAAGACCTAGTAAGGGCATTTATTTTCAGCACAGGGCCCCCTCATTCTTGAAATTCCTCCTTTCTCCATGTCTGACAGAATCAAAGTTTAAGCCTCTTGGTAAATTATCAGCGCCTGTTTTAGAGCAGACTTTGTTGCCTGTGGGTTGTCCTATTAGCAGTGCAGGTCCCTTTTTTATTCATTCTACTTAGGTATACCATTACATTAATGTTAGTACACATTTTAAACAGAAAAATGATAAAGGAATAGATTCCAAACAATTTATTTAATTCAGATTACAATCTCTAGAGACAACAAGCTTAAATCAAACTCCAGATCATTTGAGGCTAGCCCAAATTTAACGTCTCTAATGAAGCCATCTGAGATTGCTCCCTGAAGAGTCAAGTCTGGGATTGGAGTGGTATAAAAAAAATTTCCCTATCAAACACACATGCATTGACATAGCTCAAACACATCAAGAAGTCTCCTTTACTTCTAAATACATTCAACATTCTTTTTGATATTTCACAGAAAATTTATATTTAATAAAAATTAGTTGGGGAAAATAAAAGAGTTTTGGACCAAAACTACTGAGAATATATCGATGGGACAGGTAGCTTGTTTCAGAGGAAATAATGTGGCGTTTGGGGGGTCTGAGCATCATTTGGAAGGAATAGCCGTGCATCCAGTTGGAATACCCAGCTTCAGGGGCCATGACTGAAAGTTCTCTGAAAGTCAGACCTCTACCAGCACTGCCTAGCTTTTCCACCTGAACTTCTTGCTATTTGCTTAACTTCAAGCTGCTTTAAAAATATTACAATAAGGGTTCTGAATGAAGAAAACACACACACCACTTTTTCCATTATCTTGGTAATTCAAATTAATATTACTAGGCAACAGAGATGAGTGCAAGGTATCGCAGGAAAGACACAGATGCCAATCATGTTGATGGTAGGGAGGGGAAGAGAGTTTCATAAACACAAGCTTAACTATCAGAGAGCACAGCTCACAGTCCACCTCAGGAATGCCTCTGCCCCAGAAGACACTTCTTAAATGTGAAATGAAGGCAAGTGGCAGAATAATTTTCTGGAATTATAAAATACCATATTTTAGAATTTACACATTATATATATAAACTAGAGGCCCAGTGCATGGATTCATGCACTGGTGGGGCCCCTCGGCGTAGCCTGTGGGGATCAGGCCAAAACCCGCAGTCCAACACTGCCTGCCACTCCTGCTCATCCCAGCCTGGCTCGCTGCCACTCCGCTGAGATCTCCAGGTTGTGGCAGCCAGCTGTGAGCCCTGAGTCTGGTGCCCATCAGTCAGCTGAGTGGCTCTCCTGCTATGGGAGTGCACTGACCACTAGGGGGAAGCTCCTGCATTGAGTGTCTGCCCTCTAGTGGTCATTCCACATCATAGCGACCAGTCAACTAGTTGTTCAGTTGCTTAGGCTTTTATATATGTACTAGGGGCCCAGTGCATGAAATTCGTGCACTGGAGGTGGGGGGTTCCTCAGCCCAACCTGCCCCCTCTCACATAATGGGAGCCCTCAGGGGATGTCCTACTGATGGCTTAGGCCCGCTCCCCACAGTCTGGCCTCCCTTTGTGGGAAGCAACCGGGCTGATCAGGGGAAGGCACCAGCCCCATCACCCCACTGCTGCAGCCACTGCCAGTCACCACAGCCACCAAGATGTTTTCATCAACATGGACTCCAGTCCCTTCACCATGAAAAAATGACAACTTTCTTTAGGCATTTTCAAGATGTGTCTTTCATAGGATATGACATTTCTTTGTGGGTTTTTTTTTTTCATCCTCACCTGAGGATATGTTTCCATTGACTTTTAGAGAATGTGGAAGAGAAAGGGAAAGACAGAGAGAAACATCAAAGTGAGAGGAACACTTTGATTGGTTGCCTCCTGCATGAGCCTTGACCTGGGCCCCAGCCAGGGAGGAGCCTGCAACCTAGGTACATGCCCTTGATCAGAATTGAACCCAGACCCTGCGGTCAGCAGGCCAAGGCATTATCCACTGAGCCAAACCGGCTAGGGCAGGAAATGACATTTCTTAGGACTCCAGCAGCGGACTTTCATTTTTTTCTCCAGAAGTGTGGTGGAAAAACCCTAGATCACCTTTTTGGATTCTTATTATCCAAGTTACTAAGAATATTACCAGTGGCATACAGGAAGCTTAGTCAATGAGCAGTCAGAAAAGGTATTTCCTCTGTAGTTCACACCAATCGCGGCTGGGCCCTATTCAGGCCTAAAGCCTCTGGTGGAAGCTTTAGGCCTGGGCAGGGGACCCCCAACTCCCTCCCATCGCTGGCTCCACCCCTGCCCAGGCCTAAAGCCTCAGGGCCTAGGCAGAGGACCCCCAGCTCCCTCCAATCACTGGCTCCGACCCTGCCCAGGCCTAAAGCCTCTGGCCGAGGCTTTCTGCCTGGGTAGGGGATCCCCAGCTCCCTCTGATCACCAGTTCCACCCCTGCCCAGGCTTGCCCAGGCCAAAAGCCTCTGGCCAAGGCTTTCGGCCTGGGAAGGGGACACCCAGCTCCCTCCGATCACTGGCTCCACCCCAGCCCCCTTGGCTCTGATCGCAGGCTTGGCCCTGCCCAGGAGACCCCTGGCTTAGGCCCTTCCCAGGCTGTTCAGGGCCCACGCGGGGTTTACCTCAGAGTGACATGGGTGCCAGGATGTTCCCAGGACCCAGGCTCTGAGCACCTATGTATGCAAATTAACCGCCATCTTTGTTGGGTTAATTTGCATACTCACTGATTGGCTATGGGCATAGCGGAGGTACGGTCAATTTACATGTTTGTCTATTATTAGGTAAGACTAGGAGCTCAGTGCACAAAATTCAAACATGGAGGGGGGGTGTCCCTCAGCCCAGCATGCACCCTCTCCAATCTGGGACCCCTCGAGGGATGTCTGACTGCCCGTTTCTACCTGGATCAGGCCTAAATAGGCAGTCAGACATCCCTCTCACAATCCAAGACTGCTGGCTCCCAACTGCTCGCCTGCCTGTCTTCCTGATTGCCCCTAACCGCTTCTGCCTGCCAGCCTGATCACCCCCTAACCACTTCCCCGCCAGCCTGATTGATGCCTAACTGCTCCCCTGCCAGCCTGTTTGCCCCTAACTGCCCTCCCCTGCAGACCTGGTCACCCCTAACTGCTCTCCCCTGCAGGCCTGGTCCCCCCAACTGCTCTCCCTGGCAGGCCTGGGTCCCCCACAACTGCCCTCCCCTGCAGGCCTGGTCTCTCCCAACTGCCCTCCCTTGCAGGTTTGGTCCCTCCCAACTACCCTTCCCTGCTGGCCATCTTGTGGTGGCAATCTTATGTCCACATGGGGGCAGCCATATTATGTGTTGGAGTGACAGTCAATTTGCATATTACTCTTTTATTAGCTAGGATAGAGGCCCGGTGCCCATGTGGGGGCCAACTGGTTTGCCCTGAAGGGTGTCCTGGATCAGGGTGGGGGTTCCCTTGGGGTGTGGGGTGGCCTGGGCGAGGGGCTTGTGGTGGTTTTCAGGCCAGCCACACCCCCCGGCGACCCAAGCGAGGCCCTGGTATCTGGGCTTTATTTATCTTCTATAATTGAAACTTTGTAGCCTTGAGTGGAGACCAAGGCAGGCCAGGGCTGCAGGAGCTTGGCTTTCTCCATCACCAGGGGCAACTCAATCCTCCTGCTCTCTCCAGCTCCATGGCTGCTGCCATTTTTGTTGGGATTTATTTATCTTCTATAATTGAAACTTTGTAGCCTTGAGTGGAGGCCTGAGCCTGCCAGGGTGTGTGTTTCCATTGCCGGGGAAACCCAAGCCTCCTGCTCGCTCCGTGGCTACAGCCATCTTGGTTGGGTTAATTTGCATACTTGTTCCTGATTGGCTGGTGGGCATGACTTGTGGGTGTAGTGGAGTGTTGGTTAATTTGCATATTAGTTTTTTATTAGATAGGATAAACTAGAGGCCCAGCGCATGGTTAAATCATGTAGGTAGGGTCCCTAGGCCTAGCCTCCTGCGATCAGGGCCATCTTCTGGCCATTTGCCAGTCCCCAGGCCAAATGCCGCCTCCACAACCAGGCTGTCAGGCCGTTGGGATCACCAGCTCATCCCAGCTTCTCCGGGATCAGGCCTGCAGGAAAGTGGGCACCAGAGTCTTCACCTCCGTGTGCGTGTGCTAGGCTGGCTGCTGATAGAATGCGCTGCCTGCTCGGGCCGCTCATGTGGGTGCCACAGCTGCTACTGCTGCTGCCGCTGCTGCTGGGGCTTGAGGCACTGGCGGAGGCCGCGGGGCACACCCGTGACCTACCTATCCCGGCGTGAGTGGCCCAGAACCTCACAGCCCCAAGCTGGCAGTGCATTCCATCAGTGGCCGGCCAGCTCACGCGCATGGAGGTGAAGTTGCCGGTGCCCACTTTCCCACAGGCCTGAGCCTCCGAGCAGCCAGGGAAGAGCTGGTGATTCCAACAGCCTGACAGCCAGCCCGGTTCTCCCACCATCCACCCCAATCATCATCACTGATTCATCAGAGCCTGTGGGCCGGGGGGAGGGACCGAGAGGTCAGCAGTTCAGCCCGCTCGCCAGTCTCCAGTCCAGCCCTGCCCCCGCTCACAGGCCGGGGAGGTTGGGGGGATTGACCGAGAAGTGGTCAATTCCACCTCATGGCTACCAGTCGTTTGGTTGTTCTGGTCGTTAGGAACACTGGCTTTTTATATATATAGATATTGGACCAAGTTTTTGTTGTTTTGGCTGGGATCTAATTATTTCCATTTTGTTTCCCTGATGATCTTGGAGTACAATTCTGTTTCTCCAGTTATCACCTGGTTAATTATCCCCATTTTGTTTCTCATTAGATCCCTAACTGCATGCCTGAGATTAAGGATGTATGTCCAATCTATATACTTACCATGTCTTACCTCAATAATTCTATCATGTTTCTGCCCAAAATCCTATCCTAAATGTATGTTTACTACACAGCTTTAAGTGACATCCTCCTGTTTCACTGGGTTATCAGTCAAGTACACATTCTGGAATGTGGTTGAGATCATTTTAGAAAGACTAGAGATAAGGTTGAGGAGGTTGTGGAAATGTAGTGCAAAGTAGAATATCCTAGTGCTGGGAAATGATAATTTTAGAGGCACCCTCCTCCACTTCTTACTTCCAGTATCAAAGATTTTATCCACCAAAGAAGTGTATTGAAATAAAGGATTATAGACTGAGAATAGAGATATAACTAGGAGAATAATACCCTTGAACCAGTTTCATCTTAAAGACAAGGGAGACCACCCAAACAGGGTTTAAATTATTATTATTATTATTATTATTATTATTATTATTACTATTATTATTATTTTAGTATTTTTGGGAACACAAATCCCTATTTAAGGGTAGCTTCCGCTTGTCAAAGGGTATTTCTGGAGATCATCAGTCATCAAGAACTAGTTAGTTTAAAAATGGAGTTGGAAGCCATGAATCTTAGGGAATATGACTTTCACACTTAGTAGGGAAAATGTTCTCTCTGAACTGTATTTAAAAGCATAAAGTGGAAAACAGTTATGCCTGAATTATTAATATGAGTCAGAGAAAGAGAAGTCTGCAATGAACTTCAACAATCTTTTGCTATATCAAATGCTAAAGCATGCTGAATGTATTTTATTGGACACTAGTAGTAGGTGTTTCCCACCCATAAGAAAAGAGATAGGGGGAGGAAAGGGGAGGAAAAGAAGGGAAAGGAAAAGAGAAGCAGTAAGTCTCTTTTAATAAAGACACCAGTTACCCCATGTCCATGATTCATCAGTTAAGAGCATTTACTGACTATTTAAAAGACTAATACCACATGATTCCACTTTTATGTGCAATCTAATAAACAAACAAACAAAATAGAAAGAGATTCATAGAGAGAACAGAGTGAAAGCTGTCACAGGTAAGGGGCTTGAGGGCTGGGTGAAATAGAGGAAGGAATTAAGCAAAAAACAAAACTCATAGACAACTATATAGTGATGACCAGAGGAGAAGGAGGTGAGAAGAGGCAGAAGAGGGTAAAAGGGGGACAAATGTTGACTGAAGGAGACTTGACTTTGGATGAACACAAAATCCTATCTAATAAAAGAGTAATATGCAAATTGACCATCACTCTAAGACACAAGATGGCCACCCCATGTGGTCAAAGATGGCTGCCCCTGTGTGGACACAAGATGGCCACCACAAGATGGCCCGCAGGGGAGGGCAATTAGGGTGACCAGGCCAGCAGAGGAGGGCAGTAAGGAGGGACCCAGGCAGTTGGGGGAGATCAGGCAAGCAGGGGAGGACAGTTAGGAGCAACCGGGCCTGCAGGGGAGGGCAGTTGGGGGGGACAAGGCCAGCAGGGGAGAGCAGTTGGGAGGACCAGGACGGCAGGGGAGGGCAGTTGAGGCCAACCAGGCCGGCAGGGGAGAGCAGTTAGGGGCAACTAGACTGGCAAGGGAGGGCAGTTAGGGGCGACCAGGCCAGCAGGGGAGGGCAGTTAGGGGTGACTGGACCAGCAGGGAAGGACAGTTAGGGGCAATCGGGCTGGCTGGGAAGCAGTTAGGCATCGATCAGGCTGGCAGGGGAGTGGTTAGGGGCAATCAGGCAGAGGCAGGAGAGTGATTGGGAGCCAGCAGTCCTGGATTGTGAGAGGGATGTCCCAGATTGGAGAGGGTGCAGGCTGGGCTGAGGGACACCCGCCTCCATACACGAATTTCATGCACTGGGCCTCTAGTACAATATAAAGATAATGTATTGTGGAATTGTACACTTCAAACCTATATAACTTTATTAACCAACTAGAGGCCCGGTGCATGAAATTCGTGCACGGAGGGTGTTGTCCCTCAGCCCAGCCTGTACCCTCTCCAATCTGGGACCACTCGAGGGATGTCCGACTGCCCGTTTAGGCCCGATCCCACGTCGGACATCCCTCTCACAATCCAGGACTGCTGGCTCCCAACTGCTTGCCTGCCTGCCTTCCTGATTGCCCCTAACCGCTTCTGCCTGCTAGACTGATCACCCCCTAACCACTCTGCTGCCAGCCTGTTTGCCCCCAACTTCCCTCCTCTGCTGGCCTGGTTACCCCTAACTGCTCTCTCCTGCAGGGTTGATCACCTCCAACTACCCTCCCTTGCAGGCCTGGTCCTTCTCAACTGCCCTCCCTTGCAGGCTGGGTGCCTACCAACTGCCCTCTCCTGCTGGCCATCTTGTGGTGGCCATCTTGTGTCCACATGGAAGCAGGATCTTTGACCACATGGGGGCAGCTATATTGTGTGCTGCAGTGATGATCAATCTGTATATTACTCTTTTATTAGATAGGATAGAGGCCTGCTACAGGGGTGGGGGCCAGCTGGTTTGCCCTGAAGGGCGTCCCAGATCATGTGGGGGTTCCCTTGGGGTGTGGAGCAGCCTGAGCGAGGGGCCTGTGGTGGTTTGCAGGCGGGCCACACCCCCTGGCAACGCAAGCGGAGGCCCTGGTATCTGGAATTTATTTTCCTTCTACAATTGAAACTTTGTAGCCTGGAGCAGAGCCAAGCCTGGGGCTCAGTCTGAGGCCCACAGCCATTTGTGTTGGGGTTATAATTGAAACTTTGTTGCCTTAAGCGGGTGGGCCCAGCCAGGGTGTGCAGAAAGCTTTGCTTCCCCAGTTGCCAGCGGCAACCCTGGCCTGCTCTCTCAAGCTCCATTCTGCCGCCATTTGTTTGAATTTGTTTACCTTCCAGAATTGAAACTTTGTAGCTTGAGTGGAGGTTTAGGCCTGGCAATGGCTGGCAGAAAGCTTGGCTTCCTCTGTTACCTAGGAAACCTTGCTCTCTGTGGCTGTAGTCATCTTGGTTTGGGTTAATTTGCATGCTCGCTCTGATTGGATGGTGGGTGTGGCTTGTGGGTGTGTCGGAGGTATGGTCAATTTGCATATTTGTCTATTATTAGATAGGATGTAACCACAATAAATAAAACTAAAAAGGGACTTCATAAAATGTAAAAGAAAAAAAAAAACTATTTAAAGAGGAAACCCTAATATCCAATAAACATTTGTAAAAATTTTAAAAAAAGAATTCTTGATTTTAACCAGGCAGATGTAATGGGTATACTTGTATGTTGCATGCACAGGACAGCATTGTGTCATAAAAATGACAAAAATAGTGACTGTTTTGTGACTCATTCACATTATGACAGGAAATAATTCCTTGGCATATTAACACCCTAAAGGTTCATTTCTTTCGTCCTTTCTCTTTCTTTCCTCTTTCCCTCCCATCGTCCCTCCCTCCCTCTCTCCTTCCCTCTCTCCTTCCCTTCCTTCTTTCTTCCCTTCCTCCCTCCCTTCCTCCCTCTCTCTCTCTCTTTTCTTCCTTCCTTCCTTTCTTTCTTTCTTTCTTTCTTTCTTTCTTTCTTTCTTTCTTCCTTTCTTTCTTTCTTCCTTCCTTCCTTCCTTTCTTTCTTTCTTTCTTTCTTTCTTCCTTCCTTCCTTCCTTCCTTTCTTTCTTTCTTTCTTTCTTTCTTTCTTTCTTTCTTTCTTTCTTTCTTTCCTTTCTTTCTTCTTCTGTCTTCCTGTCTTTCTCTCATTAAACCAGGCCTTTATTTGTAGCTGGGCAGCAGCACCTCTTTGTGGTTATAGCACCATAGACATAATGACACTCTTAAAAGGTTATGCTTTCAATTGATTCTATAAATACAGTCATGGGTTGGAGTGTATACAATATCTATAAACACATATGTGATAATATTTATTATCAGCCCACATCTTATTTCCCCCATTCTTTTGACTTTGATGACAATGATGGATATGATTTCCAAAATGTTAGTTTCATGATTTTTTTTTTCTTAGTCTAAAATAAATCTCTCTTAAGTACTTTCTTCTTTGGGCAATGTGTTTCTCATTTGCTGTGGCACTAAGTGTATAGGTATGGCTGACCGCTAACCTGACATGTGCCTGTCACCAGGGACCGCTGGTTCTTTCATCTTCTTAATGGACATTTCTCTACAGATGTCTGTGGCCTACCTGACTATAATCCTTTAAATTTTAATTCACTTTACATTTAGCCTGGTCATAAATACCATTTAGGTACCAATACTCTGCTTTATGCAATCCCTAAGGTGGTGCTTTTATTTTAATGAGGCCATTTGCAACTTAAGAGCAAAAAAATTCCATCTTTGATTGAATATATTTGTCAGTTTTATTCCCGATTGGCATTTTCATGGGAAAACTTGGATAAAACTAAAGGATGGCTGCTTACCAAGTGGGATAAAAGTTTCAGTATGTTTTTACTTTCAAAATTTATTGAATAAATGGTCTTTGAAATTCATTTTGAAAACATCAAAGTAAACCCTGGCTGTAATAAAAAAATAAAATCCAGAATTAAATTATGTTACAAATAAAATTTCCACTAGCATATTTTTCTATTTGAAAGGAAAAAATAAATTGAGACTCCAGTTAATAAACTATTTGAATATGGACTAGTATTATAACACATGGAAGTTAATGTAGAAGAATATGTGCAAATAGTGACTAATTATTAATTTTGCAATTATGTTCTCCCATTTTATTCCAATGTTAGCCTTTTTTAGTAGTAACACTGCATGTTCCTTTTCTCACCCCAAATTCCCATTGAATTTTTAATTGATTTTAAAATGTGGTAAAATATGAACTTACTAAAAAATATCTCTAACAAGTACATGCACAGTTTTCTGATCATGGGGCCAAATTCTCTGTTCTAGTTCACACATTTTCCAGAACACGTTTACAGAGTCCCTGTACATTCATAGAACCTAATTACTATGCATATGAGATTAGAAATGTTGAATTAGATTTTTGATCTGCCTAAGTCAATGGTGACTTCATACATTTTATTTGAGGAGAGAAATAACAGACAAGAGTTTAAGAATCGACAACACTGAAGTATTTTCTTGGGAAGAAATGAGACCTTGACTATTGAAAATGCTATAATAAATACATTAGTTACCATAGTTAGTAATTAGCTTTGGTTTTCTAATTTTGCTTCCCAACATTTCTTAAATATAAATAATGGTAGTTATTTACTTAAATGAGGTGAATGATAGCTAACCATTCAAGAAAAGAAAACAATACTTTGTTCAAGGGATTTCACTTTCTTCTTTCATTCAATCCTTTCATCTAGATGTAAGATGTTGCTTTAATTGACAAATGTGAAAGCTAAGGCACAGAGTGGTTAAATAACTTTCAAATGTCACATTGCAAAGCAGGAAGCTGCAGTTAAAACCCACATCACTCAGAATTCCAGCATTTTAAAAACTTCAGTTTCTATACTATCTCTGCACTCTTTGCCAAGTACAGACTTTTGCTTGTACAGACTTAAGAAATTAAAGGTAAACTAGTATTTTATTATGACTAGACCAAAACCATGCATGGAATTTGATATTCTGCCATATATTTAGTAGTCTTTATATCAAACTATTGAGGGAACTTTACCTTCCAGAGAAATCCCTGGACCATATAAAGTTTGGAAACTAGACTGAATGTTTCAGAAAATCCTATGCAATTTATTTTCATATTTGCATACTTTTGTCCTTGCAAACCCTTTGAATGAGTGAACCTCAACACAAATAATGTGCATTAGTAGCTGAAATAATATTTTATTCCAAATGCAGAGATATAAATGAAGGTAACTGCTATCTTCTAATGTATGACAATACAAATATTTAGATAGTCTATCAGGAGAAGCTTCAGTATATTCTTCTGTTTTATCAAGTAATTAAACACTGAGGAGACGCTGCTTGCATTGGAAAATAAGTCAGTCTACTTTTCATGGTTCATCACCCAGGATATAAATTGCAAACTGATACATAAGTTTGTGAGAGAATATAGGAAGGAGAAGAAACTTTTGTAAAAATAAATGTATACGCAAGCTATTTTTTTAGGTTTTAGGAATGCTAACACTCAGAAACCTGTTTCCTATTTGCTATAACCTTCTTCCCTCCCTATCCTCCTTTTTTCCTTTATTTTTTCTGCTTTCCTTTTTCCTTCCTCAATTCTTAGCAGTAGCAATAATCCACCCACCTCTAAAAAAAAAAAAGAAAAGAAAGCAAATCAGAAAAATAATACCAAGCCTATATGTTTGTTGTTCATTATTTTCAGTGAGTGAAAATACAGGCATTCTTATCTTTTTGGAGGCTGAATAAACTCCCACATCACAATTTTTATAGAGCCAAAGTTAATCCATTGCAGACTACATATTCCTTGATACCTTTAAAAGGGAGTATTATGTTTTATAAATTAAAGGAAATAGGTTTGAAGCATTCTTACTTTTCTCTATAATTGGTATTAATAAGCACATTAAATCTGAATTTAACATTTAACATTTGTTCAATGTTTGTTGTTCATTTTTTTTTTATTTCTCACAACTCTCATGATTGAGACCATTATATCTATTTTATAATTGAAATATTAAGACATGGGAAGTTAAATGATAATCTGTGCTTGCATGTCTGTCAAACTGAAGAGCCAATATTTATGTTTCATGTATGTGTCTCTTAATCCAAAATCCCAGTGAAGCCTGATGAGGACTCCGAACAAATTCTGATAAGTAAAAAGGATCCTGGATTCCACTCTCTCGCTGCCACCTTTACCTACTTCCATCTGTTAGGTGCTGAGAGGGAACTGGTGCATTTCTTAGCTATTAATAGATATCTCAGACATTGCCAACATTTTATGTATTTAAAATTGAGCAACTGATATGAGTTTGCCTCTCAAAAAAAAAAATAAATAACCTTTCACAGTCTTAGCCCTCCCTATTGCTGAAGCCCAAACTCTCATCCTCAGCTTCTTTTTCCCTCTCACACTACACACCCAATCCTTCAGGAAACCTCTAATTAATACCTTCCAAATCCTTGTAGAACTCACCTACTTCTCATCTTCCAGAGCACACCCTCCCTGATCCAAAACACCTTCTCCTCTCACATGAATAACTGTAATCTACTCACTTTTGTTGCTCTTGTCTCCCTTCAGTCTATTTATGCAGGAGCAGAGAGATCATTTTCTTATTTTATTTTATTTTTATTCCTCACCAGAGGATACTTTTTCCATTGATTTTTGAGAGAGTGGAAGCGGGGAGAAGGGGTAAGGAGAGAGTGGGTGTTGCTCAGTGGTCAGAGCATCGGCCTTTGGGTCTTGGGTTTGATTCTCGGTCAAGGGCACATTACTGGGTTGCGGGCTCGATCCCTGTTCCCAATCAGGGTGAGTGCAGGAGGCAACAGGTCAACAGATCAATGTGTCTCTCTCACATTTATGTTTCTCTCCCCTTCCACCCCTGCCTGCTCCCACCCTTCCCTTCCACTCTCTCTAAAACTTAATGGGAAAGCCTTCGGGTGAGGATTAACAAAAAATAAAAATAAAAAGTTCCTGGGTGAAATATACAATGGAAGTACAGTGGAACCTCAGTTCTCGAACATAATTCGTTCCGGAATGCTGTGAGAGAAATGAGGTTTGACTGCACTATAGTTTATTGAAAGCCCAGAACCTGAGATCAGAAGTGGTTAGATTCCTGACTCTATTGTATGCCAACTGTATGAACCTGAGATGGTGATTATTAAAATACCTATCTTACATGGTTATTTTGAGCGCTAAATGAGATGAATATAATTTAACTTTTCCTACCATAAAAATTCAATAGGGTGAATCATATAGGGTATGGTTATGGTACATGATTTTCAAGTTCTCTAGCAACTTTATTAAATAAAACCAGCCTAATAAGGACTATGGCATAAAATG